>NC_045615.1:107536872-107849094 GCF_009829155.1 Mustela erminea
TTCCATAATTTTCTTCATTTCCTTCTAAAGTCAAATTGGCTCTCTTTGAACATTTCCTAGTAAAATAGCTCCAGTGAATGTTAGGGCTAGAGATGATGGCAGATCTGTGCTTTGTCTGTATGAACAGAGTGGGGACCTTTCTCCGTGCCTCATTCTTCATTTGGAATATGCTAAACACAGTTTTATTCAGAATTAGCTAGGTTGTGCTGGGGATAACAATTAACCCCTGAATCTAAGTCACTCAACACTGCAAAAGGTTACTGAAATATATATATATATATTTGTGTTCCAAGATTCATTGTTTATGCACCACATCCAGTGCTCCATGCAATATGTGCCCTCCTTAATATCCACCACCAGGCTCAACCATCTCCCCATCCCTCTTCCTTCCAAAAACCTCAGTTTATTTCTCAGAGTCCAGTCTCTCATGGTTCATCTCCCCCTCCAATTTCCCCAATTTCACTTTTCCTTTCCTTCTCCTAATGTCCCCCATGTTATTCCTTATGCTCCATGAATAAGTGAAACCATATGATAATTGACTTTCTCTGCTTGACTTGTTTCACTCAGGATAATCTCCTCCAGTCCCATCCATGTTGATACAAAAGTTGGGTATTCATCCTTTCTGATGGAAATATAATATTCCATTAATTATATGGACTATATTTTCTTTATCCATTCATCTGTTGAAGGGCATCTTCGCTCTTTCCACAGTTTGGCAATTGTGAACATTGCTACTATGAACACTAGGGTACATATGGCCCTACTTTTCACTACATTTGTATCTTTGCGGTAAAGCAAAAATGAACTTTTGGGACTTAATCAAGATCAAAAGCTTCTTCACAGCAAAGGAAACAGCCAACAAAACAAAGAGGCAACAGAAGGAATGGAAGAAGATATTCACAAATGACACTTCAGACAAAGGGCTGATATCCAAGATATATAAAGAACTCCTCAAACTCAACACTCAAAAAACGGATAATCACATTAAAAAATGGGCAGAAGACATGAACAGGTACTTCTCCAAAGAAGAAACATGAAAAGATGTTCATCATCATTAGCCACCAGGGAGATTCAAATCAAAACCACATTGAGATTCCACCTTACACCAGTTAGAAAAGCCAAAATTAACAAGACAAGAAACAACAAGTGCTGGAGAGGCTGTGGAGAAAGGGGAGCCTTTTTACACTGTTGGTGGGAATGCAAATTGGTGCAGTCACTTTGGAAAACAGTGTGGAAATTCCTTAAGAAATTAAAAAAAGTTTACTTCTTACTCACCTGACATGTTCAACATGTTTTGCCAAGGGGTTTTGGATTATACCATTCAAAATCACAAATATCTAGATGGGCATGGGCACTAGATAGGCATGGAGGAGCTTAATTCAAATCGAGCAGAGATATAGAGGCGAGGAGGAGGCGAGGCCTGATGTAGTGCAAAGATGAGGAAGGGTTAGCTATGATTTGCTTAACTTCCCTTGAATGAAGTACCAAATCAAGAAAGAATAGGGTGTGTGCAGAGCAACATGAAATTAGAGACACAGAGGGGAAAGGAGTCAAATTTTGGAAAATCCAAGACATCTCATGGTGTTTTGACCTTATCTTGTGTACTATGGGGAGTCTTCGAAGGAGTTTAAATGAAAGTATGAAATGGTCAGATGGTTGCTTCTGAAAAAGTCAGTTTGTCAGTATTGTGGTGAGCGGATTTAGCTGGCAAGGAGGTTCATAGATTTTCATAATCCAGGATGGAGAAACAAGTAATAAAACTAGTAATATTGGATAGGAGAGGACAGGTGCAAGAAATATTTAGAAGTATAAAGGTAGGACTTATTTAGTGGTTGATGAAAGAGAGAGGGATAAAGGGAAAGGAATAAGACTCCTTCATTTTTAGTTGGATCATTGTATGGACAATGGCCCTGACATATGGAGTATCTTGAGGAATAATGAAATAGATTAGGACTGGTCAAGTTTGAGATGCCAGGAGACATTTTGACAATAATACTGAGCTGGCCCCAAATTTTATAACTCAAGGAAGAAGTCTAGGATTACTATATACTTTGGAAGGTACCAGCAGATGGGTGGGAGTAGAAGTTTCTAAAGTGGATAAGTTACTCTTCTAGGAATATGAATACTGAGAGGATTGGTAGCCCAAGGACAAAACTTCAGGGAGCACTTCCACTTGTGGGGTGCAAAGTGGAATATGAAGGAGACAATTACATAAACTGAAAGGGACCCATCACAAAAGTAGGAAAACCACTAAGAATTTAATAGATCAAGGACATCAGGGGATTAGATTATCTAAGGAACATGGGTCATCCATTGGTATGAAATGTAATAGAATAAGCCATGAAAGTAAAGTCAGAAATGTACCCATCACATTTATTTATTTATTTATTTATTTATTTATTATTTTAGTTTGAGAGGTAGAATTTAATGATTCAGGAGTTGCATATAACAGTGCTCATTACATCAAGTGCCCTCCTTAATGCCCATTACCCAGTTACCCCATTCCCCCAACCCACCTCCCCTCCAGCTACCCTCAGTTTGTTTCCTATAGTTAACAGTCTCTTATGGTTTGTCTCCCTCTCTGATTTTGTCTTATTTTCTTTTTCTTCCCTTATGATCCTCTCTCTTGTTTCTTAAATTCCGCATATGAGTGAAATCATATGATTATTGTCTTTCTCTGACAGACTTATTTTGCTTAGCAATGTGCCCTCTAGTTCTAGCCACATCATTGCAACTAGTAAGGTTTCATTGTTGTTTTTTTTTTTTGATGGCTGAGTAATATTCCATTGTATATGTACACCATGTCTTCTGTAAAACTGTATGGAGATTTCTCAAAAAGTTAAAAACAGGGATACCCTATGACCCAGCAATTTCACCACTAGGTATTTATCCAAAAGATACAAACAATGATCTGAAGGGTTACCTGAGCCCCAATGGTTATGCCAGCAATGTCCACAATAGCCAAAATATGGAAAAAACCCAGATGTCTGTTGAGAGATGAATGGATAAAGATGTGGTATCCATTACATTTCTTAATGATAATGTAATTGATCCTTTTAATCTGCATCAATGACAGTGAGTCATCAGATATTTACTTATTTGTTTTCAATCACCAAATATTTATGAATCAGGTACCATGTATCAGGCTCTGGGCTTAGTAATGAGAATCAAGGTGAATAAAAAATATGTCATCAGGTCCTTATAGAATTTGAAATTGAATGTGAGATATAGAAAATAAATGGTCCCACATAACAATATATCATCAAATATTGTTAAGCATTATAAAAGACTAATATTTAGAAATAAGTTGGAAGTGAGTATGTATTATTCTTCTAAGACTGTGATGAAGGTTAAATGCAGAGACTGAACTGTACTCATATACAGGGTGCAATCTGATGGTCAAGGAAGGGTTTTAGGATGAAAAAGAGTGAGTT
The DNA here is from genome assembly GCF_009829155.1 of Mustela erminea. Lineage (NCBI taxonomy): Eukaryota > Metazoa > Chordata > Mammalia > Carnivora > Mustelidae > Mustela > Mustela erminea. Next base: position 107,540,307 of record NC_045615.1, read on the forward strand.
TATAAATGAGTTTATAAACTAAAAAAAAAAAAAAACAAAAATACACGTGAATAAAAACTTAGGAAACAGAAGCAATAATTAACAGATCAAAGTCTAAAAGAAACAAAGGAACTCAATGCTTCCTATAAAAGATTTGGCTCTATTTAAGAGGATAGCTGCCCTCTGAAAGGATAAAGAAAAACTGAAAAGGAGAATGCAAAATTGTCTGGTAGGGCTAATATTCTCAATGACATAGGAATCAAGACTATCTGACGAGGGCAGGGCAGGCAGCATTTAAGTAGAAAGAGAGTTTGGGAAAAAGGAAAAATTGAGTTACTATTTAAAACCAAAGAGCCTGTTTGTTTTTCAAAAGAAACACATAGCTTGCTGATGCATTTAAGCTGAACTTAATGACCTCTGATTCAGAGACAAGGTTATGTGTTCTTCACACTTGGGTCCATAACAAAGCAACATATGCCAGTATCACTTATAGTTGAGTTGTGGACCATGTGACTAAGTTTCTGGAAATGGAAAGTGGACAGTAGTAATATAAATTACTCCCAGCCTTGGGAACTATGCTACATGACTCTTCAGCCCTTGGAGAACACCAAGTTCCAGATGTTGGGTTCCTGAATCATCATCAGGAACTCCAAGAAGAGCCTCCAAGAAGAGACACAGTTATTCAGTTGCACTATGATGTGAATGAGAAACAACTTCTTTTTGGCTTAAATTACTGAGGTTTACTAGTGTATTTGTTATTGTCACATAATCTAACTTGTCTTAATATAACCACTGCTAAGATGCTGTATTAATTTACTGATAGTATTTTCATCCAACAATTATTATAATTCTAGTATTATTATTATTTGCTTTACAGTTGTCAATTCTGTTTTTTTTTAAAGATTAATTTATTTATTTGAGAGAGAGAGAGAGAGAGCAAGGAAGGAGAGGGGCAGAGAGAAAGGAAGAAGGGAAGCAGACTCCCTCCTTAGCACAGAGCCTGGGGGGAGCTCCATCTCAAGACCCTGAGATCATAACCTGAGCTGAAATCAAGAGTCAGACATTTAACTGACTGAGCCACCCAGATGCCCCATATTGCTGTTTTTGTTTGTTTGTTTGTTTTTTAAATCAGGGAAGTATTTAACATGAAACTGCTGTGCTTATTACTTATATTTCTTAATATTTATTTTAGAAAACAATGGATAAAGGTCTGATGCATAGGGTTTGGGCAGACGAAGACAATACTTCTTAAAAGCACAATTTGCCCTATTGATAAGCTCCTACCCTTCGCTACTTGGACCCATTTCCCAACGGATTTATTTTCCAAGAGCAAATTGCTCCTTTCTATGTGTCCATCAGTACATGGGTTTCCTCAAAGAGGCAGATAATGATTGGCAAAGACAACAAAAGAAAATAATTTTACTTCTTGCAACAGATAATAATAATTCTTGATTGTCTATGATGAATAGAATATGTATTATGAGGCCTTTCAGAATCCAAGAGTCCAAGGTGATAGGACTTAGAGGCTATCTACTCTAGCTCTAGCTTTCTTTACACACAAGGGCTTTCCCTACTTTGTTCTCTTCCCAGCATGAAATCCTCAAGATTGCTTGTCTTCCCTTTCACCACACCTGGAAATTCCACTGTCCTCAGTGCAGATAAAAGCACACTGCTAGGCATAGAACATGCGCTCAAGCAAATAAGTATTTGAAACCCTTTTCTGAAATTTTTCCTCTGTGATTTTGAAGACATTCCTAAACATATTAGTTTTATAAAATTTGTAACCTCGGGAAATGTTTTAACCTTTTTAAGTCTCATTTCCTCATCTATGGAATGAATTTTCTCATTCTCATTCCCAATGGGAGTAAAAATTATGTAAATATCATTTGTAACAGACTTTGTGTACATTTTGACAATAGTCTTAAAGATTACTCATAATTACCAAATGTTATTTATCATATGTGAATGCCTAATATACGATGAGGATTTTTTTGGATCTGTTTTAGGAGATTGTCTCTAATCTCTTAAAGAGTGCTCTCAAATAAAACTTTTTGTGTTGCTGAAAGCGTTCTACATCTGTATAGTTCAATAGGATAGCTCCCAGCATGTTCATGACTAGCGAGCACTTCAAATGTGGCTCACACAACTGAAGAATTAATTTTTAATGTTATTTAATTTCAAATAACTTAAATTTCAATAACTATACATGGTTAGTGGTGACTATATTGGCCAACACAGCCTCAGAGTGACAACCAAAACAGATGTACTCTTCCTTTTACAAAATAGAAAACAGTGTCAGAAATGTGAGGTAAGTTGTTTAGGGTAATTCAGCTAGCAAATAAATGAGCTGAGATATGAACCTACTCATTCTTTATCTATACTCTTGTCACTTCACCTTATTGGTTCTGAGAACATTAACATTTATGAATACCTCAGTTTCCTCACATGTATTTATTTTAGGTAGCTTCACTTCCCTGAGACCATAACCATCGACTCAAGTAAAAGACTTGAGAAGTAACTTAGTTCAGTTTATTTCCATCTAACTCAGAAATATTCTCTTTATTTTCCCACAGGTGATCTTCTAGCCTCTTTCCAAATTCCACCAGTGCAGGTAACTTGTGACTTCATAGCATCACATGTGGGGTTATTAACGTGCTGCCTTATCATGTATTCAACTGCAAGATAAATGGCCAAGATCAGATGAAGCTACTAAGACTGTGCCTTCTCAGTTCATCAGCATCTCTGAACAGCAGCCAAAAGCATGTGTGAGCCTGTTAAGAAGGCTACAATGGAGAAGAAGTGATGAGAATAGGGAGGTTCAGATCCACCAGCAGCCAATCCAGGAAACTTATGATGATGGTGTGTGCTGATGTGAGGACATTTTGTTATAGCAGAACTTGCTCACTCCTATGAATGTGTTCCTGTTATGATTAGCATACCTGCCAGAAAAGAAAGTCACTGGCTAATTCAAGTAACGAGTGAGGGAGTAATCAGAGAAAGAGATTAAGGCTGGAAAAATAGTTGTGCAGTTGTTCAGAAAGAGAACCAGAACATTCTGCTCTACTAACAAACATACTACTCCCTCTTAAGTTGGAGGGTGCAGCTTCCATCATGTCTCTACAAGAGACAACCTGGGGAGATACAATGTTTCAGCAGAAAGGGTTCAACACCAGAGTCAGAAAATGCAGCTCTGCCTAACACTTCTAGATTCCCATGTTCAGCCCTCTCTTCATAATAGCAGTTTCAAACTTCACTGATTCTTCTCAAGTTTTGGAATTTTGTCATCTTACCCCACAACACTTAACAGATGCTATTTTGTCTACAACAAAAAGAGATTTGAAACTCTTGAAGCTACTAGAAGTTTTTCTAGTATTTCTCACTGAATATACAAACCTATGCTCTGAACCTTTCCTTCTTGCTTCCTGTCAAAATGGTGATACTTACTTTTTTCTTCACAAGAGTAATTCCTCCTGCCTTCTCAGGGTCCTCACTGTGCTGATTTGACATCCTCTCCCTCGTTAATTTCAGTATTTCACCCTTTGTAAACACGTTCCACCACACTCTGAACCTGCTCAGGTCTTTCTCATTTGAAAAATCCACCCACACCCACATCCACACAAGCCCCACCACCCCAAAACTTTCAACCACCCATCTCTTTCCAGCTTATAATTCTGCTGCTCCTCACCATCACATTAATCTTCTCAAAGGCATTGCACAAACTGGTTGCTTCTATATCCTTATTTCATACTCCTTCTTCAACTCAGTACAATTTGGATTTAATAACACCACTCTATTAGAACTACTCTCATCACCATCACCAAACACACCAGTACATTCTTAATCAAAAGGGCACTTTTGGTCCTTTTCTGAATGAACCCCATTTATATGCCCTATTTACTACCTTTTCTTCTAGGAAATGCTCCCCTCTGTGAACTCACACACTCTACTTTGTTTTCCTGGCTGTTCTCTGGTATTGTCTATGAGGTTCTACTTGTCTAAATAGACCTAATATCAGGACATAGGTCTTGGTACAGTCTGCTGTATAAGTGCAGGGACTCTACCCTACAAGCTTCCCCACTACCCACATATCTTTTTTTTTTTTTTTTTTCTTTTAAGTAGGCTCCACAATGTGGGACCTGAACTCATGACCCTGAGATCAAGACCTGGGCTGAAATCAAGAATCGGATGCTTAACTGACTGAGCCATTCAGACACTCCTATACATCCTATTCTTAAGGCTTCAATTTACTCTCCCAAGCTTTGTATGTCAGCATCTTTGCCTATCTAGATCCATTCCAGTCCCTACTGAGTTCTACATCCATAAATCAAATTATTAGTAGACATCTCTTACTTTAAAAGTTCAAGTGTCTAAAAGTAAACTCATCATCTTTTGAGCCATCAAAAAAAAAAAAAACCCCCAAAAAAAACCAAAAAAAACCCACACCTCACTTTCCATATATTTTCCCAATTTGAAGTTTGAGAAAGATTTTGACCTTTACTTCCTTTCTTAGCTCTACATTCAATCAGTCACCAAATTTTCTTGATTCTACCTCTTAAGTACTTCATAAACCTCTCCATTCTCAGTTTCCACCTTAGTCTAGACTACTACCATCATTCTTCATCTAGACTATTGCAGCCATCTATCAACTTTTCTTTGTTTTCTTTATTCTCTCTTGGAAGAGTCCAGTCTGCCCTCCACATTGTTTTTTTTTTTTTTTATGATTTTTAAAGGAAAATTGAGCATGCCATTCTTTCCATAAAATACTTCAGCAACTTCCTATTGACTTATTGTTGACCAGTCTTACCTGAAATCTATCCTTTCTCTTTCATGACAGCTTTGTCTCTTTTCTCCTACATGTACTCTAACTTCTAGGCACCAAATATGTTTAATTTTGTCTATCACAGTTGACTCTAATTTCTTAAGCTCTGGTCACTGATAAGAAAAGACCTTGGAGGGGGAGATGAACTATGAGAGACTATGGACTCTGAAAAACAAACTGAGGGTTTTGGAGGGGAGGAGGATGAGAGGTTGGGTGAGCCTGGTAGTGGGTATTATGGAGGGCACAAATTGTATGGAAAAAACAACAGCAATAGCAACACTACTCTTAATGCTTGTTTCAGCAAGAATATCACAGAACTCAATAATGATAGGCTCCTACTTGAGGAGGAAGCGTACCAATTTGTACCACTCCCCTTTCTTCCATTGATGCATATTTGATGAGATCAGGTATTCCTTTTCTGCAATCAAAGACAAAAAGAACTCAGAGTCTGGTGCTCTGGCAGTGAAGTGACAAAGAGATGTCCTTGACCCTGGCAGCGCTTAGTTCCTCTGAGGTAATTTCATAGCATTGGCAGAAAAAGAAGGCTATATTTCAAAATGGCACCTAGCCACTTACTCACTGGACAAATTAAACTAAACATGGAGACTTCAAATGTTAGCTGGAAAAGAGAAAGTAATGATGCTAGTTACTGGCTGGGTTTCAGGCAGGAGGTTAAAAATCTGGCTTTGGCTATTGATATTAACATAGGTAATATTGTTTGACATAGAAAAGAGGAACTATACATAACTAAAGGAAAGAAATGACTAGGCAACAAATGTGTCTTTGACACTTGTCTCCTAGCTGAAATATTCTCTTATCTCCTGAATCATTTCCATGATAATCAAGGCAGTGTGAATGTACAGCAGAATTCAAATTTTGTCACTACGTCATACTGTTCCCTATCAGGTAGGGTCTTAATGAGTTATTTGTTTCCTTGTTAAGTATCTCCTATAATTGATCTTGGCAGGAAAATGCCACCAGAAGAGCTCAAAAACCAGACTAGGTACAATAAATTTAAAACCAGTTTAGATGAACAAGCTTTATAAAAACAAGGTTCTTTTATTCTATAACTGTGCCTTCTGGAAATCTGCAACCACTTTAAGCAGACATAACTAACACACAAGATGTAGCTAAAGAATGATGTGCAGGAAAATCTTCTCTTGAGCCTAGATAACTTATGATTCAAGGATGTTCAGACACGTTGTAGTAACTGGGGGATGCACTTGCAGGAAGTATTTGTATTTGAAGCAAGGGGTTTGAGCCTGTATTTGAAGGAAGGGGCCTGAAGACAGAGTGAGAATGGCAAATATGGTAGATGTCTTTGCCTTACACCAATCCCATGAGCTCCTCCCTGAGATCTCTGTAAAGGCAGTATCGTACAGTGGTTATAAATGGGGGTTCTGTAGTCAGCTTGCCTGGGTACCAAATTAGGTACACAGTCATTGGCTGGTTGGGAGTTCTGGAACAAATAGTTTATACCTTCTGAGTTTTATTCCTTTTCCATTAAATAGAGATAACATATCATAGGAACACTTTGAGGCTGAAACAAAATCTTCCATGTTTAGAATGTAGCATAGAACGTACAATAGCGTATGCACATACTGCACATTAACAGTTAACATTAAGGATTATGGACAGAGCACAAAAAGCACGAAACGAAGAGGTTCCTAAGAGGATCTCTAAGAGGCAGAGGGATGGTGGTGACTGCTTCAGTACTAAAGTGTGACATTGTGTGAGAGAAGGATTTTCAACACCTACTCCTGGGAACATAGCTCAATTCTTCTATCACAGGGAGAGACATCATCAGAAATCCAGGAAAAGCCCCTACCCATGGGTAGACTTTGGTGTTCTCTCAGGGAGCCCTGTCCACACTGTCAGGGATGAGCACTCTGAACTATTTGTGGACAAATAATACTACTAAGGGGGAGGGGGATAGGGATGCAGATCCATGTGAGCATTTTCTCTTGATTCCTTGGTGGATTTGGGTGTCATTACCAATCCTGGGCAAGCCATTGTGGTGAGAATCAAAGGAATTTGATTAAGTGACTCAATTTATCCCCATAATTGAGAGGTTTCAAAGATAAAAACCAGAAAACAGGTGGTACATTATTTAGCATGTTGCAATGCTCTCTCTACCAGATGATCCAGTGTCTCCAGATGAGATTTCTGAATTAGATATCTACTTATTCTCTTGCTTCAAAACCTCCATAATTCAACACAAATTCTTCTCAATCTAGCCCCAACCCTGACTTCACAGCTTTATACTGTAACACTTCCCCCCCCTAAAAATTTATGAAGTAGCCACATGTATCCACAATGCAATTCTGGGGAACTGTCTTGTGCTTATGCATTTCTCTCAAAGGTCTTTGCATATGCTATGTTCTCTTTTGGGTATACTTAGTCTCTCTCCATGCTTTAGGTTGCAATGCAGGAAAGAACCAACACAGGAGTGAATTCTTTCTGCCAGCAACCTTGATCACTCTGATGCATCTGATCTGGAGCTGTCCCCCTTATCCCCATGTATTACATGTACAAACAATGTAACTACTTGGAAGCTATCTCCTTGTGAACAAGTTATTTGCAGGCTTGAGCTCTGTCTCAGGGATGTTGCATTTGTTATTTCTTCTACTAAAATGGCATTACTCCAGATGTTTCATATGGTTGCCTCCTTCTCACAATGCCACTATTAGGTCAGTTGTTAACTTTTATAGAGAAGTCTTTTACAATTTAAAATAAAGTAGACCTGACCCACACCCAGTTATGTCCAGGTATTCTCTACCACTCTCTCTTACACTACCTTATTTTACACCAGCATCTGATATCATCTCATTTATTTGGTACCAATTTATTTTCTTTCTGCCACCAGAAAGTGTCTTGAGGGTAGTGATCATCAGGTTTATTTATTACCGCACCTCCAGCACCTTAACAATGTGTAATGCACAGTAACTGCTCAATAAACATTTGTTGACTGTCATCCCCACTTAGACAGTGATTTTTTAGGACAGAGGCTGTGCTTCTGCATACTGACCACCTAATACAAGTTTTGTTACATGTTAGGTGCTAAAATATATATTGATCAAATGCATGACATTTTTAATTAGCCTATCAAGAACTGGTTTGTGCATTGGGAGGTCAACAAGGCAAGCAATTCTGTGGAATGTAATTATTGGGGAGGGTGTCCAGTAGAGACTGGCCAGAAGAAAACAAAGAATTGATTAAGATACCAAAGAAAAGAAACGTGGTGCCTGCACAAAGTACATGCTCAACATATGTTCATAACATTGACTTAACAAAATGAGTTTTATACTTCAACACTAATTCACTTTTTAAAAAAATACCATTTGAAACCTGTCATAGAATCACCTGCTGCTTCATTCAAGTAGGGGGTGAGTTGTTCTGTGACAGGTGTCCGACAACATGCTAATAGCCAAATCTATTCAACGCACAATGTTGACTTTCAGTAATGCTTTCTTTTTCTTCCTCACCCCACCCCCACTTCATAAAAAGAATGTCACTCTCCTGAGAGCATCACAATGGCAGTCCACAAATGAACCTCTTCCTTTGAGAGAGACTAACTGTAGGGGAAAAGATAATTACTTAGTTCCTTTATCTCCAAATTATTTGTAATAAAATCTGAAATCACACCACAAGGTCTTTCATGAGGATGTCATAAATTAAGATGCATCGGCGTATCTGGTGCATCTGTTCCAATCTCTGGCCCTTTGTCTTCTGCAAAGAGCACACCAACCTCAATACCCAGCAGACAGCATTTACGCAAATGATGTCGTGGTCTATAGCATTAATATTCAGTGATTGTCTGTCATAGACACCTTACTGTACATCTGTTATGCAAATGTATGTTAATTCCGACTCCCTGACAGCTGCCTAGCTTCCCTCCCTAAAATGATCTTTTCCATTTTGAAGTTTGCAATCTGTTCCCAAAAATGTTAATCCAACAATTAGCTGAAATTGCTAAACAGAAATTGTACATGTTCAGTCTAAAATAGAAGGTAGCATTTTAAAATAGATGGTGAACCTTCTTCCCACGTAGTTTATTTTATATGTGCTTCCACACAGTGTAAACATTGATCTCTGCGCAGTTTGGCTTGGGGCAAGTTGTGGGTTTACCTACCCCAATCATAGGAGTTTGACAAGAAAGATTGGTATCATCATTACTGTCATTCAAAGCACTTTGTCCTCAAAGATGCTTTCAGTGATGTGCAGTGTTTTTCTCTGTGTCTGAAACTTCTTCATTTTCCCCAACAAAATGATTAATATTAAGCACTTGGATATTAATAAGTGACAACACAAAAACATAAACACAAAAACATGATTGAGAAAAGAGATCTAAGAGAAAATCCCATGGGATACAAAATACTGTAGACAGTCTCTTTCTATACATGTTGGATGAATGTTAAATAGAAGATACTTCCCTGTTTACTATCTTTATTCATTCTTAAGAAGAGGTGAAGGGCTTTGGAACAATAATAAAAATATCCATTAAGACCTCAAAAGGGATTATGGCACTTACGAGGATGAAACAAGATAACTTGCACTAAATATATTATGTGAACACTAAGATCAAGTAAGAACTTGTATGTGCTAGTCACCACGCAGGTCATGTGAGTGGACATTCAACAACATACTGAAGAGATGGGGATCATTATACAGCCCATTTTCATAATGAGGATCAGAGCAAGGAGTGACTTCTGCAGATCCATAAAGTTTTCATGACCCTCATCCAGTATTCTTTTCCAGGTCTTTAACATGAGGAAGAACATTGGCAAAATGGAGAACTACAGAATGTGTTCGGTGAAGCAGAATTCACAGGCTTCTGCTTGAATGGGACTATTTCTGACTCTGTTCCAAATGGATATCTGATGCTTGGCCTTCTGGAAAATCCAAAGCTTGACTAAAGAAAATGAATTTGAGTTGGCTCTGCTCCAGAGATCCTGAGGACAAGTTTCTTCAAGGATATTTATAGATGGGGCTCATCTCTCACGATAGGAGTCCATTTCTAAGATGATGTTGCTAACCCAGGTGAGTTCCAGGGTTCTATTCTAGTCTAAAACTTTTTATTTGCATTTTTATGCATTAGTAATGAGCAGTGAATGAATAAAATATATTAAGGATATCTTGGCTATATGACACACCTTCACTGATTTTCAGTGACACTATCTTTAAGATGGATATGGTAAGACACTCGTTAGTTCCAACAGTAGTATAATATAATACAAGTATTGTATACTTATATTATGTATACAATTATAAATTATAAAAATATTAATTATAAAAATATATAATTATAATATATTAAGTATATATTTCATCTAAATGTTACATAAATGTTTTATTTCCACATCATTCTAATAAACTTGATATTCGAGTCTATAATCAGCAGTTATAGCTTCTTATTTAAATACCATCATTTGAGTAGGATAGGGTAGCAAAATCTCACAAATTATTCTGAAGGACCAAAGGCTGCTTTATGCAACTTTATCTAGATGTTGGATTTTTTTGAACTAACGTATATAGATAACTCACTATAAGGCACATCCAATTAAGTTCTAGTATTATATATATATGGAAACAGACACATAAAGAAGTTAAATATTTTGTCCAGGTTTGTTTGGCTTGTAAGCAGGATAGCTGAGATTTGACTCTAGACCAAATCTCTTCCTTCCTTTTTATGTTGTCATCCTATATGTTATCAATTTTCTTTCAAAGAAAAAAAATTATACTAAATTATCAACTGTATCTTCCAAATATTGAGTGGTATGATATTTTGTGTGTGTGTTTATTATCTTGACCCAGTTTGGAGGTCCTGGCTGGAAGCTGATTATTTGTTCCTAGGTGTCCATTTCAAAACCCATCCTCTTCATTTATCAAGATCTCATACTTCAGGCCTGCCTTAATTGCCCCAAGGCCATATACCAGACTACCAAGGGCAGCCCTAAGTCCCCAGAGTCTGCTGAAATTATTTACGTTATAGACGTTAGCCAATCCTAAACCAGCTTGTCTTGCCTTGCTCATTCCTTCCTGCAGGGGCCAGGATACAAGTGTTTGCTCACAGTCCCTCTGTCTCATGACTGACCCTGATGCTTCCCCATGTGACCCTACACTCTGTGCTGTTTTCTCTCCCAGGCATGATGAATATAATGAAACTAAAAACTTCTTTTTGATTTCTCTCTCTTCATGTACATCTAACTTCACCATATGTCACTTAAGGTTAAAATGGGTGGTGGGAGGTTTAGGGATAACAGTCACTGTTAATAACTATAAAGTAAATAACTTTACTCACTGGAACTCAGTCAGAATCTCTGAGAAATAGCCACATGAAATAGCCCCATGCCCAGTGAAGAATACCCTCCCCCAAATTTATTTCGTTTATCTGTAAAATCATGGCAATAATTTTTATCTCAAAAGAATTGGTGTGAGATTTCAGTGAAAGAACACATGCTACAAAAGCTGGACAGTATGCTTGGGTCATATGAGGTGCTCAAAAACCATGTCCAAAGAATGAAAGAGGGGCACATATCTTGTCTTAAAAATTATAATTACATACATATGTATGTAATTACATAGGTAATTACATATGTAATTATGTACATATGTATGTAATTATGTACATGTGAATATTTTATTATGTAATTATGTAATTATATACATGCATATATGCAATTACATACATATGTATGTAATTCTAATTTTATATATAATATATAATATATATGTTATACACACACACACACACACACACACACACATACACATTTCTGCTTTGTACTTTACAAAGAACTTTCCAAGTTATTTATCTTATTTGTTCCACCAAACTCCTTGCTGAAGCAAGAACTGCTCCACTGAAGTCCATTTTTACACATAGGGAAGCTGAGGCATAAGATAATTGATTATATTGTCTAAGATCTGTTTCTGGAAAAACAACAACAAAACACCTCATATTTGCTCAATAAAAAGAGTAGAGGTCATCTAAGCCATGATGCCTCCTTGGTGAAGGAGGAGCTGTTTGGTAGACACAACATTACAGGGGTCAAACCAATAGGGCCAAGATCATGGGTCTGCATTTCTATTAGAAATTGATGTCTCCTCCTTTCCCTTTTGCACCAATTCACAACACTGAAATAATTTTACTTATCAATTGTATCTAATTATTCTGTTTTGACCTGAAAAAGTTATTTCTTAAGTCATATATTCTCTGATCTTCCCTTCATCAGATGACGCATAAAATGTATCATTGATATTTTATTTCATGATTCAAGGCTCCATATATAATGGAAGGTAGAATGTAGACTGGAGGTGGAATTTATTCCCTTATACCTCATCTTTAGTAGATAGAAATGTCAGGGCCCCAAGTGAGGCCACAGAGATCTGCCTTTCTAAGGAGAGAAATTCTAAATCAATTTACTACCAGCAAGGATGAAGACCACATGCAGATATTGATATTTAAGTCTCACTAGTAAAACATGATTCACTAAATGTCCCACATTGACAAATTAGCACCTTCACATCACTCTGAAGACACTTTTAATGGAAGAATGTAGAGAGATAAAAGCATGGGGAGAAGGGCCGAACTTCCCTCTAGAAGAGATGCAGGGAAGTTCTCTGTTTCCTAAATTCACAAAAAGCTTCTAAGGCGGAAAGAGTGGAATTGTTATGTTAGGCCTGTTTTAATTTATAGGTGAAGAAAATTTAGACTCAGAGCAATTTTGTGACTCATCTAGAAAATTCCTGTTGGAAAGAGTCACAGCCAAGCCTCAAAGCCAGTTTTTCTGACTCCTGCTTCCCAGATTCTTTCCACATCCCCAGATGGTGTCTGTGGGTTGGGCTCTCACTTTTAAGCTTCACTGGCCCTGGATGATGGACGAGGATTTACTCTGGACATCTGGGCCCAGGCAGAGGTGCAGGTGCCAGACACACTGTGGGTCTTCTAGCCCCTCTTGCTTCAGTTCAATGGACCCTCCAATGCACTGCCTACAATGGAATTAGGATTTATTGAAGAAACAAAGAATAAAGTTTATGTTTTCTGTGAAGGAGCTCTCAGAGGGTAAGATCCCTCTGCACCCAGCTGATCTGAATGGCATTCTGGAGTCCTTGAAGTGAGAGAGCACCTGGAAAATGAATGGAAGGACAGAGTGAGAACAGCCACAATCCAAACATCATGCTGTATCTGTCCTTATTGTAGATTTGACCTTGTGGATTTGACCTCAACTCCCTTTCCTTTAGCATCAAACTATAAAGTACTCATGAAAGAAATTGAAGAAGACACAAAGAAATGGAAAAATCTTCCATGCTCCTGGATTGGAAGAATTTTGGAAACTTTTAAATAATTAATTGATTTATTTTTTTACACTGTGGTAGAAATCCTTTTACTTGACACCAGTCCATTGATTGACCAATCAGAAAGGTTAATTAAATGAAAGAACCATAATAAATTATATATGGCTAACTTAAATATTTTATTTAAACTTAGAATAATGTACACCCATTCAGCAGTGTTTTGGTGTGAGGGCAAGAACTTGTACTTAAATATGAGTCTTTTGATTGGATTTCCACATTAGATTTCCTATGTTAACTCATTTCTGATAAATTCTTTATGATTTCCCATTCCATTTCCCTTAAAGTAGACTACAATTTAAAGACATATGTGTGGTAATCTGAATTCAAACTCCCTTAGATTAATACTATTTATTTACCACATTTTTAGTGATAATCTTTCCATAATTTAATCTGATGTTTTTAGTGACTTTCCATTAATCATTCCATGCAAAGCATTGAATTAACTTGATTTTAATAGAAACAACATAAGTAGATGAAACAAACTTGTTCTCAAGAGAGGAATGTGGATGGGATTTATAAGTCTTTGAAAACATTGACTTCACTGTTGTCCAAGACAGCATGCTTCAGCAAGGTGACAATGACAATGAAGAACCACTGCCTTGCAAAATGATTATATAGCTTCAATGAGTTGATGCCTGTGAAAGAATAGGGATGGTTGAAGGCAAAAAATGTAATAAATGTGGGACAGAAGGGGGGCAAAGCAGGAACTTATCACTGGGGCCTAAGATGGTTGTCCCTCTGTAGATTTCTCTCTTATTCAAGTTAGGAGGCCAGAGCTACAGATATTCAGACCACTAGCTAGATGTTTCATTCATTCATGCCGAGTATCAATGAGTGCTGCAGAGGTTCAGTGGCTGAGACTTTAGTAAATTCAAATCTTGGGCCACTGGACAGAGTGGGGAAGTGTGCTCTGTCAGGAGCCCATTTCTTACCTTAGGTTATACCAGGAAGAAGAATCAGTATCATAGACTGAATAAATCTGAGAGATTTATTCAAGAGAGGATTCATGACTGTGGCCCTGAAGCATGAGTGGATACGACTGGCATTAGGGAATTGATGATTCCCTACTATAATTATCCGATACTTCAGATAATTATAAGGAAACCAAACAAGGATGCTGTACTGCACATCTCATAGAGAACCACTAAGCCAACTGTGGTGGTGTTCTTGAAAATCTTTTCTCTCCCATCTCCCCAACCCCCACCAATCTTTTTGGTGCAAACTCAACCTTTGATTTACTCTATTTATCCCCCATCTCTCCATGGGGCATAAACAAACATGAGTCTGACTCACAGATCTGGTTGTTTTTCTAAGGCAAGAGATTGCTGTGGAGAATAAAATGAACACTTACAGAGCTGGGAGGTGTCATTGACATTTCATGCAAATTGACAAGGGGCTAATTCATCCTATGTTTCTATTCTCCAAAGTATGCTTTGGTATTGAAAAGCAAATAAACGTGTTCAAGAAAAGCCAGCATCCTCATTTGTTGTTTAGCAGGGGAATCTGGAAATAAAAGAAGGAAATACCATTAGATCCTCTGCCAAATCTGTGTCTCACTCTTTTGACCCAGTAAGTGAGGGTTCTTGATAAGCAAGCTCACTATTATTCAAAGAAGCTGAGAAATTTCTTCAGAGATTGTTCCTGGAGGTCCCAGTTCTGAGGAGCTGAGTCATTGGTTTCTTCCTAAATGATCATTAATGGGGCACTTGAGTGGTTTAGTTTCAGCTCAGGTCATGATCTCAGGGTCATGAGACCGAACCACCAGTGGGCTCCCCTCTTAGTGTGGAGTCTGTTTGAGTTTCTCTCTCCCTTTCCCTCTACCCCTTGCCCCAGCTCTCTTTTTCTAAAATCAATCAATCAATCAATTAATCACTCTATACTCACTCTTTTTATTCATTTATTTATTTTTTCTCACCATAACACATACCCTCCCCACTGTCCATCACCTACCCATCTCATCCCATCCAAACCCCTCCGCTCCAACAAACCTCAGTTTGTTTCCTGAGATTAAGAGTCTCTTGGTTTGTCTCCCTCTGTGGTTTCATCTTTTTTCCTTTTTTCCTTCCCTTCCTCTATGATCATCTGTCTTGTTTCTCAAACTCCTCCTATCAGAATCAATCACTATCTTAAAAAGAAAAATAAAATAAAAACAAAGGCAAAAATGATCTACAGTTTTTTGGTTTTTTTTTTTTTTTAAGATTTTATTTGTTTAATTTCAGAGAGAGAGAGAGAGAGAGAGCACAAGCAGTGGTTGCAGCAGGCATAGGGGGAAGCAGGCAGAGGGAGGAACAGTCTCCTTGCTGAGCAAGGAGCCCAATGTGGGAATGGAACACAGGACCCTGGGATCATGACCTGAGATTAGAAACCCTTGAGCCTACAGAAAAATGGGAAATTGAAAGAACACATTTTTGGAAGATTCAGCCTCTATGTCTCATGCTTCCTGCTACTCTTATGACAACTTCTGTGCACCTGGGAGCCATTTTCAGCCCCTTTCCTCCTACAAAGCTGATTCCTCAGGAAAAAAAGTAAATTATCATGCTTACTGATTTTTTTTCTTCTCTTAAAGACATTTTTATTTGACTTTGACACCTACAAACAAGTGGGAAAGGGATATTGTCAGGGAACACAAGTGATCCCAGTTCTTCTGCTGGCATAGTGTTTACCCCATTAGCTCTTCTTGGAAGAATGTTTGATGTGTGCTTCTTCCCCAAGCACATAATTTAAATTATGCAATTGATGGAAATATACCTATTGCTCAAAATTTGTTAACCAGGGAGTTGAGAAAAAGAGATACCCATAATACAGTAATAGCTACCAGCTACTAAATACCTTCTCTGCGCCAGATGAATTTTATACATCATCTCTACCAAGGCTTTCCCAAAATATGCCCTGGGGACTATCATTAGGTATTAGTAAATACTACTGGGCAGTCTTTACCCTTGGAGAAAGGATCTTTGATATGGAGAACAATACTATGTGTATTTCATTATGATTACTCTTCTCTTCCTTCTGGAAAAGTCACATGGGAGCCTTCCTCAAATTTTCACTGTTAGAATGTGTTGGGATTCTTGGAAGGAGAACTCAGGAAATTGTGGGTTTCCCTCTAACTCTGGGATCCTCGAGTTTCTTTCTCATATTAATCTACACTTAGCTGTAGCAATTAGTCAAATCATTATTTAAGTTTTGTTACCAGTTTATATCTCCAGTTTATAGTGGCTTCTGCTCCAGACAAGGAGGTCTCAACTGTGAATCTACAAATTTGTCGGTCTTTCTAAATTTTGGGGTAGTAGTATGATCTCTATTCAATGATGGATTCCGAAAAAGTCTTTGATACTCAGTTTGTTCAGGTTTTACTTCTAAGGATGGAAATGACAATTTCCAAAGTTCTTTACATGTTGGAGTTGAACCCATAACTTAACTATTTCAAAGATATTTGAATTTTATTTTATTCTTTCAAAGATATTTTAGGGGCACCTGGGTGACTTAATCATTGAGCATCTGCTTTTGGCTCAGGGCATGATCCCAGTGTCCTGCGCTCAAGCCCCTCATTGGGCTTCCTGCTTGGCAAGAGGCCTGTTACTCCCTCTCCCACTCCCCGTAGATGTGTTCCCTCTCTTGCTGTGTCTCACTCTGTCAAATAAATAAATAAATAAATAGATAAATAAATAAATAAATAAATTAGATATTTCAAAGATATTTCTACTGAATATAGAGTTCAGGGCTAACTTTTTTTCCTTCTATTATTTTAAATGTGTTCACTCTATTGGCTTCCTGTTTATGTTGATTTCTAATGATAGATCTGCTGTAATGCTTAAAAAAATTTTCTTTTAGTAATGTCTTTTTTTTCCTAACTGCCTTCAAGATTTTCTTTGTCCTTGAATTTCAGCAAAAATAGTAGAACCAGGTGTAGTTTTTATTGGTGCTGATTCTGCTTTATTTTTCTCTGACCTTGGATTTGTGGTTTCATGTCTGTTACTAATTTTGGAAAATTCTGTGTTATTATTTCTTCAAATATTTACCTCTTTTCCATCTGTTATTCCAGGTCCAATTAGGTAGACAGTTTTATATCCTTCCTCATCTCTTTAATGTTCTCTGTTTTACTTTGCTTTGTTTTGTTTTTACTCCTTTTTTTTTTTCTCTTTATATTTCAATTTGAGTACTTTCTATTAGTTTATTTTAACCTGACTGATTCTTTCCTGTCTGTGTTGAGTTTACTGGTAAGCCCATTGGAGGCTTTCTCTATATCTGTTACTGTGACTTTTGTTTTTATGTTTACTATCACGATTTATTTTTTTTTCTTATGGCTTCTATCTCTGATGACATTACTTTTCTGATCTTGTATTTTGCCCTTTATTTTTTTTTAATAGAAGCTTTAACAAACTATTAGTAGTTACTTTAAATTTCTTGTTTAATAATTTCAACATATGTGAATATGTGACTGGTTCTGATGCCGCTTTGTCTCTTTAGACTATGTTTATTCAGCTTTTGTGTTTTCGTCATAGGTTTTGTTGTTGTTTGGGCTTCTGTTTGCTTTATTTTGTATCTGTTTTTTTGTTAAAAACATGGCATGTTGTGTCGGACAGTTAGTATGAGTATAAATCATGTTTATACTTGGAGACAATCATGCCTTTTCTTCTTGTAAACTTTTTAAAAAATTTTTATTATTATTATTTTTAAAGATTTTATTAATTTGACACAGAGAGAGAGATCACAAGTAGGCAGAGAGGCAGGCAGAGAGAGAGGGGGAATTTAGGTTCCCTGCTGAGCAGAGAGCCCTATGGGGTCTAGATCCCAGGACCCTGAGATCATGACCTGAGCCTAAGGCAGAGGCTTAACCCACTGAGCCACCTAGGTGCCCTTCTTGTAACCTTTTAATGTGGTATTTGTGTTCATCTACTTAGGAATTGGACCGGTTTAGTGTTTTCTCTCACCTTAGTTTTGGGTCTACCCATGCCCCTCGATTTTCCATTTATTCTACTCTCCAAAGAAAACCTGTCTCTTGAACTCTCTCTGTTGCATCCCAATGTTATTTTCACACAGTGTTTGTTAATGTGTGAGAGGGAGTCCTGGGGCATTCTCTGGTGTTTTAATTAAAACTTTGTCTTTGTCAGGCATTGTGAACCTGAGCCTCGAGAGTACAAACTTTTCAATTGTCACTGCCTTCCTCCAGCTGCATACTGGGTTTTGCATTTATTCTTCCTCATTTCTCAGGTATGGGATTTGGCTTTCTGCTCTTAACTTATATCTGTAGTTAAAATTTGGTTACTTTACCTTACGCGAGTCGAGTGTTTTGTTTCATAGAGGAGATAGTGGACTTGGAACTGGGCAGAGGGTCAGCAATAACTCTTATTCTCCTCTAGCAAGTATCATTGTGAAAATTTCTTGGGATTCTCCCACATCTTTCTTATGAGTACTTGGTGTAAAATCCTGGAAGAGTGTATGAATACTCCTATGTTCATGGCCCAAAGCAATTTCATTCTCTTTCACTAATCTATACTTAGCTGTGAGCAATTAATTAAAATTTTCTGGTTGATTCTTCTTACCAGCTTATATGTCATTCAGTGGCCATATTCCAGGTAAGTAAAACTTAAGTCTTACTTTTCAGTACTGATGCCTGATGTCTCTCTCCATATTTTAGGTTAATTATTTGTCCTTGTGACCTCAGTTCTCTGTTAAAATTTTAAAAAACCTGTTTGCCTAGCAATTTTCTTATTGTAAGTGTGGAAAAAATGCCTATTCTAGCTATTTCTATCTATGAACTGCAATTGCTGGACATTCACATTTGACTTGACTTTCACCCAAAATTTGACTTTCCTGATTTTTACTCAATCTTTTCTTTTAATTTTTTTTTTATTCCCTTGCCCATATGATGGCTAGCAGCTCTCCTAATCCAGACTCTCAGTTGCCTATGTGTTTCAACTCAGCCCCAAAGTAAAGTAAAAACATCCAGACTTTCTGAAGGTCTGTTTTCTTTTTAGCATATATTATTTCTATATTTCCATTGCCCATCTTGCTTTCTAAGTTACAGATTTATAATTCCATAAATTTTGTATGCCCACCATATTGCAGGAATCGAGGCAAAGCAGAGTACAGAAATCATAAATTAGGTTGACACAGTTCTTACTCTTAAGGAGGCCACATTTTAATCAATAGTACAATGTATATACATAATCTGAAACAGACAACTTATAATACAAGCTTCAAATGACAGAACATAAATGTTATAGGAACCCAGTTTTATAAGTATACAACAAAATATGTGCATTTAAAATAAATATACTATGAACATATGTTAATGTTAACTATAATAATATGAATGTTTTATATCTTAAATTGTATATGTATATCTTTGCATATATGATCATATAGTTATGACTTTTCCTATCTATTCCATGTAACAGTACTAGTGAGACTACTTCAGGAAGCAAATCTGAACCATAAACAAATTGGACACTCTATTCTTAGAACAAAGTTATTTCAAACATAGCTGAGATTATGTGAGAGAAATTTGAAGCAGAAGAGAAACTCAAAGAATACTGGACATTGAAAAACTAGTTTAAAAGTGTACTCTAGGGATGCCTGGTTAAGTGTCTGCCTTCAGCTCAGGTCATGATCCTAGAGTCCTGGGGGGCTGCTGCTCAGCAGGAAATCTGTTTCTCCTTCTCCCACTCCCCCTGCTCATGCCCCCCCAAATAAATAAATAAAATATTTTAGAAAATAAAATTGTACTCTAGAATGATTTTCATTTCTTTGAAAATGCAAGTGATATGAGAGAAAGAAGACCAGACATTTTATTCCCTAAGGAGCTCTTCCCAAAGAGGGGAGAATATTTCTGAAAGTCTAGCTAGACTCTTCTTAGGAATTCTCTCTAGAACCAGGTTGGAGATTTTGTTGGTAGTAAGAATGATACAACAATTGTTACTGGATTAAGGATGCACACAGACACACATTTCCTTCAGAATTTAGTAACACCAAGACCTACGTACCTTGCACATGACTACTGGCATTTACAGAATAAGTCTTTTTCCTAGGAATACATATTACCTTCACAGTAATGGATATATTTGAAAAAGAAGGAAAGAAAAGGGTTCCAGTGTGAACATTAAACTATGCATACTCATGTTAATAAAAAGATCCAAAATTAACATCTCAAATTTCTTATCACATATTAGATCTCCATATTGGGTACATTGTTCTATTATCCTGTATAATTCTCCATGCGTTTCAAATTCTTATTTTTATTTTTTAAAGATTTTGTTTACTTATTTTCCAGAGAGAGAGCACAGGAGTGATAGTACGGGGCGGGGGGGCAGCAGGTTGAGGGAGAAGCAAGCTCCCTGCTGAGCAAGGAGCCCAATACACCCCTCAATCCCAGGACCCTAGGATAATGACCTGAGATGAAGGCAGAGGTTTAACCAACTGAGCAACCCAGGCATCCCTCAAAATTTTTATTGTAAATATGAAGAATCCAGATCTATTTCTGTTTTCCAGTCGTGCTCATATATGGAAGGACAGGTTTTTTTGGTGAGGTATGAATTGGCATGAAGAAAACAAATGCTCACACAAACACAAGTGCAAAAACACTGAAGTATGATTAGATTAAATGTACACTCTAGTTACCCCCAAATACAAATCCTATCAGGAATGATACAGACACACGGGGCAAGAACAGAGATAGCACAAAGTCACATGACTTCCCTTGGTTCCCGAAGTCCCTATAATGGGTACCAAAGTTGTCTATGTTACTTTCTTACAAGGAGGGGTATTAAAAATATATATGCATAAAGTTCAGTTCTTACCACATCATTTCCCTTTTTGTACGTGACCTTACATCGTGATTCTAAAAATACTTCAGGCAATATTATATGTGCTTCTTTTTAAGAGATGTTTTCCAGTGTTGAGCTTTCCTTGTCTGTCTAACACCAAGTTCTGAGTCTACAAGTTTACAGTTTTGCCCAGGAGATTAAATTGGGCCAGTCTCCAAAGTCCCAAAATAATTTTACCTTCTTATAAAGGTTTAGGAATCTCCTTTTGGAAACTTTTTAAAAAAGATTTTTATTTATTTATTTGACACAGAGAGAGACAGCCAGAGAAGGAACACAAGCAGGGGAAGAGGGTGAAAGAGAAGCAGTCTTCCCGCAGATCAGAGAGTAGGGAGCCTGATGCGGGGCTATATCCCAGGAACCCAGGATCACTACTGGAGCCAAAAGCAGATGCCCAATGATTGAGCTATTCAGGCATCCCTTAAGCTAAAAGTTAACAGGGAAAGGCTTATATTTTTAGGCAAGAAATACTGGATGAGAGACTGGATAAATGATGGTGTCACTTGAGTTTTGTGGAGGATTAGGTTTGGAAAGGGAGAATTTTAAAATTGTGGTCCGGCCATGGTTTTGAGAAGACTACTTAACATCTTGGAAGAAATTTCAAGTATATAGTTAGAGATAGCAAGTTATGTGTGGAAACAAATACTTTTGGTTCAAAAGAGCTAATATCACAATGATGTCTTGAAAATTGGCCATGCATTGGGTACATTTGCACTAGTCATTTAATGTTACAATTGTTTTTGTTTGTTTGTTTGTTTGTTTTAAGATTTTATTTATTTATTTGACAGACAGAGATTACAAGTAGGCAGAGAGGCAGGCAGAGAGAGAGGAGGAAACAGGCTCCTTGCCAAGCAGAGAGCACGATGCGGGGCTCAATCCCAGGACTCCGGGATCATGACCTGAGCCGAAGGCAGAGGCTTTAACCCACTGAGCCACCCAGGTGTCCCCCACTTTTTTTCTAATCTAGAGAGAAGGTAGGAATACAAGGTTCAGAGAGTTGCAATGAAGTAGAACAGTCAGACCTTAGATTGACTAAATCTGTTTATAAATAGTATTTAAATTAAATGAGGTTATCTTGGGAACAAACATAGGCAGAGAAAAGACAAGCTTCAGAAACTAACATCTGAGACCCTCCAGCATTCAGATGTTTGAAAACTGAGAACATGCTATGTTGAAAGTGAAGAGAGTACAGTTGGGCCAACAACTGTGTCTAATCCTGGTGAGAAGTTGTGTAAAACAGTGATTGAACCTCAACTGTCTTTTTGGTAATGTGGAGTCATTGGTGACACTGATTAGACTGGGGGCCTCACTGGAACATGTTCAGAAGATAAAAATGGCTTGCTCCTCCCTCAATTCACTTTATTCTTCCAACTTTTCTCTAATGCATAGGTTTTGCTGGACTCTCCAATTAACTAGTTAGTTAATTACCCATTCATTTTTCTTATTTTATTCATTGATTTTTGCACTTTATTTAAAACATTTCACTTCATAATATGAGGAAGATATTAGTAAAGCATGACACATTTAAGCAATATGAGCCCTTGGTGTGGTCCTGTGGGAAGAATAGCTTAGATAAAGCTTCAGCATATTCTGCTTCCTACAGTCTAGACTTGCAAGCAACAGAAATGTGTGTGTGTGTGTGTGTGTGTGTGTGTGCGCGCACGTGCACGCGTGAGCACATAACAGATTTGTTAAAATGGGTTTTCAATTTGGAGGGTGAGTTTTTCGATAAAAGATTTTTGCAAATTTTTACAGCAAATATTCGAATAGAGAAATCTCAGGTAGTAAGGGAGATGCATAAAACAAATGAAAACAATCATGTTTTGTGTTTGAAAATATATTTTTTTTAAATTAATTTTTTATTTTTTATAAACATATATTTTTATCCCCAGGAGTACATGTCTGTGAATCACCAGGTTTACACACTTCACAGCACTCACCAAAGCACATACCCTCCCCAATGTCCATAATCCCACCCCCTTCTCCCAAACCCCCTCCCCCCAGCAACCCTCAGTTTGTTTTGTGAGATTAAGAGTCACTTATGGTTTGTCTCCCTCCCAATCCCATCTTGTTTCATTTATTCTTCTCCTACCCACTTAAGCCCCCATGTGTTTGAAAATATTTTTAAACGGAAACAATGCAAGGCAATGTAGTAGCAATGTAGTCTTTGCAGTTTAAAAATCTGACTTGAAAGTTTGGTTCTGGAACTAGATGCTTGATACTACCTGTGTGATCTCAGCTGGAAGCTTAGCCTCCCTTTCCAAGTCTTAATTTTCTTTATTGTAAAATTTGTTGTAATATTAACATCCTTGGATCATCATGGGGATTAAAATGGAAAATGTACAGATGGGGGTTAGTATGATATGTAGGCAGGTAGTAAGTGTCCCATACATGGTAGCAAAATAAAAAGGAAGACAGCATTGTAAGAAAGAGTTTTTTTTTTTTTTTTCCTCCATATACTAGTGACTTAATCAGAACATGTTTGTATTAACTCCAAGAAGTTGTTGGTTGGTGAAAGAGATCACACTGAAAATACAATATTTCCTATTACTGCTCATGTTTACATGCGCCCTGAAAAATGCTGGAGTCCTCAGCTCTGTTTCTTTCTTTTATTTTCTGTTCTCTTATCTGTAGGCACTGGTATGGTCAAGATTGACTGATCAGAAAGGAGAAAAAAAAAGTGCTCTAAATATTTAGCCAAACACTTTTGGTCAGGACAATGTTTATTCAATACATGAATAAAATCATAAGCTAACCAAAACCAAAAAACTTTCCAACATCAAGGTATCCAATCTCATTTCTCTTGAGTTCATCAGTCACATGTCTCATTTAAAATGAACTAAGGGTATCTAGTTCAATTCCCTTATTCTGCAATTGAGGCTTCTGAGACCCAAAGGGAAAAGGACTTAGCTAAATTCCTAAGCCATCTTGCTTCTGAGAGTATAAAACAGATAATCTATGTGACCTGCTTTGTGCAATTCAATATAAAGAATGGAGTTACTTGAATGTCTCACTCTTAAAGACTTATTTCTTTCAATATATGGAATCATCGTATGTGAAGTCTGAAGGCATTGTAGAGATTATCTAGATCCAAGACCTTGTTTTTCAGAGGAAGAAATGAATGCATGCGGAGAAGAAATGGATTGCCCCAAGGTCAGCTAATGATACTACTGAGATTGGAATCTATGCCTCCCTAACTTTCAAACCACTTCTCTGTCCACTGAAATAGAATACTTGGAGGATGCTAAAACTCCAAAGGACATACAATTGGATTGTGAGATGATGTCATATATTAAGAATGAATAGTTGCAAGTTCTTCATTGAACAAAGGCAAAGAAACCCATCTTGCTTTTCCTTTGAGAAATATCAGACTAGAGACTGGTTTTGCAAATTTTGCTTCTAAGGTACAGACTCCTTGACATCTCTTCTTTTTTTTTTCCTCTGAAAGCTGGTCTAATGCCTAGAGCTTTCATTACGTTTCCAGCCACATTTCTCTGTTAATTTGAGAAAGAACAGTATCTGTTTTATCCTGAAATGTTTTTTGTTTTCTAGGAAATCTTGCTTATACTTAACAATATCAAAAAAATGCAATTTGGTCATGAGGCTGGGATTCACTGAGACTTGGTTTATTAAATGTTTATTTCCTGGGGTAAGAGAAGATTCTCCCCTCCCTTCAATGAGTGTGGTTGCCATTATCTAAGTAGTTTTGGAAGTTCAGATTGCTGATGTATCTGAGAAAAGCCTCAAAAACACACGATCACCTGTACATTTTCAATCCTCAGTTCTTTGGCTTATATCCCTTTCTGTGTGTTTTTCTCAGATTTTGGTCATCCTTGGGTAAGATATACTGTACCATTTTGGAATCCTGATAAATTTGTCCTGTTTTAAATGTGATTTGTGGAGTTACTTACTTTTTTCTCTTAAAAGGGTAATAAATTTTATCATTTCATTACTTTTTTAGATGTATATGTTGTTTTGTGTATCACATAGTGTATCTATATCTATGAAAGTATACAGTAAAAAGTTTTCTTCTGACCCTCCACATTCCATCCACTCAGTTTCTATTCTCTCATATTTCAATAAATGCTCAATAATATTAGTCTCTTATGTATCTTTAGCTATTTGTTATAAGATTAAGTACAAATATGTATGTCTTAGAATTCCCATTTTTTATTAATGTTAACTAACATCCTTACACTTCTATCTGCACATTGATCTTTTCACTTAACAATATACCTTGGTTATCTTCTCCACGTCATTTGGCAAAAAACAACCCTCCACAATTATTTGAATTAGCTTAATATTTCATTTTAGACTATAATCCTGCTGATGGACATTTGGATTTATTCTAGTCTTTTGCTATTAGACATGATGTAGCAAATACTATAGTAATATTTTGTTTCACTGGTATAAGTTACTAGAAATATGATTTATGACTCAAAGAAAAAACATTTATTACATTGACAACTACAGAAAAATTATTCTTCATGCACCTTATACCACCAACATATTAACATATCTTTCTTCACAGCTTTGCGAATGTAACAAACTATAAAAAATGAATTTTCTTTTTTTAAAGACTTTTTTATTCTTCCCAGTATGTGACTTGTCTTCTCATTTTCTTGAGATTGTCTTTCACAAAGCAGAAGTTTTAAATTTTAATGAAATCCAGCTTATCAATTATGTCATTTTTTGGTGATGTATCTAAAATTTTATTGTCATAACTAAGATGTGTTAATATTTTTTTCTGTATTATCTTCTAGGGGATTTAGAGTTTGCATTTTACATTTACATCACATTACTGAAACTCACCTCCCCAAATCCCCAGTTCTTGAAATTCAACCAAAATTGATAAAACTAATGAAGAATTCTTTTAGTCAAAGGTTTTATCTTATGTGAAAATGTATTTATTTATTCATTCACCTATATTTTATTACACAACAATTTAAAAATATATGTTGAGCTGTGGTTGGTTATTCCTACTTTCTAAAAAATATTTACTTATTTATTTTAGAAAGAGAAGGAACATACAAGTTGCGGGGAGAGGGCGAGGGAAAGGGAGAGAACCCTCAAGCAGACTCTCCACTGACATGAAACCCTGTATGGGGCTCAATCCCAGGACCTTGAGATCATGACCTGAGCTGAAATCAAGTCAGAAGCTCAACTGACTGAGCCACCCAAGCACCCCCCTACTTCTGTTTTAATGGGGATTCCTAATGATGTTGGCCATCTGAAGTTGATGGAAGATATAATGAGACATGTATACAAACTAAAATGGGTGAAATAGTTAGAGAGGAATGATCTCCTAAGTACCACATTTGAGAGAGCAAGAAAGGCATGGCAGAATTATGGCAGAAAATATGGCTGACTGTTGCCTATGAGAACAACATAAAATATATGCAAGAGATTCCAAGGACAAGGGTGCCCAGAAGAGATCCGTGGGTATGGGGAACTTTGATGACTGTAGTCAAAGGGTAGGGAAAGCTGAGAAGTCAAAGAGAGAAATGGGGGTTGAGAGTCCAAAGTAACAAGTAGGAGGGTGTTGGTAAAAATGATGAAGATAAGCTCTGCTGATGTCAGTGGAGTCTCTGTACCTCTTGTGGTGCTGGCCCATTACAGCATGTGCCAGACCTATCAAAGACGTGCCTACTAGAGTCTGAATGTGTAGCAAACAGTGCATGCAACTGGAAATCAGCTAGTCATACCACAGAGATACTGGAGGGGTAAAATGAAATTTTCTATTTAAACAAAGAAATATTTTATTATATATACAAGGTGTTTTACACTTATTTATTCATTTGCATATTTAAAATATTTTGACTACATTTCTGTGTTAGAAACAGTTCTAGGTTTGGGTGATTTAATGACGAATAAAACAAATGAATCAGCTCTACCCTCTGGGAGCTAGTATTCCAGTAGGAAATAAACACAGTACATCATTGTAAACAAATAAACATATGATGTAATGTCAGGTAGTGATAAAGTCTGTGAAAAAAAAAAGAAATTGTGTTGAAAGAAGAGGGGTGATAAGATGTAGGGATTATTTCCTGTGGGGCGCTGGTGGCTCAGTCAGTTAGACATCTGCCTTTGGCTCAGGTCATGATCTCAGAGTCCAAGGATCAAGCTCCGTGTCTGGCTCCCCACTTGGTGGAAAGCCTGCTTCTCCTTCTGTCCTTCACCCTGCTTGTTGCTCTCTTTTTCAAATAAAAAGAAAAATAAAAGATGCAGGGAGTATTTTTACAAGTGGATATTGTCTAGGATTGAATGAATATTATACAAATATACCTTGATAAAAGTAGAATCTTTTCAAGGTCAGATCTCTCATGATGAAGAGGACATTTTATAGTAAAGAGAGTCCTGAGTCAGGGAGAACAGTATGATATGGTAGAAATGTTCTCAAGTAGAATGCCTCTGGTACAATCCCATAGAGACCACACAGAATGAAGAAGCCCTATTCTGTCCTTTAAACTCTCCAAATACAGTCTAGTTAAAATGCTGCTTTGTAACACTTCTTCCATTATTTTCTCTAAAGGTTCTTCAAATCTTTGAATGCTATTAAACTAGCTTATTGACTTTTGGAGAGGAGGAACAATGTTTTACACTGCTTTACAGTTAAACATCTATCTGCAGCAATTTTCATCCAAATAAAGGGCAGAAAATACAAATATACAAGTTAATTTGATTAAATATGTAATGACAAATCCATACAAAGTAACATTATTCATAAATTGAAGGTGTACTTTAACAAAGTATTTAGTCACAGAAGAAATGCTCAAAAATTAATGTTAAGAGAAAAAAACTAGATATATTTTTATGAACTTTAAAAAAAAGATTTTATTTATTTATTTGACAGACAGAGATCACAAGCAGGGAGAGAGGCAGGCGGAGAGAGGGGGGAAGCAGGCTCCCCACCGAGCAGAGAGCCTGATGTGAGGCTCAGTCCCCAGACCCTGAGATCACAACCTGAGCTGAAGTCAGAGGCTTAATCCACTGAGCCACCCAGGCACACCAAATACATTTTTATGAACTTTTGGTTTGTGGTTTCACATATAAGGAACTTGGAATTTGCCACTACATCTTAACAAGTACTCAATAGCACAAACAAGTTCTCATAGTAAATATGGGAGAAAAACTTTCTCATGATTTAGCGGGAGGAGGGGAAAAGGAACCATTTTGAAATACACCTGAGTACTCTGTTCTTAATAGGAAATGCCCTCAGGAGAAATTAATCAGAGCTTTACCTGCTGGGCTATTACAGAGCTTAAGACATTGGGGAAGGAAAATCCTCAACTTTAGTCAGCTATAGCCTTCCATGTAGGAGAAGAGAAGTAACAATTCTAATCCACACTAGCCATCCTATAGAACCTATGTGGGGAGAAAAAAACCCTGAGAAACACTATGAGGTTCATTGACTAAAAGCATAAGCTCACTATAAGACAGAGATTTAATCTGAGGTTACAGAATGATCTACCCTTACACTTTATTACCACATTAGTAAAGGCTTATTCATGGTAGTTCCCTTTACTTTTATGTCTGGCTATCAAGAGAAAGAAAAAAAAATTACAAGGCATACTAATAGGCAAAACTGAAATTTGAAGAGATAGAGCAAACACCAGAATCAGAGGCGGCAGGGATTTTGGAATTATCAGACCAGGAATTTAAAACAACTATGATTAATATGCTAAGCATTCTAATAGATAAAGGAGACAACATGCAAGAGCATATGAGCAGTATAATCAGAGATGGAAATCCTAAGAAAGAAGCAAAACAGAAATTCTAGAGATCAAAACACTGTAACAGAAATAAAGAATGCTTTGATGAACTTACTTGTAGAATGGACATGCCTAAGGAAAGAATCTCTGAGTTTGAGGATGTAGCAATAAAAACCTTCAAAACTGAAAAATAAATCAAAAAAGATTGAAAAAAAAAATCTGAGAGCTGTAGGACAACCACAAAAGGCATAACAAACATCCAATGTAAGAGAACAAAGAAAGAAAAGAACAAAAGAAATATCTGAAACAATAATGACTGAGACTTTCTCCAAATTAATGCCAGACACCTAACCACAGACCCAGGAAGCTCAGAGGACACTAGGGAAGAAAAATGTTAAAAGAAACTGCACCTAGACATATCATATTCCAACTACATAAAATTAATCACAGAGAAAAAAAAAAATCCTGAAAAAAGCCAGAGGAACAAAGGTCAGAATTACATCTGATTGCTCAGAAACCATACAAGCAAGAAATAATGGAGTGAAATATTTAAACTGTTGAGAGTAAAGGAATCCTAAAAAACTACCTATCTATAATTCTATTCTTTGTGAAATTATCCTTAAGAATGAAAATAAATAGAAACTTTCTCAGGCAAACAAAAATTAAAGGAATTTGTTGCCAGTTGACCTGCCTTATAAGAAATATTAAAAGAAGTTCTTTAGAGAGAAGAAAAATGATACATCAGAACACAACCCACATAAAGAAAAGAAGAACATCAAAGAAGGAATAGGTGAAGCTAAGATAAAAACTTTTCTTTTTCTTTTTCTTTAAGATTTTATTTATTTATTTGACAGAGAGAGGCACAATGAGAGAGGGAACACAAGCTGGGAGAGGAAAAAGCAGGCTTTCTGCCAAGCAGGAAGAATGATGTGGAGATCGATCCCAGGACCTTGGGATCATGACCTGAGCCAAAGGCAGACACTTAACAACTGAGCCACCTGGGCACCCCAGACCTCTTGCTTTTTTTTTTTTTCTTATTCTGAATTCATCCAGTATGCTCAAAATAATAATAGCAACAATGTATTTGATTATGTATGCTTATGTACACATCATATATAACTGTACGTATACATATTAATGCATGCATATGCATATATATATATATATATATACACACACACACACACACACGTAAGTGAAATGAATGACAGCAATGATATGGGGACAGGAGGGAGGAAGAGTTAGGATTATTTTGTTATTGTATGGTACTCACACTACCCATATAGTAGCATACTGTTTTTTGAAAGTGGTCTTGGATCACTTGTAAATGTAAATTGCAAATTCTAAGTCAACCACTCAAAAAAGTATTAAAGGAAATATAACTGATAGTCTAAGAGAGTAAATGGATTCATGTAAAATTCTCAGTTCAAACCACAAAGGTAGAAAGAGAATGAATGACAACAAGAACAAGGAATAAGGGCAGTAAATAGAAAACAGTAACAAGAGTGGTTGGTATGAATCCAGCTACATCAATAATCACCTTGAACATCAGCAGCTCAGATTCACCATTTAAAAGACTGAGATTGTCAGAGTGGATCCAATACAGCCTAAACATATGTTTTCTATAAGAAACCCACCATAAATGTACAGACACATACAGATTAAATATAAGTGGGTGGAGATAAACTTTCACACACAATTACAGCTTTGTTAAGAATTGCATGTGTGCATGAATGTAATGCGTGGGTTTGAGTGAGAGTTTACAGCCTAAGACTGGAAGAATAGGAACTGACATACTACTGTTGTCATCTTCATGTAGTAAGTTTATAGATGAGATTTTTTTACTGATTTATTTTTATGTGTTCTAAAATTAGTCAATTAATTATTTAATTATTATTGAACACATTATTCATAGTAGCTTTATAATTATACACTGTAAGATGTTATTAAAGATTGTAGCACCCAGGTTGATAAATAGGCATAGTATATGAACAAAAACTTTGCAGCAGAAGAAATACAAATTACCTACAGACATATGGAAAAAATTCAACATCACTAGCAATGAAATAAATATGAATTAAATAATCATAAAATGACATATTTTCTGTCAAAGTGGCAATTGCAAGAAAACTAACAGTCACATTGAAGATGTGTATTGATATAGGCCTCATTCATGACTGGTGAGGATGTAAAATTATATATTTAAGAAAATAATTTGGTGATATATGTCAATGTCTTATATATATATTTTTAAGTCAGTAAAAACCCTTCTTGAATTCCATCCTGAGGATTAATTTGAAATTCAAACAAGGATGTTGTGTTTATCAGAATATTTTTTTATAATAATGAATGATAGTAAACATTCCACATATCCCCCGTTCTGGGAATAATTCAACAAATTATCTTGTATAGATATGACAAATGCTATGCATATTTTCAAAATAGAATAAAGACCTCATGGCTTTTTAAAAAATTAGACAGTGTTCATGTTATTTCAATTTTGTATATTTAGTTGGACTGAAATATATCAACACACTAAAAGTGGTTATCTCTGCAAGAAGGAAATAGTACTACTCTTTTACAATGATTTTTTCTTCATTTTTGGATTTCTGAAACATGTGAAATAGGGTTCTGGAACTGAGATCAATGATGTTATGTGACCTGCACAGAAAGTCTGGGGCTCCTTCCTCTAAAGCTCTCTCCCATGTCATACTGCACCCACTATATGATGCTGTGTGCCAAGGCTGGATATGTTGCCTACACAAACCCATGTGATTTGCAGGAACAGAACACATAGCAATTAAACATTTAGTTTTCATGAAGATGGCAGGTGTCTTCAACCTCTCTCTAGCCTTATCCAATTCTTAAGTGTCACTTGTGTCTAGCACCTGACACTGAGAATGCTTGGGGATAAGGGATGTTGTGTGAACTGCAGGGATAGTTAAAGGGTTGAGGGGAATAACATGGCTAGGGTTATGTTAAACATCATCTCGCAAATAGCTCCTTGACCACCACGGTCCATGCCCATCAGGTCAGGATTATGAATTTCTCAAGTGAAGCATATGTTATTCTCTATGGATTTACTTTAACACCTAAGGACAATATCACATTAATTGGAGATTATAATTTAAAGTTATAATATGATACTTACTCATATTTAATTAATACATAGATTTGGCCATTTAATAAAGAAAAACTTCTGTTTTATGGCACCTCTGCTTTTTCCTAAACTGCCTAATTAGTCCAGTCAAACTCAAATGGGCATACAAGATAAAGAAATGACCCTTTAATTTGTTCTAGACTATGCAGGCAATTTTCAAGAATACTCAGAATCATTTCAAAAGTTTCAGAAAGATACAAACATCATATTTAATATTCTGAAGGCCCTTAGGACAACAATTTTGGGGGACAAGGTGAAGAACTTAAATTTTAATCCAACTCTAATAGAGTTTATTTTTTTCTATTTTTAAAATTATAAATATGTTAAAATTTTTATTGTTACAGAGAAACATTTATTTATTTATTTATGTAATATAAATGTTTTTCTTTTATTATTTATTTATTTAATTTCTTTTCAGTGTTACAGCATTCATTGTTTATGTACCATACCCAGTGCTCCATGCAATACGTGCCCTCCATAACACACACCACCAGGCTCCCCCACCCTCCCACCCCCTGACCCTTCAATATTTTAAAGATTTTATTTATTCATTTGACAGAGAGAGACACAGCAAGAGAGGGAGCAGTTGGCTTCCCACTGAGCAGGGAGCCCAATGTGGGGCTTGATCTCAGGGCCTTGGGATCATGACCTGGGCAGAAGGCAGATGCTTAACGACTGAGTCACCCAAGTGCCCCACGAAATATTTACATAATATATATCTTTAAATGTAATCCATATGTGGCATGATTCCAGTTTTATCAAGAATTTTGTATGTATGAATTTTGTGTTTGTTAATGGTATAAGACAAAAAACCTGAATCAACATATTAATAGTTATTATCTCTTTGTGGGGAGTTTATAGATACATTTTTATTGCTCATTTTGTAATTTCTAAAATTATTAAATAATTTTATGTTTTATTATAACAATGATTTTATAGACATATATAAACAATGTAGGTGTTTAAGATATAATTTTATAAAAAACAAAAAACTGTATTTCTTATATATCCTGTAAAAAATATAGAATTTAGTAAAATAAAAAATGAACATCTCACAAGCTGATTTGTAGATTGAGGAATGGGTAATATTTAGAAATATCTATTGTACATATTTGTTCATTATAAGAAATAGTAAGTTTACACTTTAACCTTGTTTTCATAGTTTATTGCATCCAATACTTCCTTTGTCTTCAAGACACTCTTCTATAACAGTGGTTTCCTGCTGAAGTTCTCAAAGGGTGCACTGACAGGGAAGGTACTGGGAAGGGGAAGAAAGATGGTGATCATCACCATGTAAGCATGAACACCATCTGGATGGGAACCAAGGCTTCTCTGCAGACCATTCAGAACAGACACCCCTTCGTCATATATCCAGACCTGACAGATTTCTAATACAAACAGCCACCTGGAAGCAAAACACTGCCCAAACCCAGCTGAGCTTTCATTCTGTGGTTTCATTCTCTTGTATTTCAGTGTCCATCAGCTCTTTTCTCTGATGGCAGCTTCTGAGTTCCCTGAATTATGATCCCCACCAGAGAACTGCAGCAATGGCTCAAATGATTTCCAAAAATCCACCCACAGCATTGGATGCATTCTTGTCTTTCCTGGGTCCTCCCTGTTCATCAATTTCCATTTCTTTCTCTGAAAAAAAAAAAAAAATCTAAGCCTTTACTCCCCTTCATTCTTAAATCTTAGAAATTAAACTCTCAAGTATATTTACATTTAAATGAAGTGTTGGGGGTTTGATATTTGAAAAAGCTTTTGAGATTTTTAAAGAACTTATAAAAGGCTCTCAGACTGAAGTTTTGCCAAGACTGGGTCTCTTCTGAACAATGGGAAGCCTGGATTCAATTTAGAACTACCTGGTCATCAATCCAGGACACACTGGAGCCTTCAAAAATCTGCAATTGCTCCCTGGCTTCTTAACCTCACATTCAAGACATTTGCTGATGGGACCCTGCCTACACAATGGAGCTCATCTTTCACCCTATAGGAGCTAAACTAGCTTGCCCATTCCCCACTCAGATGCCCTTGCATTCCTATTAACTTTGTCCTGTCTCTTAATTTTACTGAGCCCAGAACAACATCCTCCCTCAACACTCTATCAACTACCTTTTCTTTTTTTATTTTTATTTTTATTTATTTATTTTTTGCCCTCAAAAACACTCTACTTATTTATTTATTTTTTAATTTCTTTTCAGCGTAACAGTATTCATTGTTTTTTGCACCACACCCAGCACTCCATGCAATACGTGCCCTCTCTAATACCCACCACCTGGTTTCCCCAAACTCCCATCCCCCGCCCCTTCAAACTACTTTTACAAAATTCAGGGGTTATATTCAATTATCAGCTCCATCACAAAACTTCTCTTTGTTGTCTGTGGATGATTTAGGGGAAGTACAAACCTTAACTCCAGAAAAGCCTGATTTGTTATTTTATATCAGTCTTCAGAAGCCAAATAACTAAAACACATGTATTATAGCTCTATTTTCAGTAAGAAAAAACTTATGATGTATTTGCATGACTTCTGTGTAAACAAAGTCATGCTTATGAATCTCTTGGGACATAATCAGGGTCTCCATAGCCAAGGAAATAAGGGGAAGTTACTTATCTTCTCTCTGCCCCAGAATTCTCACCTGGGCCACAGGTTTAGTCATAAAGCAATCTTGAACAAATTGTGATGAAAACTGAGTGAGGAAATCTATGTAAAAATCTAAGAACAATACCTGACAAATAACAGCTTAAAAAAAAAGGTTAATTATTCTTATTAACAAATGTTCTCTTCCTTGCCCCCTGCTAGTTTAAATAAGCTCTGTATGATATACAGTCATATGTACCTGGGCAGGTTGTTCACCTTCCCTAAATATCATATGCAACTTGAGAGAAAGGACCAGATTTCCACAAAGCTAAAGACTATGCATGGTATATTATAAACTTTTAGTAAACTATATTGCAATATAATTAAATTTAACCCATAAAAAGGCATAAGGTCTCTCCTATTTTTAATGGTTCCATCCTTGGTCTTCCATCAAAGCTTCACCAAATAAATCATTAAAGAATGTGAATGCCAAAGTAAGTTTGACAAAAATCACTATCACTTACTTCTCATTCTATTTCCTCTTTTGGAAAATGGGAAAAGAACAACAACCTTGCCCCCAAAGAAGATGCTGGTCCGTTTAACTTTGGGCTGCTTTATTTTTCTTTGGAAGTCAAGCCACAATAGGTCATATGTTATAGACAGATGACATTTCTTTTTCTAATTTAGATGAAAGAACTATGAAATATTGGTATTTGGTTGGGTATACAGAGCTGTTCCAAACAAAGACTTTTGATCCTGAATGTAGACCTGCCAGGACTTTGTACTTCAGATTGATGGATGATATTGCCAGCATCATATTTTCATTATTTTTTGCTCCCCTGTCCTATGTGCCAAACCACCACTAAATCACAGATACTAAATGTTGAATAGAGTAAAACATGTATGAATTAGAAATGAGTCCTTTCATTTTTTTATTCACTTTTCTCATCTCATGCTACATTTTTCATCTTTCATCTGGTTTTCCTAATCTCCCAGCACATCCTTCTTTTTGACCTTTCTTTAGATTCCTTACATTTTAAGGAGGCGGCATGGGGAACCCAAATGGCTTTAAGCCGAGAGCCACAAAACCTGGCCTTGGTCTCCAATTTTCTTTCAACTTGCTTTTTGACTTTCAAAACTTGTTTTCTCTCCTTTCAATAAGCAAAATATCCACATGGTCTAAATTTCTTGCAATGTTAGTTCTCCATGTTTCCTGATGTCTGTCTCTACCCTTTTTCCCTTGATATTCTATTCTGAAAAATATTTTCTCTACTTTTCTTTTTTTTCATTTTCACCAGTATCTGAAGTATATCCCCTCTCCTCTATGCTTCCTTTACCTAAGATTGTTTTGAAGATTAATGAAATAATCTGCATTAAATATCTAGGATAACCTCCCTTCTTTTTTAATCTTCTCTTTATTCTGTCTTCTCCCTTTCCTCTAACACATCCTTATTTCTGTTCTTTTTTCTACCCCAAAGTCCTCTTTGATTTTCCATTACTTTACAAACTCAAGTTTAATTAAATAGTAAATTTTTTCATAAATTTGTTTAACAAATATATAACTACAATAAGCCAGAGATCAGGTTATTGTGTAGAGTGACCAATAAATAAAATTCCCATTTTCTGTCTAAGATTGAAACCAGTTGAGAGCTAGATGAAAGAAACTGAGAAGTATGGATCAAAATATCTTCATAAATCTGTTGGAAGATGCTGATTTCAGTCTGTTAGTCAAATGCCCAGAGAGGGAGAGTGGTCTTTCCCCAAATCATTCTCCCAAATTCTTCAGTCAGCTGAGTTTCTTTTCTGCCCCTGAGAAAGAGGAAGTACAGGAGCAGCATGGAGGATGGGGTAACAGAGAGATCAGGATGTTACTTTTGAAGGTCCTGCCCCACAGCAATATAGCAAATATGTGTGGTGGGTGTTCTATTTTCTACCCCATAAGGAGACATGACCACAAGGGACTGGATATGTTACAATGGATAAGACAGCTCTGACTATCACTCATGTAGCATTATAGTTTGGCGGAGAAAACAGTTCTTAAAATGGAGTAAGGGCATACTGCAGAAATAGGGAATGCTGTAGGAGCATAAAACAAGGAAACTTACTTCTCCAGGAAGTCAAAGAAATTTTTTTTTTCTAAGAAGGGATACCTGAACAGAGGCCTGAAGATGAAAAAGAATGAGACAAAAAGCTAGCTGGTGAGATGAAAAGAGCATCAGAGGAAACTGGAAAGGCTTGTAGTTCATTTGGAAAGCTGAAGTATGGCCAGGGAGTAGATGATGAGGATTCATGGCACTGGTGAGGATGAAGAGTGAGACAGAGACCAGATGATGCAAGTTGGAGCTTAAACTACAAGAGGAAAGTTCTGAGCAATTTTAAGCATCTGTAAAACACCCAAGTGAAGAGGGTTGGTTGACAACTGGGCCTTAACATGTAAAGAGAAGATTGTATAGGATGTGTAAACTTGGAAATCATTGGCAAATGTTGGAGATTCTCAGAGGTCACTCACAAGTGGATCTCAAAAAATAAATATAATTTCCTGCTAAGGAATTATTATAAGACCAGAGGGGAGTCTGTGAGTGATCCCTGAGACTTTCCAACATTTAATGTCTGGGTAGAGGAAACTAGGCAGCCAGGACTATATCAAGAAGCAGGGCAGAGGGTTTGGAGATGGGAGAGATCACAGCTATCTAATTCTTCCAAAAGGTCATGGAGGATGAGGAAGGACAAAACTACACATCCTCACCTTAATCTGCACTGTTTTTCTTTTTGATCGTAACAGGAAAGAGAGAGATAGTTTTCCTTCTTATTTTCTATGTTCTATTTGTTTATTACCCATCCTAAAATATTTTGGGTGAAAATTTTGTTCTATAAGCATTCTTAAACCTCATCAAATTTTGGCTCCCTCATGTCCACTGTTTTATTGATTAAGATGGACTTGTTTTTTTTTTTTTTTTTTTTAATTTCCAGCATAACAGTATTCATTATTTTTGCACCACACCCCGTGCTCCATGCAATCCGTGCCCTCTATAATACCCACCACCTGGTACCCCAACCTCCCACCCCCCGTCCCTTCAAAACCCTCAGATTGTTTTTCAGAGTCCATAGTCTCTCATGGTTCACCTCCCCTTCCAATTTCCCCCAACTCCCTTCTCCACTCTAAGATCGATGCCTGCCTCAGACTCAGTGCTCAGTGGGACTCTGCTCGTCCCTCTCCCTGTTCTCCTCCCCCTACTTACTCTGTCTCTCCTAAATAAACAGCATCTTAAAAAAAAAAAAAAAAAAAAAAAAAAAAAAAAAAAAAAAAAAAAAAAGATGGACTTGTGATTTAATAATGGAAATTGTGAATATTTTAAATTTTATTATTTCTAACTTTTTATAAAGTAGAAGAAATTGATATCTACTAAAAATGAGTTTAAAAGGGGGATCTACTTGGCAAAGATTGGAAGAATAAGAGAACTAGAAATACATGTTAAGGTATTTCTGGACACGGTTTAAAATTCTAACCAGGATGAGGTTCATTGAATTTACAGTGGCAAAACTCATCTGATTGGAATCTCCATGGATTAGATGAAGGCCAAGTATTAGAATCCATCTATATTTAGAATTTTTCAAAAAGAGGTATACAATGAATGGACAAAATTGCAAAAACAAAAAACAAAACAAAAACAACAACAACAACAACAACAAAAACTTACCTGTAAAGTTTGGTGTGAAAACAGTATAAAGAGAGGTTCTTTAAAATTATAGTCTGGAGGGAAAGCATAGTAGATGCATAGTTTACCATGGATTTCAAGGTATTATATATTCTGACAAGGTAAAAAATTTAAAGTAGATTACCAAGCATACTGTAAAGTTAGTAGATTATAAGTAGAAAGTATGGGGTCTGCACAAGTTCAGAGGCAGAGTAGTTTCCAAGTACAACATGCTACCAGATGGTCCTGGGTGATGATATGTGAGACGGGATTGAAAGGAGAGTGAGACAGAAGTGTATGCTCATGTTGACATTTTTCTATGTCCTTTGACAGACTTTACACCAGAGTATGAGGTGAAGTAAAAATATTGCAAACCATTTGCCAAATTCTTCAACGAAGAGGGAGTTATAAACTTTTCCGTGGTTCACCCTCTCCATCATGTGTTAGTAGATCCTCTGTCTCTCTCCACAGAGACAGCACTAATGTGAGTGCAAAGGAGCACTATCCTACAGACATATATCAGGAAGGAGGAAATAGTTTTGGTCATTGTCATTAGAATGGTGGTAACTTTCTCCTTACCATGGCAGCAGACAAATCCAATATGCCCTGTCCTTGAATTCTAGTCTCTTTCTCTTACCTTAGCAGTGGAAACTTCCAGGGAGGTTATCAAGAGGGTGAATAAGAGTAAATGCAACTAATGGCAACAAGTGTGAGGGTGGGTGAGTGAGACATCAGGGGCAAGACAGGGGTGTTCTGCCAGGTAGTTCTGAAGAACAGAGATGTAATGCAGGTGGTAAGATTTACCTCGTATTCTTCTTTAGCATAGAGCATGCTAGTTCCTGAAAAGATGACAAAAGAAAGCCAGTGAACCCCAAGTTCATCTGTTTACTTATGTGTATATGCAGCTAATTTTATAGGTTTGGCATTCTGTGGTGAGGATCATGGGTGTCAGTATAGTAACAAATTAATTGGTTAACCAAATAAAATATAATTAAAGGGAACCCTATAAGGTCTTATGATAATAGTACACTATGAACCAAAAGTTATGATAACTCAGTTATGTAAATGTGATGTCTAAAAATATAAACTGAACAAAGATGCTGTGATCACCTGCAAGACTGTCAGAGGGCCAAGAGTTAAGTGGAATACTGTTTTTATATGACTATAA
The DNA here is from genome assembly GCF_009829155.1 of Mustela erminea. Taxonomy (NCBI): domain Eukaryota; kingdom Metazoa; phylum Chordata; class Mammalia; order Carnivora; family Mustelidae; genus Mustela; species Mustela erminea. The sequence continues at coordinate 107,579,597 of NC_045615.1, forward strand.
GGAAGAAGGCACATGCATCATACATAAGGCTCAGTTATTAAAGCCACTGACTTTTGGTTTCAGCTCAGGTTATGATATCCGTCCTGGCATCGAACCCTGCATGAGTTCTGCACTCAGCATAATCTGCTTGAGATTATCTATCACCCTCTCCACCTGCCCTTCCAACCACTTGCAACCTTGCCCTCTCTCAAATAAATAAATAACATCTAAAAAAACCAAACAAATGAACAAAAAAACAGAAATGTAAAATGATATGCCTTGTATATGGCTATGATTTTAGATAGTCACCATAGTTCTGATTATAGTCACCATAATTGGAAAGCATATATATTTTGATACAGCAATTTCCTTATCCAGCAAATGTTCCACCAGATGTTTGAAAATTTGTGTTGGTGTGTGTAATGTGAGTATCTATATACACACTTCACTATTAGATTTCAACAAATTGAAGCTACCTAAGTATTCATAAGTGAGATACTAGTTAAATAAATTAGTATAAAAGCATTCAGTGGAATTCACTAATTAATGGAATCCTTAAAATTAAGGAAGCTGTTTACGCAGTGTTCATGAATCTGAAGATGTATTTTAAGTGAAAAGAGAGCAATGCAGGGGTGCCTGGGTGGCTCAGTCAGTTAAGCCTCTGACTCCTGATTTCAGCTCAGGTCATCATCTCAGGGTTAAGCTTGAACTCTGCATCTTGCTCTGTGTTCAGTGCTGAGTGGGTTTGGGATTCTCTTTCCCCTTTCCTTCTGTCTCTCCCCTTGCTCATGTGGGTGCGTGAGCACTCTCTCTCTCTTTCTCTAACCCTCTAAAATAAATAAATAAAATCTTAATTTATTTGTTTATTTGAGAGAGAGCAAGAATGAGCAAGTGAGAGAGCACAAGCAAGGTGAGAGTAGGAGGGAGAGGGGGAGGCAGATTCCACACTGAACAGGAATCCCATTGCAGAGCTTGATCCCAAGACCCTGAGATCATGAACTAAGCTGAAAGCAGATGGTTAACTGACTGAGCTACCCAGGTGCCCCAATAAATAAAAATTTTAAAAAAAGGAATGCAGTGCTAAAAGGTATGTCTAGTATTCATGTATAGTATGCTACCATTTATATAAAAATGATGGAGAAAGGAAATATGCACCTGTTTGCATATTTATAAGATATCTTAGAAAAAATATAGATACATAAAAAATTGGCCTCATTGATTGCCCGCACATGGCCATCTCTTTTAAACACTGAAATATGTGGAGATGATCAATTGAACAAGAAATAAAATCTGTTCAGGCAAGAAAAATCTCCACCAAAGTCAGCTTTATATGCTGATGAGGTTTTCTTCCTCCCCATCTCTTCTTATATTTCTAAATTTCCTTTCTCTTCCATTCCTTGTTCTTTCATTCCCTTCTTTCTTCTGCTTTCTTTAGTTCTCTATTCCCTTCTCCCACACTCCTTCTTTCGCCATTCCTCTGTGCAGCTTTCCATCTTCACAGCTGGAGGATTATGAGGCATTATCGGGGACTTGGGCAGCAGCTCAACTGACATGATTTTAAGGAGTTTGTTGTTGTTGTTTTAGATTTTATTTATTTATTTATTTGATTTTAGAGAGAGAGAGCATGAGCAGGGAAAGGAGCAGAAAGGGAATGAGGAAGAGTGAGGGAGGGGGAAAGAATCTCAAGCAGACACTGCTGAGTGAGAAGCCCAATGTAGGGCTCAATCTTACAATCCTGAAATCAAGACCTGAACAAAAACCAAGAGTCAGATACTTAACTGAACCACCCAGGCACTGCTTAAGGAGTTGTTTTTTTAAGAAACTCTGCTGGTTCTCAGAATACTTGTCCTTAAAGAGTGCACCTGCTGGAAGCTTTGCAGCTGCCTTTTTCTTCACAAAATTGCCATCTCCCTGGCACTACTTCTCTCTATTATGTCATGTGACACATGTCATTTGAAGAGTTGGGCTCAGTCCCATCATTGCATCATCTATCTTTTTTTTTTTTTAAGATTTTATGTATTTATTTGACAGACAGAGATCACAAGTAGGCAGAGAGGCAGGCACAAAGAGACAAAGTAGGCTTCCCGTGGAGCAGAGAGCCCGATACAGGGCTCGATCCCAGGACACTGAGATTATGACATGAGCCAAAGACAGAGGCTTAACCCACTGAGCCACCCAAGTGCCCTGTATATCTGCTATCGTTTTATCCTCTTTCCTCTTTTCTAACTATTTTTTCCCTCTAAATAACCCCACTGGTCCTCTACAATGCTATATGTCTCTTCCTACAATCTCTTCCATCTTAATACCCAGAATCATTCTCTTTTAGTAGTATTCAGTCCTAACTTACTACAGATCTCTAATCTGAAACTAGAATGATTCATACATATTTTTTGTTTCACCCACAAGATACACAAGGGAGAAACCCAGGTATTTATGGGAAGCTACTCTGCTCCAGACAACATATTATGCAATGGAGTGACACAGACAAATAAGACACAACCTTAACCTCAGTAAGGGGCATAAAAATGAGTTTAGGTGAAGATGGGGATAGGTGTGTGTGTGAGTATGCAGAATGTTATAAATGCAGTAAAAGGAAAGTCCACAGAATTTGAACAAGTACAAAGGAAGCAGCTATTAGCACTGCTTGTGAGGAGAGAAGAATTTACAGAAAGAAGACACAAAGAAGCAGAAAGATTCCATGCTCATGGATTAAAGGAAAAAATATTGTTAAATTGTCCATACATGAGACAGGAATCCATCAGAATCCTAGAGGAGAACATAGGCAGTAACCTCTTCGATATCAGCCACAGCAACTTCTTTCAAGATATGTCTCCAAAGGCAAAGGAAACAAAAGCAAATATGAATGACTGGGACTTCATCAAGATCAAAAGCTTCTGCACAACAAAGGAAACAGTCAATAAAACAAAGAGGCAACCCACGGAATGGGAGAAGATATTTGCAAATGACACTACAGACAAAAGGTTGATATCCAGGATCTATAAAGAACTCCTCAAACTCAACACACACATAACAGACAATCATATCAAAAAATGGGCAGAAGATATGAACAGAACACTTTTCCCATGAAGACATACAAATGGCTATCAGACACACAAAAAAATGTTCATCATCACTAGCTATCAGGGAGATTCAAATTAAAACCACATTGAGATATCACCTTACACCAGTTAGAATGGCCAAAATTAGCAAGACAGGAAACAACATGTGTTGGAGAGGATGTAGAGAAAAGAGAACCCTCCTGCACTGTTGGTGGGAATGCAAGTTGGAGCAGCCACTTTGGAGAACAGTGTGGAGATTCCTCAAGAAATTAAAAATAGAGCTTCCCTATGACCCTGCAATTGCACTACTGGGTATTTACCCCAAAGATACAGATATAGTGAAAAGAAGGGCCATCTGTACTCCAATGTTTATAGCAGCAATGGCCACGGTCGCCAAACTGTGGAAAGAACCAAGATGCCCTCCAATGGATGAATGGATGAAGAAGATGTAGTCCATATACACTCTGGAGTATTATGCCTCCCTCAGAAAGGATGAATTCCTAACTTTTGCAGCAACATGGACGGGACTGGAAGAGATTATGCTGAGTGAAATAAGTCAAGCCGAGAGAGTCAATTATCATATGATTTCACTTATTTGTGGAGCCTAACAAATAGCCTGGAGGACAAGAGGAGATGGAGAGGAGAAGGGAGTTGAGGGAAATTGGAAGGGGAAGTGAATCATGAGAGACTATGGACTCTGAAAAACAATCTGAGGGGATTGAAGTGGCGGGGGTGTGGGAGGTTGGGGTTCCAGGTGGTGGGTATTATAGAGGGCATGGATTGCATGGAGCACTGGGTGTGGTGAAAAAATAATGAATACTGTTTTTCTGAAAATAAATAAATTGAAAAAAAAAGAAATCAAAATAAATAAATAAATAAATAAATAAATATTTAAAAAAAATAAATCTTAAAAAAAAAAATTGTCCATACTACCCAAAGCAATTTACAGATTTAATGCAACCCCTATCAAAAGATCAACAGCATTTTTCACAGAACTAGAATAAACAATCCTAAAATTTGTATGGGACCACAAAAGACCAAGAATAGCAAAGCAGGCTTGAAAAAGAAGAACAAAACCATAGTTATCACAATCTCAGATTTCAAGATACATTACAAAGCTGTAGTAATCAAAACGGTATGGCCACAAAGAGACACATAGATCAATGGAACAGAATAAGGAGCCCAGAAATAAACCTACGATGACATGGTCAATTAATCTTAGATGAAGGAAAATATGCCCTCCAAAATAATCTGATCTTAAAATGGTCAGGGGGCATCAATGGACATTTCTTCAAAGAAGACATAGAGATGGCCAACAGACACATGGAAAGATGCTCAACATCATTCATTATTAGGGAAATTCAAACCAAAATTACGACATCACCTCACACCAGTTAGAATGGCTAAAATGAAAACACAAGAAACAAGTGTTGGCAAGTATGTGGAGAGAAAGGAACCCTCATTCACTGTTAATAGGAATGCAAACTGGGGAAGCCAGTCTGGAAAACAGTATAGAGGATTTTCAAAATATTAAAAACAGAATTACCATACTATCCAGTAATTCCCCTACTTGGTATTTACCCAAAGAATACAAAAATCCTAATTTAAAAAGATATATGTACCCCCATGTTTATTCAGCATTATTTACAACAGCCAAACTATGGAAGCAGCCAAGTGTTCACTGATAGATGAATAGATAAAGAAGATGTGATATCACATCTTCTTTATGTATATATATGTATGTGTGTGTATATATATACATGTATATACATGTATACATGTATGTGTGTGTATATATATATACATATATATGTATATATATACACACACAACCATAAAATGTGTGTGTGTGTGTGTGTGTGTGTATACAGCCATGAAAAATAATGAAATAATAAAATCTTGTCATTTGCAACAACATAGATGGATCTATCAAGTATATTGTTAAGTGACATAAGTCAGTCAGGAACAGACAAATGCCATACATATCATTTCACTAACATGTGGAATTTAAGAAACAAACATATGAAGAAAAACTGAGACAAAAGAAACAGATAATTAACTATAGAAAACAAACTGATGGTTATCAGAGGGGGATGGGTAGGGGGATGGGGAAAATAGGTGAAGGGGTTAAAGAGTAGATTTATCACCATGTGCACTCAATAATGTATAAAATTGTTGAATTACTATTATACACTTGAAGCTAACATAATATGGTATGTTAAGTATAATGAAATTAAAATAAAAAAATAACTTAAGAAAGAAAGTCTTCATGGAAGAGGAAATCCTTAATTTGAGTATTTAAAAATGAAAAATAATGAAATAATAAAATCTTGTCATTTGCAACAACATAGATGGATCTATCAAGTGTATTGTTAAGTGACACAAGTCAATCAGGAACAGACAAATGCCATACATATCATTTCACTAACATGTGGAATTTAAGAAACAAACATATGAAGAAAAACTGAGAGAAATGAAGAAACAGATACTTAACTATAGAAAACAAACTGATGGTTATCAGTTGTTGCACAGTATTTAAACCACATTGAGATATCACCTTACACCAGTTAGAATAGCCAAAATTAGCAAGACAGGAAACAACATGTGTTGGAGGGGATGTGGAGAAAGGGGAACCTTCCTCTGTTGGTGAGAATGCAAGTTGGTGCAGCCTCTTTGGAGAACAGTGTGGAGATTCCTCAAGAAATTAAAACTAGAGCTTCCCTATGACCCTGCAATTGCACTACTGGGTATTTACCCCAAAGATACAGATGTCGTGAAAAGAAGGGCCATCTGTACCCCAATGTTTATAGCAGCAATGGCCACGGTCACCAAACTGTGGAAAGAACCAAGATGCCCTTCAACGGACAATTGGATAAGGAAGATGTGGTCCATATATACTATGGAGTATTGTGCCTCCATCAGAAAGGATGAATACCCAAATTTTTTAGCAACATGGACGGGACTGGAAGAGATTATGCTGAGTGAAATAAGTCAAGAAGAGAGAGTCAATTATCATATGATTTTACTTATTTGTGGAGCATAACAAATAGCATGGAGGACATGGGGAGTTAGAGAGGAGAAGGGAGTTGGGGGAAATTAGAAGGGGAGGTGAACCATGAGAGACTACGGACTCTGAAAAACAATTTGAGGGTTTTGAAGGGGCAGGGATTGGGAGGTTGGGGTACCAGGTGGTGGGTTTTATAGAGAGCACAGATTGCATGGAGCACTGGGTGTGGTGCAAAAATAACGAATACTGTTATGCTGAAAATAAATTTAAAAAATAAAATAAAATAAAATAGAATAAATAAATAAAAATGAATACATTTTAAAAATGAATACTTCAATTCAAATAAAGAATGTGTGTTAGCTTTTCTCTGTCTCAGAAATTAAAGATACCAGCTTTGGCATAGACAAGGGGTTTAGCAAAGAATATTCTCAAGTCTTTCACTCTCTCAATTTTGCAGGTCATATTAAGTAATCCTGTATCTTCATTTTAACTTGCCTCAGGAGAAATCACAAGCCTTCCAAACAGAGACAAATTCTATTCCTCTGAACATATCTGATAAAAGAAAGTTGGAAATTTCCTCAGCCTTGAGCTGCTTTAAATCCCAAACTGAGTCACAGACCTAGAATCAATGCCTTACCTCCCCTGACCATCCTGCTCTTGTTTTTCTGACTTAATTTTAGATCTTATATTTGATACATCCAGACTGAAAGTGAAGGGATGGAGAAGCATCTTGCCAATGGGCCTCAAAAGAAGTCTGGGGTAGCAATTCTCAGGTCAGATAAGCTATATTTTAAACTAAAGACTGTAGTCAGAAATACAGAAGGACACTACATCATTCTTTAAGGGTCTATGCACCGAGAAGATCTAACAATTGTAAATATTTATGCCCCCAAAACGGAGCAGCCAACTACATAAGACAACTATTAATCAGGATAAAGAGTCATATTGATATGAATACATTAATAGTAGGAGATCTTAACATGCTACTCTCAGTAATAGACAGATCATCCAAGCAGAAAATCAATAAACAAGAGTGTTGAATGACACATTGGACCAGATGGATCTCATAGATATATACAGAGCATTCTACCCTAAAACAACAGAATACTCATTCTTCTCAAGTGCACATGGAACCTTCTCCAGAATAGACCATACACTGGGTCACAAATCAGGGCTCAACCGATACCAAAAGACTGAGATTATTCCCTGCATATTCTCAGATCACGATGCTTTGAAACTGGAGCTCAATCACAAAGAAAAGTTTGGAAGGAACTCAAACACCTGGAAGCTAAAGACCACCTTGCTTAAGAATGCTTGGATCAACCAGGAGATCAAAGAAGAACTTAAAGAGAAATCACAAGCCTTCCAAACAGAGACAAATTCTTGGAAACCAATACGAATGAAGACACTTCAGCCCAAAACCTACGGGGATACAGCAAAGGTGGCCCTAAGGGGGAAATACATAGCCATCCAGCCTCCCTCAAAAAAATTAAAAAATCCAGAATACACCAGCTATCTCTACACCTTAAAGAACTGGAAAATCAATAACAAATTAAGCCAACTTCACACACAGGAAGGAAAATAATAAAGATTAAAGCAGAGATCAATGAGATGGAAACTAGAGATACAGTAGAACGCACCAATAAAATGAAATTTTCATCAATGAAACACCAATGCAATGATCCTTCTTGAAAGAATCAATAAGATCGATAAACCACTGGCCAAACTAATCCAGAAGAAAAGAGAGAAGACCCAAATTAATAAAATTATGAATGAAAAGGGAGAGATCACAACTAACACTAAGGAAATAGAAACAATCATCAGAAATTATTATCAACAGTTATATGCCAATAAGTTAAGCAACCTAGATGAAATGGATGCTTTCTTGGGAAACTATAAACTTCCAAAACTGAATCAGGAAGAAATTGGCAACCTGAATAGACCAATATCTAGTAGTAAGATTGAAGCAGTGATCATAAACCTCCCAAAAAACAAGAGCCCAGGACCTGATGGATTCTGTGGGGAATTCTACTAAATGTTCAGAGAAGAAATAATATTTATTCTCCTGAAGCTGTTTCAAAAATTTGAAGCAGAAGGAAAACTTCTAGACTCTTTTTATGAAGCCTGCATTACCCTGATCCCCAAACCAGGAAAAGACCCCATCAAAAAGGAGAATTTCAGACCAATATCCCTGATGAATATGGATGTTAAGATTCTCAACAAGATCCTAGCTAATAGGATCCAACAGTACATTAAAAAGGTTTTCCACTATGAACAGGTGGGATTTATCCCTGGGTTGCAAGGGTGTTTCAACATTTGCAAATCAATCAACGTGATAGAACAAATCAATAAGAGAAGAGAGAAGAACCACATGGTCCTCTCAGTTGATGCAGAAAAAGCACTTGACAAAACCCAGCATCTGGTCCTGATTAAAACAGTTCAAAGTATAGGGATAGAGGGAACATTCCTGAACTTCATGAAATCTATCTATAAAAAACCCACAGCTAATATCATCCTCAATGGGAAAAAGCTGACAACCTTCCCTATGAGATCAGGAACACAACAAGGATGCCCACTCTCACCACTCTTGTTCAACATAGTATTAAGAAATCTGAGCAACAACAATCAGACAGCAAAGAGAAATAAAAGTATTCAAATTGGCAATGAAGAAGTCAAACTCTCTCTCTTCGCAGATGACATAATACTTTATATGGAAAACCCAAAAGACTCCACCCCAAACTACTAGAACTCATTCAGCAATTCAGTACTGTGGCAGGATACAAAATCAATGTACAGAAATCAGTTGCTTTCTTATACACTAACAATGACAATACAGAAAGGGAAATTAGAGGATTGATTCCATTTACTATAGCACCAAGAACCATAAGATACCTGGGAATAAGCCTAACCAAAGAGGTAAAGGATCTGTACTTGAGGAACTACAGAACACTCATGAAAGAAATTGAAGAAGACACAAAAAGATAGAAAACCATTCCATGCTCATGGATCAGAAGAATAAGCATTGTTAAAATGCCTGTACTGCCTCGAGCAATCTATACTTTCAATACCATTCTGATCAAAATTCCATGGGTATTTTTCAAAGAGCTGGAGCAAACAATCTTAAAATTTGTATGGAATCAGAAGAGACCCCAAATTGCTAAGGAAATATTGAAAAAGAAAACCAAAACTGGGGGCATCACATTGCCCAATTTCAAGCTTTACTACAAAGCTGTGATCACCTAGATCTTAGATTTGATAAAAAAAGATGCTTTCAAATTTATGGAAGACCACACATCATCCACTTTAACAAGTAAAAATTTTAATTGCCTTTGATTCATTAAAAGAACAACTTTAGTTTTACAATGCTAAGGGATATTAGAAGTTTTAGTTCAACTCATCTGGTTTATGGAAAAGGAAAAAGGAAACACCCTGAGTTCTGAGATGAGAACCGGGTCATGAGTCAGGAGAACCAGATTCTATGAGTAGACTTGCACACAGGTAAGTAGCCTTATCTGTGTGACCTTTGATAAATTGCTTTCTTTTCTGGACCTTAGTTGCCTTACATGTAAAGTCGTACATTGGTTTAGAAATTCTTTGTGGTTCGTTTCCGTGCTACCCTTCTTTAAGTCAAAGTGTTTGTTTATTGTCTGTTTCCCAAGTTCTGCCTGGGTTAGATGTTCTTTACGGTCCTCTTCTATGCTGTCCTTCTGAGTTTAAGTGTTTGTTTGTTGTCAGTTCCCTAGGTTCTGGTTGTGTAAGTATGAATATTTTTTACCTCTATATGCCAAAGAGTGGCTTGGGCCCTGTAAGATTTCTAATTCCAGCCTTTAGAAGATCACCATCTATTCATTCAATCTTTAGGATCCAAGAATCCTCTTAAATTTCAAGCAGAAGTACATCAGAATATGCAATTATCTGTAGCAAGAATATATTGCTTACAACAGATTCTTAAAGAGTAGCCATCTCTTTTTGAGTAATTATTACTACAAATTATTATGCTCATTTTACAAATTAGGGGAAAAAGGAGGCTTAATGATGTTAAGTAATTTGTCCAAGGTTATGGTGTTAGTAAGTGGCTATCTTCACTCTGCTTATAGGAGGTTTTCATAAATTGAGTGGCTGTTTTTACCATAATAACCACCAGTGACTTACCACAAAGTCAGTAGGGAGGATACCACAGAGACAGGGGATAACACTCTAACCTCATGTCAACCGGACATCAGCTTACTCCCTCTTCCCTTTAAAAAAAAAAAAAAAAAAAAAAGGGATGGCTCAAATGTCAGTCTATTTTCTTTAGAAATTTTATGCCCTCCTCAAGATTTTGGCAAATCCCAGGGCCATGTTTGCTCATTGTTCATTATCATTTCTCCAATTGATTCTCTATGAAATATATATATATATATATATATATATACACTCATCAAGTTGGTACATTAAATACATACAGCATTTGTACATTCAAAATTATATATATATATTATATAATATAATAATATATATAATATTTATATATTTTATATATAATATATATATATTTTTTGGCCACAAATGACCACAAAATGCCATTCACAGAAGGCATTTGCATGGATGAGAATTTTACAGGGGATTCAAGGGCCAACAGCAAATATGAGATATAAAGCAAGAGGAGAGCCAGTCATAACTGAATACCAAATATCAAATAGTACTGCTATTTATAAGCTCTCTCCTTCACACTTGCCACCCATAGTTCTCAATGCCCTTCCTTCCTTCCATCCATCCATCCATCCTTCCATCCTTCCTTCCTTCCTCTCTCTCTCTCTCTCTCCTTCTTTTCTTTCTTCTTTACCATCTGGCTTCGAGCTTTCATCTTCATTTCCTTCTTGAACCCTGTGCCTTCCTTTTCTTCAGCTACTTCTTAAACTATAAAATTCATCTGTAGCTTTGATGTAGGTATGACTATGTGCCCAAATATGCATAATAAAGTGAACTCTACATAAGAGAGATTTTGCTTCCAGGAGGAATCCTCCAATCAGCCTGGAATGTTGTGAGTTTGTTCCCTCCTATATCTCTTGTTACTGGCTTTACTTCCTTCCTTCCTCATTTACTATATATCTATAATGTATTTTGGGGGGAAATTAAATACTGTCCTTTGATAAATTCATTGAGACTGTAATCCTTTGCTCCTATTGTTCTACCCACAAAGCTGAGCTTTGATACCTTTTGGCTATACCTACTACCTTACTCTTCATCAAGTTGGGATAAAAAGAAGCTTGTAAAAATCCTACAACTGCCTTGTGAACTACAGCACTGTCAAGCCAATGTGGCTCAGCTGTCAAGTTTAATGTACCAGACTGGGACAAGCCTGTCCTTTGGTTTCATGCTGTCCTAGGTAAGGATGGTACTAGCATTATATTTGTAAGTTGTATATGTATCATAAGGAAATGCCAGCCTTCACCCTATTCATCTGAGACTTTGCCTCCCCACCTTCCAGTCTTTTTCTATTTTCAGGCTCCAGATAAGTCCTCCTTAGATGCAGCTATGATTTTCCCATTTCTGAATTCAAAAACTTTTTGTAACTTACCCACCAAACATGGAGCCCAACAATCTGGCATTATATCTTGGCCCCTTCATCCAAGATCCATGTGATCTTGGGCAAGTTACTTACATCACCAAGTTTAGTATTCTTTGTTGTGAAATGGGCACATGCCCTAAGTATCTCTGCAGATCTACTTTGGAAGTATGTGAAAGCTTATAAACTCTAACATGCTACTGTAAGTTGTGATTCTTCTCATAAAATGAAACTCAAACTTCTAGTCTGTTGTTTAAGGCCACAGGTAGGTTCCTATTTGTATTTTCTAATTTTCATCTTTTTACACCCAACAGAAAAAAATCTTTGTGTGGAGGGCAGAGTACTGGTAACTGTCACTTACAATAACATTTACAATGACCCATTACAATGATAATATGATTGTGAATGTAGTGTAATTTACAATGATCCATTATAAGGGATCCTATCATTCATAAGGCATGGGACCTTGGAAGTGCTGACCAACTCCTCTGAGCATTGATCTCAACACTGACAAAGTGCTTACTCTTCTGGACATGCCTACCATCTGGTGTTATTTCTTAAATTATACAAAATAATGGTAAATAATAAAAATCTAGCAAAAAACAAAAAATAAGCTTTGTATTTCCTTAGAGGGTTCCACTGTGCCTAGAAAGTCTTGGATACAATAATAACATCTCAAACTCAGTACATCCAAAGTAAGAATTCACTTTTTTTTTTTTTTTTTTGCCAAGCTACTATTAGATTCTCAATCTCATCAAATAAATTCAGTCTCCTAACACTAGAGACATTTACAATGTTTTTCACTCTTTCCTCCCCTTCCCACATTTTGACAGTAACCAAATCCCATTGATTCTACTGACTAGATAATCTTTGAATGCTCCCACTCTCTGCTGCTACTTTTTAAATTTAGATCTTTCGAATTTCTTTTCTGGATGACTGCAGCAGCTTCCTTTCTGGACTTGCCCATTTCAATTGCTTTTCATTGTGCTATTCCATATGACACCTAGTTATCAGAATGAGTATTCTCAAATAGAAATCTAACATGACTCCTTGCTACTTGAAGTTGTATTATGTTTAAGATGAGTTTGGGACCAAATTATCTGAGGCAGACTGTCGCTTTTTATCTCTGTGACCTCAATGGAATTATCTTTGAGTTCTTCAGTTTCTGTATGTGGTGGCCATGAGTATGTTCCTCTCAGATCTCTGACTGCAGGGATCATCACATGGACCAATGGCCCCAGATGTGCTCTGAAATATACCACTACATTCATGCTGTAGCCATGCTTCCCACAGACTCTGCAGGAAACAACTGAAGACAGCAGAGATACCAATGCAAGCCCCTTTCTGAGACACAAAGGACTCCTCTGATAGCTGCCTCCTCTGTCTCTGGTCTGAGGACTTCCCATAGGCCTTATAGGACTTCCCCAGACTCACTGTGGTTTTAAACATGTTCACTCAACATTTCTTCCTTCCTTCTCTCCTTCCCAAAAAGTTTAGACTTGCACTGTGGTCTGACAGTTCTCCTGATTTCCTTAGTCCCTCTTTATTTTCTTTCATGGGTATTTCTCTTGATAAATCTCCTACATATTTAGCTTTGTCTTGGCATTTTCTTTTAAAGGATCTAGAATAATCTACCTCATCTGTAAAATAAATGTAATAACAGTGTCTATTTTATAGGATTACTATGAGGATCAAATATAATGTAGAGCACTTATAACAGTTTGCAGTATCCATCTGTGGTCTATAATAGTTTGCTGTTATTGTCATCATTATTAATTTGGTGCTCATTCAACATAACATACTCTCTCATGGATCAGTTTATGTATATATTCTCCTCAGAAAGAAAAAAAGAAAGGAAAAAAAAAAAAAACAGCCTTTCATTCCAACAATGCAAAGTAATACTTACCTGTCAGGAGTCAGCTTTCAGCTCTGAAATCTCATCTTTGTAATGCCTTCTTTAATCTATCTCCTTTTTCCTCCTATAGTCCCATGTACACCATCCTTCCACCCCCTTTATAAGTGCTAATCTCATTTGGGGGCCATAGATGATTTATCTGTTGCTACTTCTAGAACCTGAGGTCTTCAATGACTTCTATCTTGTCATGTCTATTTTTGGAAACCCATTTGAGAGGTTAATATAGGGTTGTTTTTGTTTTTGGTTTTTTTTTTTGTTTGTTTGTTTTTAATATATCAAGTAAATGGATCTTTGTACATATGTATTAAGTTGATATGATAGCAATAGAAGAATAAAAGAAGCCACTATATTACTCACGCTGGGACATCTGAACTTTTTTTACTTGACTGGAATCTCTAACACCTGGAACTTCTTAAGTTTTTCAGTATCAACCCAGTTGAATAGCTGTCCTTGATTTTAGTGGGAAGGCACCCTTAAGGAAAAATAGAAATAGATGCCATTCCTCCATAAATCACTTGGTCCTTCTACAGGATGTAACTCTAAGCAAAAGTTAAGCAAAAGCTATGGAAAACTCAACATTTTAGATTACAGTTTTATATATTTCTTTCATTTTTAAAAAATTAATATATAATGTATTATTTGTTTCAGGGGTACAGATCTGTGATTCATCAGTTTTATACAATTCACAGTCCTCACAATAGCATATATCCTCCCTAATGTCCTTCATCTAGCCACCCCATCTCTCCCACCCACTTCCACTCCAGTAACCCTCAATTTCTTTTCTGAAATTAAGAGTCTTTCATGGTTTGTCTCCCTCTCTGGTTTTGTCTTATTTAATTTTTTCCTCTCTTCCCCCATTATCCTCTGCCTTGTTTCAAATCTCATATCCGTGAGATCAAATGATAATTGTCTTTCTCTGATTGATTTATTTCACTTAGCATAATACCCTCTAGTTCCATCCATGTCATTGCAAATGACAAGATTTCATTGGTTTCTTTGATAGCTGCATTATAGATAGATAGATAGATAGATAGATAGATAATTTTCTTTATCCATTCATCTTTTGATGGACATCAATTCTCTTTCTGTAGTTTGGCTATTGTGGACATTGCTGATATAAATGTTAGGGTCCTTGTGTCCCTTCAGATCACTACATTTGTGTCTTTAGGGTAAATACCTAGTAGTGCAATTGCTGCATCATAGGGTAGCTCTATTTTTGACTTTTTGAGGAACTGCCATACTGTTTTCCAGAGTGGCCACACCAACAGTGCAGCCCACCAACAATGCAGAGGGTTCCTCTTTCTCCACGTCCTTGTCAACACCTGTCATTTCCTGACTGGTTAATTTTAGCCATTCTGAATGGTGTGAGGTGATATCTCAATGTGGTTTTGATTTGTATTTCCCTGGTCCTGAATGATACTGAACAATTTTCCATGTGTCTGTTGGCCATTCGGATATCCTCTTTGCAGAAATGTCTGTTCAGGTCTTCTGCCCATTTCTTGATTGGGTTATTTGCTCTTTGGGTATTGAGTTTAAGTCCTTTTAGACTTTAAATACTAGTCCTTTATCTGAGGAGTCATTTGCAAATATCTTCTCCCATTCTGTTGGTTGTCTTTTGGTTATGTTGGCTGTTTCCTTCACGGTGCAAAAGCTTTTGATATTGATGAAGCCCCAGCATTTCATTTTTGCCCTTGCTTCCTTTGCCTTTGGCAAGGTTTCTAGGAAGAAGCTGCTGCACCTGAGGTTGAAGAGGTTGCTGCTATGTTCTCCTAAAGAATTTTGATGGATTTCTGTCTCACATTGAAGTCTTTCATCCATTTTGAGTCTACTTTTTGTGTGTGGTGTAAGGAAATAGTCCAGTTTTATTCTTCTGCATGTGGCTGGTCACCAATTATCCCAATACCATTATTTTGCAGAGACTGTATTTTTTACATTGGACATTCTTTCCTGCTTTGTTGAAGATTAGTTGACCATGGAATTGAGAGTCCATTTCTGGGCTCTGTTCTCTTCCATTGATCTATGTGTCTGTTTTTGTGCCAGAACCATATTGTCTAGATGATTATAATTTTGTAATAGAGCTTGAAGTCTTAAACTGTGATGTGGCCAACTTTGGCTTTCTTTTTCAACCTCTCTCTGGCTTTTTGGGGTCTTTTCTGGTTCCATATAAATTTTAGGATTATTTGTTCCTTTTCTTTGAAAGTAGTTGATGGTATTTTGATAGGAGTTGTGTTAAATATGCTCTAGGTATCATAGACATTTTCACAATATTTGTTCTTTCAATCCATGAACATAGAACGTTTTTCCTTTTTTGTGTGTGTGTGTCTTCCCCAGTTTCTTTCATGTATACTTTATTGTTCTCTAAGTGCAGGTTCTTTGCCTCCTTGGCTAGGTTTATTCCTAGGTATCTTATGGGTTTGGGTGAAATTGTAAATGGGATAGGCTCCTTAATTTCTCTTTCTTCTGCGCAGTTGTTGGTGTTTAGAAATGCAACTGATTTCTGTGCATTGATTTTATAACCTGTCTCTTTACTTAATTCCTGTATGAGTGCTAGCAGTTTTGGGGTGGAATCTTTTGGGTTTTCCCCATTAAGTATCATATCATCTGCAAAGTGTGAATATTAGACTTCTTCTTTGCCAGTACAGATACATTTTATTTCTTTTTGCTGTCTGATTGCTGAAGCTAAGACTTCTAGTACTGTGTTGAACAGCAGTGGTGATAGTGGACATCCCTGCCATGTTCCTGACATTAAGGGAAATTCTCTCAGTTTTTCCTCATTGAGAATGATATTTGCTGTGGATTTTCATAGTGGCTTTTATGATGTTGACTTTTTTATGATGTTACCCCCTACACTGTGAAGAGTTTTAATCAAGAAAGGATACTGTACTTTGTAGCCAAATGCTTTTTCTACATCTATTGAGAGTATCATATGGTTTTTGTTCTTTCTTTTATTAATGCATTTTATTACATTGGTTGATTTGCAGATGTTGAACCAACCTTGCAGCCCAGAAATAAGTCCCATTTGGTCATGGAGAATAATTATTTTAATGTACTGTTGGATACTACTGGCTAATATTTGGGTGAGAATTTTTGTATACGTGTTCATCAGGTATATTGGTCTATAATTCTCCTTTTTTGTTTTAAGATTTTTATTTATTTATTTGAGAGAGAGTGCATGAGAAGGGGGAGGTCAGAGGGAGAAGCAGACTCCCCGCCAAGCAGGGAGCCTGATGCAGGATCTGATCCCAGGACTCCAGGATCATGACGCAAGCCTAAGGCAGTCACCCAACCAACTGAGTCACCCAGTAATTCTCCTTTTTGATGAAGTCTTTGTCTGGTTTTGGAATGAAGGTCTCATAAAATGAGTGTGGAAATTTTCTTTCCATTTTTATTTTTTGGAATGGTTTCAGAAAAATAGGTATTAATTCTTCTTTAAATATTTGATAGAATTATCCTGGGAAACCATCTGGCCCTAGGCTCTTGTTTTTGGGGGGATTTTGGTTACTACTTCAATTTCCTTGATGGTTATGGTTCTGTTAAGATTTTCTTTTTCTTTCTGGTTCAGTTTTGGTAGTTAATACATATCTAGGAATGCATCCATTTCTTCCAGATTGTCTAATTTGTTGGCATATAGTTGTTCATAATATGTTCCTATAATTGTATTTCTTTGGTGTTGGTTGTGATCTCTCCTCTTTGTTCATGGTTTTATTTATTTAGGCCCCTTCTTTTTTTTTTTTTTTTTTTTTCTTTTTGATAAGTCTGGCCAGGAGTTTATAAATCATCAATTCTTTCAAAGAACCAGCTCCTAGTTTCATTGATCTGTTCTACTGTTCTTTTGGTTCCTATTTCATTGATTTCTGTTCTTTTCTTTATTATTTCTCTGCTCCTGCTGGATTTAGGCTTTATTAACTGTTCTTTCTCCATCTCCTTTAGGTGTGGTGGTAAGTTGTGTATTTGAGACCTTTCTTGTTTCTTGAGAAAGGCTTGCAGTGTTATATACTTTTGTTTTAGGATGACCTTTGTTGTTTCCCAAAGATTTTGAACTGGAAGAGGAAGAATAATTTTAAAAAATCATGGAAACAAATAAAAATGAAATCAAAGCAGTTCAAAATCTTTGGGAAACAACAAAGGTCATCCTAAAACAAAAGTATATAACACTGCAAGCCTTTCTCAAGAAACAAGAAAGGTCTCAAATACACAACTTACCACCACACCTAAAGGAGATGGAGAAGGGAGTTGGGGGAAATTGGAAGGGGAGGTGAACCATGAGAGACTATGGACTCTGAAAAACAATCTGAGGGTTTTGAAGGGACGGGGGGTGGGAGGTTGGGGTACCAGGTGGTGGGTATTATAGAGGGCACGGATTGCATGGAGCACGGGGTGTGGTGCAAAAATAATGAATACTGTTATGCTGGAAATAAAAATAAATAAATAAAAAAAATCTTAAAAAAAAAAATTATTCTTTAATTTCTTGGTTGATCCATTCATCCTTTAGTAGGATGCTCTTTAGCCTCCATGTATTTGATTTCTTTCCTACTTTCCTCTTGTGATTGAGTTCTAGTTTCAAAGTATTGTCATCCAAAAATATGCAAGGAATGATCCAATCTTTTGGTACTTTTTGAGACCTGATTTGTGACCCAGGATATGATCTATTTTGGAGGATATTTCATGTGCACTAGAGAAGAATGCGTATTATGTTGTTTTGGCATGGAATATTCTGAATATGTCTGTGAAGTCCATCTGGTCCAGTGTGTCATTTAAAGCCCTTATTTTCTTGTTGAACTTTTGCTTAGACAATCTGTCCATTACAGTGATGAAGATGTTAAAGTCCCCTATTATAATTGTGTTATTGTCAATGTATTTCTTTGATTTTTGTTATTAATTAGCTTATACAATTGGCTGCTCCCATGTTAGGGGTATAAATATTAAAAATTGTTAGATCTTCTTGTTGGGTAGACCCTTTAAGCATGATATAGTGTCCTTTATCATCTCTTATTATAGTTTTTGGTTTAAAATCGAATCTGTCTTACATAAGGATTGCCACCCCAGTTTTCTTTTGATGTCTGTTAGCATGGTAAATGGTTTTTCAACCTCCTCACTTTGAATCTGGAGGTGTCTTTGGGTCTAAAATGGGTCTCTTTTATTTTTATTTATTTTTATTTTTTTTTTATTTTTTTATTTCCAGCATAACAGTATTCATTATTTTTGCACCAGACAGCATATTGATAGGTTTTTGTTTTTCCAATCTGATACACTGTGTCATTTGATTGGAGCATTTAGCTCATTTACATTTGGGGTGACTATTGAAAGATATGAATTTAGTGCCATTGTGTTGTCTGTCAGGTGACTGTTACTGTATATTGTCCCTGTTCCTTTCTGGTCTATGCTACTTTTGGCTCTCTCTTTGCTTAAGTGTGTCATTTAAAGCCCTTATTTTCTTGTTGAACTTTTGCTTCAATATTTCTTACAGGGCTTGTTTTGTGATCACAGATTCTTTTAGTTTTTGTTTGGCTTGGAAGTGTTTTTATCTCTCCTCCTATCTTCAATGACAGCCTGGCTGGATATAGTATTCTTGGCTGCGTATTTTTCTCATTTAGTTCCCTCAATGTATCATGCCAATCCTTTCTGACCTGCTAGGTCTCTGTGGATAGGTCTGCTGCCAATATAATTTCTATCCTTGTAGGTTACAGAACTCTTTCCAGTGCTGCCTTCAGCTCAGTTTTACATTTTTGTCTTATTCCCTCAAAAGGGAATTTAATGAATAAAGTTTTGAGTAGGTAAGCCCAAAGCAGTGCAGTTCCTTTATATCTATTCACATCTTGTGCCCCATATCTGTATCCAACAGATCCCTTTTCAGTCTGTGTATTTTCAGGTGTGAATATTACCTTCTCATATCAGTACTAGTGAGCAATGACCCAAAAAAAAGAAAATTTCCATTTTTGTTTATTCACTAAACAAATATTTATTGAATATTATTACATGTTATGCACTGTACTAAGGACTGAGAAAATAGTAATAACCAAACAGACTAAAACAAAAATAATAAACACTCAAAGAAAAACCCACCTGCCTTTATTGAGCTTATATAGTAGTGGGGGGAGGCATACAATAAATAAATATAGGTGTAGGGTGCCAGATGGTGATTAGTACCATGGAAAAGAGAATAAAAGTAAAGAAATAGGGGAATATGAACTCCTGAGGGTCTGGAGAATGTATTAATTTTAAAACAAGGTGACTAAAACAACCTTCATTAGGAAGAGGACATTTGAACAAATACTTGAAATAGTGGAAGAAGTGAACCATAAAATATCATAAGAAGAACGTATCAGACAGAACAAAAAGCAAGTGCTAAGTCTAAAATGGAAACATGTCTGGAATACTCCAGTAACATCAGAAAGGCAGAGTAGTTGGAACAGAAATATCAAAAAGGAGAAAATGGTAGGAGATGAGGTCAGATAAGGACTCCTTGTCCTTAACAAGGAGTCAAATTGAGAATGTGGGAAGGATTTTGGATTGTACCCTGAGTGAGATGAGGACACATTGGAGTCTTTAAAATATGTTTTCAAAGGTTTCCATATAATTAAAGATTTCCATAGAATCAAAGATCTTTCTGTGGTACTGCATCCTCAGTAGGAATAACATGTAGGTCCAAGAACCAAGAGGTGGGAGCAAGTATGTCACTCTGGCTCTTACTCCCAAAGATCTACTTGTTGAATTTGGTATTCTTGTTCCTGCAGCTCTAGGCTTTGAAATGTTACAGGTCTTAATCCCCCAAAGGGGAACATTTCCACAGGGGACAAAACAAGAATTGTATATGAACTATGGCTCTGCCTGGACACTTCGAGGATCCAGGGACTAGTGGGCAAAAAGTGTCACCCTCTTCATAGAGATAATTGACCCTGGTCATGAGGAGGAGTAGTGGTCTTTTACACAATGGAGATAAGTAGGAATATGTTTGGTATCCAGGTAATCCATTACCCAGTGTTGGTGGTAAATGGACAAGAGCAGAACTTCTGGCCTAGGAAGTGCATAGTAACCAGGGGTCATGTCCCTTAGAAAAGGGTCTAGATCTTATTATAACAGAAGCCTCCAAAACAAGTTCAGGTGATAGCTGAAGGTGAAGATGATAGAGATTGAATAATAGAAGCTGGAGAATATGGGTATTTGTTGTGCTTCAGAGACTAACTTCTGTGGCAAATGTGGCAGCTCATTCACTAAATTTTTCTTTTATGTCACCTCTCAGGAATCCAGAGGAGCTATTGCTCAAATGAATATGAAAAAGTAAATGTGAGTCACACGAAGGATGTATTTTGGGAGATACAGTGATGCACCAACCAGATCTCCCTTCAAAGGACTATTGCCTTAGCCTCTGGAAGTGCTGTACATAGAGAGTTTTCAGTGTGAGAGTCTTCAGGTCTTACCTCAAGGGATCCAGTTTGCTGAAAGTTCCTTTCCTCAGAAAAGCTTATATTTAATGGCTTACTAAGATAGCGGTACAAAGATCAAGCTATTTCTGTCCAGTGCAGGAAAACTTTGACAAGTCATTTTATGCCCAGAGCTCCCAGTGGGTTGGGTTGATTTGACATTACAGAACTTGTATCTTAGTTTTACTTACCCCTCTGTCTGCTCTTGCTTCTTTCCTCTCCTTTCTACAAGTGTTGAGTTGATCATAAGGGCACTCTGTAATAAATATTATGTTTAATGAACATTGTCTGAGTCTGTTTTCCAAGGAACCTAACCTGTGACAGGTAGGTATTAATGAATGGTTATTTTGCTGTGTAGACCACCCAGACTCATTTCCATTCAAATCCTAGAGGTGAATTGGTGTGGAGATAGCTCAGTTGGCCCAACTTAAAATAACTGGATAAGGTGAGACTTCCTGGAGTTAATTTTAGAAGGAAAAAAGTGATGAGAAGGAAAAACAAGACCCAAGAAGCAGAGAAGAATCAGAAAATGGTAGAGACAGGGATTACATGGAGTAGATCAGCCCAGTGAGAATATTCTGGTCAAAGAATTTTTTTTCAGTAATAAAGATATTTGACATGCAATTTTACATAATTTTATCTTATGCAATTTTTTTTCATTTTTTAAAAGATTTTATTTATTTATTTGATGCAGAGAGAGAGAGAGAGAGAGGTCACAAGTAGGCAGAGAGGCAGACAGAGAGAGAGAGGGGGAAGCGGGCTCCCTGCTGAGCAGACAGCCCGATGCAGGGCTTGATCCCAGGACTCTGGGATTATGACCTGAGCCAAAGGCAGAGAATTAATTTACTGAGCCACCCAGGTGCCCCAAATTTTCTTCATCTTTAATATCCATTAAAGTCTGCCATATTCAGAATCTTTACATGGTATTTCTTTTAAAGTTCATGTCCAGATTAATGAAGTATAGAACAGCTAGCAAGTTGACTCATTAATGCATCAAATTCATTGAATAAAGGGCTCATAGGTGACCATGGTAATAGAAGATCCTGTGCTGGGTTTTAACCTTCTCTAAATTAAAGCAGTATTTGGGTTATACCTGTCTACTTGTTTATTTTATCTTCTAGATTGCATTTTTTTATGGAAAGGGACAGTGACCATCATGCAACACAATACCATGTTCAGAATTAACACTCCTTTCCATAATAAATATATATGGGAATAAATGAATTAGTTTATGTTGTTTAGTTGTACAGATATCTGTCTCCCCCACTGAACAATGTATCTCTGTGGAATAGAGTCATTTAAAATATTTTTTGGTATCATTCAAACTGCTT
The DNA here is from genome assembly GCF_009829155.1 of Mustela erminea. Taxonomy (NCBI): domain Eukaryota; kingdom Metazoa; phylum Chordata; class Mammalia; order Carnivora; family Mustelidae; genus Mustela; species Mustela erminea. The sequence continues at coordinate 107,601,857 of NC_045615.1, forward strand.
AGAACAACACTTGACTCACAGTAAATCAGTTATTTGTTGAATAGAATTTCAGAAAGCTGAAAGCTCATGTCATGTCAAAACAAGACAAAAACACCAGTTTTCAATTTATTGCTTCTCAACACTTAATCTTTCCTTCATTGACTGCTCTATGACAATAGAATGAGTTCTGCAAATAGTTCTTTGTTATGTGGCGCAGTGCTAGACTTTTTAATTTTTAAATTTTTAAAATTTTTTTTGTTTGTTTTTTAGTAGAGGGCACTGGAAAGACATTGCAAGTGGAATGGAATTTCCTTCCTGGTTCTGGCTTGCTCATTTGACTGACTCCTACAGTGCACTTGACTTACCCAGTGCCTGGATCTTGTAGTGTGTGGTGGTCCACAACCCCCTATATCCAGGTCTCTTGGGCAGGCTTATAGTGTCTTTCCTCTGGTGAGACACCTACCCATAAATTGTTTTCTCTAGGGCCTCAGAGGTCCAATTTCTAGCATGTTTTAAGAGGGATTTCCAGGAAGTTCCTCTGGCATGCCAGCACAGAGACTTCTCTGTCATTTATGAGTAATCAATTGGCATGCCCTTTATTTATTTCTTTCTTTCCTTTTCTTTTTTTTTTTTTAGTTATTTTTTTTTATATTTTATTTCTTTATTTTAGAGAGAGAGAGAGAAAGTGCACACTAAGAGTGGGGAGGAGCAGAGGAGAGAGGGAGAAGCAGACTCCCCACAGAGTCAGTTCTGAACAACAAGAGGCTTGAACCTGAGAACCTGAGATCATGACCTGAACCAAAACCAAGAGTCAGATGCTTAACCTTCTATGTCATCAGGTGCTTCAGAATGCTCTTTCTAAGAATGTCTACATATCAGCCCTGGGGTGTGAGGTTCTGTTCTTTGTGCCCTCTATCTCAGCCCTGGGGATAGTAATTTCTTAATATCTGTAACTTCTATAACTTCTATATTCATCAGTGTCCTCTTTCTTAATAATCCTTCATTGTTCCAATCCTCTTTCAGGGCGAATGATTCTTTATCTGAAACTTATCCTGTTGGAGCTGCTATGATGTTTCTCTCTCTAGATTGGACCCTGGCAACATTTTAGCAATCTAAGGACTAGAGATCAAGAACAACTCTGAGTTGAGAGTTCACCTTCCAACATATTGACTTTATAAAGTCCAGATATTTTCCAGAGTACACAGAACTCCACAAGCTTAAAACCTGGAGAAAGCTTAGATTTATTCACTATTCTCTACAGTCATAATGGTATTCATATATCAATTATTAGCAAATATGTCAAAAAGGTTAAAAAATATGAGTGTTATGTAAAATTAAGTTTTTTCCTTTTTTTTTTTTTTTTTGCTTTTGACTATGAGATATTCCTAAAACCTGTACCATGCCAATGTAAAATATGCATTTCCAAGAGGTAAATGGAATATCAACAGTTTCCAAAATCTGTTTAAGCATGCTGTCTTTACTTGGAGAACATCTCACCAAACATGTAGTTTTCAGATTAATGTTGAAGAACTGCCTTTAGGATTATTTGGTTTTGTGGTTCTCAATGTGTGGTTCATGGACCAGCAACAGCATCTTCTGGGAACTGGTTAGAAACACAAATTCTAGGCCTAGACTTACCTTCTGAATCAGAAACTCTGAGTGTGAGTCTTAACAATCTATATTTTAACAAATCCCTCTAGGGATTCAGATACACACCAGAGTCTGATAAACATTGATTTTCCTTAGTACTACTCTTTTATAGGTGAGGAAAAAAATCTCAAGAAAACAAAAACAAAAACAAAAAAAAAAAAACACCAGACTGTCAGTTTCAACTTGCAAATAACAAACAAATATCCTGTGTTCAAAAGAACTTACATTCTTGGTTCTGTTTTCTGTGCCCACCTTTAGTTGTGATCGCCTCTGAAACCTGTCTTTATCAAACCTCTGCTTCTTGGGTATGTGACAGGAAAACAGTAAGTGGGTTAAAATAAACTGATGATAGTCTCTTCATATATATTAAAAAGAACAAGCAAGCTATATAAGTATAGAATAATATCTCAGATATGTGCTCAAACACAAGAGAAATACTAAACACTTAGTGGAATACAGAATAGAGGATTCAAACACTGAATAAAGTTTGGTTGGGAATAGATGGTCTTTAAAGGCCATTCATTCATGAAAGCTTGTAATTTTATTATTCCATAATATGATGTTTGCTATCTTATCAAATAACCCAAAATTTTTCTTGTGGGAAGAGAAATATTTTGAATTGAGATAAAATCCTACTCAGCTCTGCCTCCTCCTTCTTCCTCTTTCCACAAAATTTGTACTTGGCCAGATGCTTCTCCTTTTCATTTTCCATTTAGGTGGCATTTTCAAATATAGAAAACAATTTTGTAAGCTCCCTGCCGTTTCTGTTTTGCCTGGGCTCCACAGAGGCCCAAATAATTTATGGAAAAACAGCACCTGTGTTTTCACCACGAATGGCTTTTGCAACATTGATGAATTTCAAATAAAGGGCATCTACCTCATCCAAGTTAAATGGAAGAAAGTTCTCTCTCCATTTCCAGAAACTTATTGTAGAATGGGTTCCAAAACTATTTTCTTGTCCCATAAAAACATTAAACCAGATGTAAATATTTCATACCAGGCTCTGCCTTTTGAAGGAAAGGAAGATGGTAGATTTAAACAATTTTATCAGAAGAAGAAATTCTGAGGTTGTTTCCTGAGGATTTATACAACTGGATTGATTCATTACTTCATTCATACAACAAAATTTTGTGGTGTATTCATTCATTTATTAAACAAATATTAATTCATTCAATACCTGCTATATCAAGAGTAATCATAATAAATAGATACATTTCATTGGGGGAAATCACAGTGTACTTTCAGTTCAACTTGGAAGATGGAATGCATCACTTTATCTCTGGTTTCATTAAAAATTGTGGTCAGCAAACTATGGTCTGTGGGCTGACCACTTATTTTTGTAAATAAAGTCTTATTGAAACATGGCCACAACCATTCATTTACATATTGCTTTATTTTTATGTTTGATTCTCTTTTTTCATATGTGTTTCATTTTGAGGAGTTTCTAGTGCTTTGTCTTTGTTCTCACTAACATTTGCTTCTAAAATGTTTAATCTGTCAAGGGTCTTATTCATTAAATTGTTTCATTTCACACATAATTTTTTTTTTCATCTCTAGAGGTTAAATTTGTTTTTCTTCTTCTTTTTTTTTTTTAATCTCTCCCATGGCCTTACTTAACTGATTTAGTGTCCTCTTTAGTGTTTTGTCTGCTACTTTTAATATTTATATTATTTCTGGATCACTTTAGATTGGTCTTTTTTCTTCATTATGGATCTTGCTTTCTTGTTTCTTTGCATTCCCGGTAATTTTTAACTGCGTAATATACATTGTGAATTTTACCTTATTGAATAATAGATTCTTTTTGTATTCCTTTATTTTAGAGTCCTTTTAAAAAATTTTATCAAGTTATGTTCGTTACCATACAGTACATCATTAGTTTTTGATGTAGTGTTCTGTGATTCATTGTTTGCATATTCCTATAAAAGTTCTTGAGATTTGTAATTAAACTGTCTAAGGCTAGGGAAAGAAGATTGCAGGGAAGAAGATGAGAGAGAATTATACATGGCACTCACTCCATAGGGCTAGGATTCACCTTCTGCCTGACACAAACAAAATAAGTAAATAAAGCACAAAATACACAAACTGATGGTTTTAAAGACACTGGACATGAGGTAAGAAAAAAAAATCTCTGAAAGTTACACAACAAACAAGATGAAGCAGAATCAGAAACAACACTGTCTTTGCAGATTCATTCATTTCAATTCCATTTAGATTGATTTCCATTATTACAGTTTCATGGGTTTCAAAGTATTTAATCTTTGGCATCTCTGTTTACCATTGTGTTCTAGAAAATATGAAAAAAATGACTTTATTATGAATAGAAAACCATTAACTTTTTAAAAATCTATAAACATGGATAACAGAATAAATCCATCCATTCTGTGGACCTCATATGCAATTTGTAAAGAAGAGATTTTGAATCTAGAACTGAAATTACTACTGAAAAAAGAAATATTTTGCCATATATAATTCACATATATATTTATATATATATTTTTAAGAAGCTAGATGTGTACATTTCATAAATAATAGTTGGAAATATGGTTTCTAGGATCAACCATGTGAATGACTAGCCAATTTTTGACAAATGTTTTAATGGTCAAAAAAAAAAAAAAAGAAGTGGAATCTTAGAATGACTCTGGTTACAGGAAGAGAGCTTGGATGCCATGCTAAGGAATTAGAACATTCTTCAGTTCAAAGTTTCTTACCTTGTGCACTAAAATGTTGCCAGTCATCCCTGGCCACAAGCAGATCTGTATGTTTGTCCTGAGTGTCATACTGATATTGCCAATTTCTATGAAAAGTCATGGAAGAACTTTCTTAGACTTTGGGGTTCCAGAGATAGTTTTGAAGATAAGGGGCAAAAAACACAGCTGGTTTCATAAAGACCATACTTTACACATATATTTGAAAGTTGCTAAGAGGGTAGATATTAAAAGTTCTCATCATAAGAAAAAAATAGGTAAGTGAGGTGCTGCATGTGAAGTAGACCTATTGAGGTGATCATTTAACAATAAATACAAATATCAAATCATTCTGTTGTATACCTGAAACTAATGTGTGTCAATTATAAATACACACACACACACATATATATACATACACATATACATACATACATACATGTAATGGGATGGAAAAGAGATTTGAGGGAAAAGAGAGTGGAATTAGGGAAAAAAGGTAAAAAGGATTACATAATGCCTAAAAGGTCATTTTTCAGACTTCTGGATAGATAATCAGAAAAGTAAAATCCTTAGAAATTTTTCATTACTTTTATCCTTTTATTTTTTATTTATTTATTTATTTATTTTTAATTTATTTTTATTTCCAGCATAACAGTATTCATTATTTTTGCACCACACCCCGTGCTCCATGCAATCCGTGCCCTCTATAATACCCACCACCTGGTACCCCAACCTCCCACCCCCCGTCCCTTCAAAACCCTCAGATTGTTTTTCAGAGTCCATAGTCTCTCATGGTTCACCTCCCCTTCCAATTTCCCCCAACTCCCTTCTCCACTCTAAGTCCCCATGTCCTCCATGCTATTTGTTATGCTCCACAAATAAGTGAAACCATATGATAGTTGACTCTCTCTGCTTGACTTATTTCACTCAGCATAATCTCTTCCAGTCCCGTCCATGTTGCTACAAAAGTTGGGTATTCATCCTTTCTGATGGAGGCATAATACTCTATCCCCAGGGGTACAGGTCTGTGAATCACCAGGTTTACACACTTCACAGCACTCACCAAAGCACATACCCTCCCCAATGTCCATAATCCCACCCCCTTCTCCCAAACCCCCTCCCCCCAGCAACCCTCAGTTTGTTTTGTGAGATTAAAAGTCACTTATGGTTTGTCTCCACTTTTATCCTTTTAAAGAAGATTGCAAGTTGCATAATGTTTTACTTCTTGAGGTATGTGGACAACATATCCAAAGGAATAGCTGATTTTATTTTCCACACAAAGGTAAACAAGTGAGATGGGCTCATTGGGCTAGATAAGACCCTCAGAATGATTATCCCATAGAAATAATCTGTTAGCACTCAGAGAACCAGATCCCTTCTTTCTAAAATCCTCAATAGTTTTGCAGAAATCTAGCAAATTAATTATCACCTCTAATAGCTTCTAATTAAGTAATTTACTGTTTTAGTAAAGCTGTAGAATTAAAAAAATAATCAATGCATAATAACACCTGTTAAGTATTTTTATATGTTGTACACAGATTCTTACAGAAGTTATACACACATGCTTTCTGGCATGTGGCCCCACTTCAAGTGGAGGCACCAGACAATCCCTCTGGAAGGGACCTCCATGAAAAGCGATTGCTTGGGGCATAGTGAGCATCTTGTTTCTGGCAATATGCCAACAGGATAGAGAGAGGTTCTGGATGACTCTGCCAAAGTGTCTACAAAACAGAAAATCTCTAATAATCCTCACTGCAAGTTTCCTTGTTTCTGATAATCTGGGTAGATATTTAGAGACATCATGAAAAAACAATGCCATGTTATGGTTGTCCAGTACCCTAGAACTTTAAACATAAGTCTATGTGGATCATTTAATCAATCAGCAATAAATTATCACATTCTTATTCTGCATCTGGCATTGTGCTCCACTCTGGGAAAAAAAGGCAAGCTCATTGACCTTGAAGAGCTCAGACTCTAATGGAGAATAACGATCTACCTGAAGTACAATGAACTAAACGTGATCATTTCCTTTGGTCCCTCAGTAGCTTTTTCAGGAAGGTATAGTGAGTGATTTTCAGTTTTTTTTTTTTTTTTTTAATTTACTTGAAAGAGATCACAAGCAGGCAGAGAGGCAGGCAGAGAGAGAGGGGGAAGCAGGCTCCCCACTGATCAGAGAACCCAATGCGGGGCTTGATCCCAGGACCCTGAGATCATGACCTGAGCCAAAGGCAGAGGTTTTAACCCATTGAGCCAGGTGTCCCTGATTTTCAGTTTTTACTACAGCCACCCATGGTATTAATGCTTGATCAATGTCAGAAACTTGGTAAGTAGCCAAATTTGAGCTAGAACAGGGTTATTTGGGACTTTTCCTTGGTTCTCTTTCCTCTACAGCTGCCTGCTTTCAACAGCCTGGTGCGCATCAGGATGTGGTCCTGCCTATCAACAGAAGGTCAAGAACACAGAAGATAGCAGCTGGAATTTTCCATCAAGGGAACTTAAAAGAGTGGCTAATAATCCCCATATCTTATTTACCTACTTTGAATTTATTACAATCCAGACCAAACACGGCTACAATTCTCTGTCCTTAATGAAACCCGTGATTTATTATGGCTAGGCATTAAGGTAAGTAAGACTGCACCTTAATTCCTAGCATCTTGCAAGAGACAAAGGAAATGGAAGCAGGCTTGGTGAGGGTTTGGGGAGAGTCTTTTGAAAGCCTCTCAAAACATAAGTAAAGAAGACCATTCTGATGTCTTTAGGGAAAGTCCCTGTTTCCAAAGAAAAGGAAGAAAAACAAGCATTACTGAATGCTATTTTTTGAGAAACGGATTAGCCCTTGGGTTTGACTAAGGTGTGCAGCTTTTCCTGGCAGTGTTTACTTCATTTTTTTTTTTTTTCTGGATGAAATTCAGAGGAAAAAGAAGCAGATTTTCTTGGCCCTTGGTAGACTGGACTCAGCATGAATTCCATCCCAACACTAAGCCAGCTCAAAATAACATTTACTGAGTACTGTCATTATTCCTTGCTTATTGCCCAGTGCTTGTGTGTGTTTGTATCTTTATCTATATATCTATGTATACATATTGTGTGTTCGTATGTGTGTGTGTGTGTACACACATATAGGCACACATGCATGGCAAGGAAGAGAAGAGGGGATATAGTTGCTTATCTTATATCATGTATTATATATTATATTATATTATATTATATTATATTATATTATATTATATTATATTATATTATATATACACATACTGCATAAGGGGCTCTGTAGACCAGACTTTTTCTATGTATGTTTTTATACATTAACTAATTTTATTCTGAAAAGAAAAAAGTTCAGAAACACAAACATAGCTCTGAGATAAATACTACTAAAATTATATCCAATGTAAAAATGGGCAACGCTGGCATGGAGATGTTAATGTATCAAGCTCTCCCAATTAGTAAATGTCAGCACAGGGGCTCTGACCCAGCATGCCAGCTCCAGAATGCATACCTCATACTGTCTGGGGAGCAAAAGCCTTTGCCCAGTGTTTGAGTTTCCCATTGCTGCCATAACAAAATTTGTCTTAAATTTAGCAGCTTAAGAACACAAATTATTATTCTGCAGTTCAGGAGGTTAGAAGTCTGAAATGGGTCTCACTAGGCTACAATAAAGGCTGACTTCCTTCATGGAAGCTCCATGAGAGGATCCACTTTCTTGTCATTTCCAGCATCTAGAGGCTGCCTTCATTCTTTGTGCGGTGGCTTCTTTCCATTTTCAAAACTATCAATAGCCAGGGAGTTTTTCTCACATTGTCTCACTCTGATACTGACTCTGCTACTTTTCTCTGTCACCTTGTGGTTATGTTGGATTTGTCTAAATTACGCAGAATAAACTTTCCACAACCAGATTTTTAACATAATCGCATCTGAAATGTCCCATTTGGTATGTAAGGTAGCGTATTAACAGATTCTGAGGTTTATATCATGGATATATTTGTGGAGTCGTGTTTTTACCTATCACACTAAGTATCTGATTTCAACAGTTTTGGAAGAATGTCAATATGTCAACATTTTTCAAAATTTAAGACGTGTGTGTATTTTATACAGTAATTCAATCTCTGGGGGTTTATCTTATAGAAATATTTAACACATGCCCATAAATATATTTATCAAGAAGTTAATTGCTGAATTAACTATATAGTCACTTGTTTATATATTTATTATTTAATCTGTCTTCACTAAAATGTAAATTTCTTGAGGGAAGGAATATTCCTACAATGATTATTGTTTTATCTGAAATTACTGGTATGATGACTATATTTAGTAGGAGCACAGCAAATAAATTTGCAGAATAAGTGAATGCGAGAATGAATATAACCTTTAAAAAATGAAGTGTATTCAAATGCACTGAGTTGAAAAGATATATAGGATGGATTGTTAAATAAACAAAAGGGCAAGATGAATGTGTAATTATATAATTTCTTGGAAATAATTCATTATGCAATATGTTCTCTGTCTCTATCTCTCTCTTTCTATATATATATATATATATGTTTATGAATACCATTACAATGATATGGAAAAATATCTAGAAAGATAAATCTAGCTGTATTTTATTTATAACCTTTGTTATCTATATTATTATTTCTGAATTAAGCAATAGCTCAATATTTTTCCACTGTCACAGAAATTTTAAAAAGATGTATAGATAAAATATCTGAATATAAATAATTATAAAAATAAAAATATAAATATAAATATCTGAATCCAGATTTCTAAGCTAAGTCAAACACCTTTCCACTCTGTATTGATTGCCTAGGATAGAACATATCATTTCAACTTTTCTACCTCTCAGATAACTGAGCAAAAGAGAAATTTTAAAGAAGGCATTTGTATCTGTCAGAGTCTGAGGAAAAAATAAGAAACCGCTCTTGGTATTTCATAGTGAAAGAACTGAATGCAAGGAATTGATTATAGTGGGATGGAAGAGCTGAAAATCCCAGCTCAGATCTGTGAGGCAACTCAGTGATTAGCCACACATGAAAGTGCTACTCAGCTTGGAAGGACAAAAGAATGACCTATTCTTACCAGAGCCTGGAATTTGGGACCACTTAGCAGAAATTGGAATCATCATGGTTACATAGAGGGAAGGCTTGGCCAAAGGGATGTAGACCCACAAAAGAGAGGGAGCTACTGTTGGGAAGTGATGAAAGATAGGTAGAGATACCCTCTTTCCCACCCTCCAGGCATTGGCCAGTTGGTGGTGGTGTTGTTATTGGCTAGAGTTATCTAGAAGCCAGAAAGCAAGGGATCCTGAGAAATGGAGTTTCTGGCACTACAAAACAGTGTGAGGTGAGGAGTTGGGTCTAGAAATCATCAGCCAATGGCCAGTGTGATGGGTAGCTGTGAGAAGCCATGAGGAAGGATTTAAGATAATGTGACCTTTTCAGGATGCTCTAAAGAAAGTATATTAACTATGCATTAACTATGTTAAGGCCCATTTCTCTGTGCATTTTGCTTCAGTAATAAAGTACATTCAATTTGGCTACCAAAAAACATTGTGGGACATCCATTATATATTTAATTACAGAATATTAGGGCAAGTTTTTTGTGTTTTTTTTTTCCAAGATTTTAAATATTTATTTGTCAGAGAGAGAGAGAAAACAAAAGCAGGGGGAGTGGCAGGCAGAGGAAGAAGCATATTCATTTTCCATAAAACAAATTCAATATTATGAAATCCCAAACATCCAGGACTGGAGATAGCTTTGATGGGCCAAGAAGTTGGTTCTGTCAGGAGGACTGAGGTTCACATTGAAATCTAATGGTGAGAATGAACTTAAAACATCCATGACAGAAGGTAGCTTCTAGTTTTCATTTGATTCCCATTTCCTTCAACAGGAAAGTTTCTTGGATCGTGGAGACTTTAGACCTCTGTGTTCTGCCTCTGGCAAACTCATCCATGCTATGACTCTCATTCTGGAAGGAGAAAGCAACATCAATATATGCACCCCTGACTTTGACCTTCCATTTCCAACTTTGATAATCTCCAAAATAGCTCTAGAAGCTATTCCTCCTCCTATGGTCTGCATTTTACTGTCTGTATTTTGGTTAAGGATTTCAACATCTTCCTGTGACCAGGGTCCAGTATTTGGACCTCAACTTCTCCCTCTATTGTGTTGTCCACACTATCTCACCATGCTTGCAAATTCTATCTCTAATCTCCATTCTACCACCTTTTCCCAGTGCCACCACCCTCATTATCACCCATACTGTTGCAATAGCCTCAAAAGTGCTCAGAGAACTGCCAGGATTATTTGAAAGTCCTTTCCTCATACCACTGTTTGGTTAATCTCCCTAAAGCATGATTAGGTTGTTATTTTGCTTAGAAACATTCAATACTTTCTTATTATGTATAGTTTATTTAGAATTGAAGTTGCAAAATAAAAATCTTGTCATTTGCAATGACATGGATGGAACTAGAGGGTATTATGCTAAGTGAAATAAGTCAAACAGAGAAAGACAATTATCATATGATGTCTCCGATATGATGAACTTGAGAGGCAGGTGGCAGAAGTGGGGTAAGAGAGGGAAAATGAAATAAGATGGGACCAGGGAGAAAGACAAACCAAGATTCTTGATCTCAGGAAACAAACTGAGGTATGAGGTATGCTGGGGGCTTGGGGGTAGGGATAATGTGGCTGGCTGATGGACATTGGAGAGGGCATGTGTTATGGTGAGAGCTATGAATTGTGTAAGACTGATAATTCACAGACCTGTACACCTGAAGCAAATAATACATTATATGTTAATAAAAAAGCAGTTAGAAAATGAAAGGAAAATCTCATTTAACCCATTCTTTTTAGAACAACAGCCATATTTATTATCAATCACCTATGATTTTATATTTGCTTCACATGTTTCCGTGTAGAAAGACTCACAGCTGACAAAGAACAATTCACCCTATTTACAATGGCTTTTCTATATCCAAGCATCTATTGGATGTGCTTATTCTGCCAGACATGCTTCTTTGCTCCCTATTTTTTTTTTAACCGGGCTCAATTCTATCTATATATTTTAAAACTAATTCCAAATTCATTTTTTCAAAAAGATTCCCCATGTTCTACTCTCTGTCCATCCTGATTGGCTTAATTCTTCCCCTTGCTGATCTTCCTCTCACTCTTTTTTTTTAATAATCACCCCTAACAAAATACTTCCCATCTGAAGTGGGATACATTGCCATTGTTGCCCATATCTTAAGTATCTCCAGTGCTGAGACAATGCCATCTATGTGTTCTGTATCCCTTAATAGGTCTAGCACAACTTGGGTTATAGCAGTTGAGACTCTTACACATTTTTTTTTTGTAGTCATAAGCAGACATTTTATATTTATTTTACCATCTTGTTGAAGAAGGAGAGAAATGTAGTGTCCTTAGGGCCAACAGAGTTCAAGCCTCACTGTTTACCTCTCGGTCAGGACTGATTCATCCCACAAAGGCATCAACTTACCTTAAAAACATTAGCCACAATAATACACCTATTTACTTGTTTGAAGTATCTGCAATAAAATCAATATTCTATCACTATGGAGTTGAGAACTAAAAAGTAAGAAACAAATATGAAGATGCTCTATTCTATAGTGTAGGCATTGAAAAGGTCAAGACCAATATTGTGCCTTTAGGGGTATTGCTTAAAAGGGCACTGAATTTAGTCCTAAAGAAAGTATTTATACCACAATAATCAGTAATATTGTAAATAAGGGCTTGACTTGATGTTGAGGTCAAAAGAACTTTCAGTTTATTGAATATAATTTGTACAAGGGTGAGAAATAACTTAATAGAAGGTCATATATTATACTTAAATGTACTGCAAAAACAGTTAATGGATTTAGCTGCAACTACAGTTGTCAAATCATAGTGAATTGTAACCATAAACTGTCTATGGATACAAAAGCTTGGCAATGTCAACAAATGAATTTTGTGAGAATCAATTGGTTAAAATGGTTAACGTGTACTACTATTAAAAAAGTCTTTACTCATAAAAATATATGTTTATAAAAAAATAAAAAATTAAAAAAAAAAGTCTTTACTCATTGCTTCTTTTTCTCTTTCCTTCCTTTCCTGAAAATTCAGTCCTAAAGAGTAAGTGGAGTCAAGTTAGGTTGGTGGCCATGGCAAGTAGATCTGTGTGTGCATCACAGCCTGGAGAATGCTGGTGAAACTTAAACTAGGTGAAGAAGTATCCTCCTGGAGGGGATGACGCAGACACTTCTGAGCCCAAGTAAGATGTGGAGGTTGCTCAACATAAGAGGTGTTGAAGTATAGGATGTAAGATCCTGAGTATATTAAGGAGGGTAGTCCATCTTGCAGTATCAAGCCAGTCAGGGTAAGGAAGCTCCCATAGAAGGGCAGCCAACATAAGTGATTAAAGCATAAGTATGGTAAAGAGAATACCCAAACATAGAAATAACAGAGGCAACCCAGTGTGGGTTGTTGGCACCTGAGTGGTCAAGAAAATATCCTTAAAAGAAAAGGTAGTGGTAACCATGAGATATTCATTGCATATGTAAGAATTGGTCAAATAAGTAAATATAAGTAGTGGAAGCCAGATTTATCATTGTCTCGGAAAGGGCTTATAAATATTGAAATAAAGGAGACTAGAATTGAACCTGTAGTTAGATTGGCATCAGAGGCATTGAAACAGCATGTAAAAGTACCCATTGAAAAAGAATAATTGAAAAAAGATGGGATCAGGAGGGATACAAACCATAAGAGACTCTTAATGTCACAAAACAAACTGAGGGTGTCTGGGGGTAGGGAGAGGATGGTGGGGTTATGGACATTGATGATGGTATGAGATATGATGAGTTCTGTGAAGTGCGTAAACCTGGTGATTCACAGACCTATACCCCTGGGGCTAATAATATCTTATAGGTTCATAAAAAATAAAAAAAATTAAAAGTATCCATTGAGAACAACATATAAATGCAAATGTGTGCACATATGTATGTGTGTGAACATACATATGAACTCATCTATCCCATTGAGAGGGTCTGGGAGCAGAAAAAGCACACCCAGGAATGAGATATTAGCTTCTAAATACCATACTCCACTAAAAGGAGCCAGGAAACTTTGGCAAATTGGCTGATTCCAGGGCCAAGACAGGGAAAGTGTAAGATGAGAGCGGACTATCTTGCTGTAACAGAAAGTAAGAAAAAGCTTAAAGAACGAGGGGCTTATTACACAACCCAGCTGGAAACACTTCCACCATCCAAATTTGGGATAATTTCAGCATCAAAATAATGAATGAATTGAATTATAGCACATAAATAAAATAGGAATCCATGACTCTATTTTTTATAAACATATAAATGGATAAGTTACAAGTTTAATGAAACTGTATTTGTGTAGATTTAGTCTTTCTCCATAAAAGTATTATTCAATGGAAAGGAAAATAGAGTAGTGTTATGGTGGAGAAACTTGGAAGACACCACCTTTATCAGGTGATCAAAAGTGAATATCATCACTAATATAACAAGTCAAAATCATGTGGACCCATTAAGAAGCATCACTTCAGTGATATTCTACCAAAAACGCAGGAATGTAGATGTAGCCCAAATCTAATCAGAGGAGTTCTACAAAATAACTACCTCATAATGTAGGTGTCAAGATTATGGAAGTCAAAGATAAACTAATGAAAGGTCTTGTATAAAAGTTGGGGTAAAGGTGCTAAAAACTAAATGCAATTCATGGTTCTGGACTTTACTATTTTCCATAAAATACATTATTGAGATAATTAAAAGTCTTGAATAAGGTCTGAATTTTAGATGGTAGTAAAATGTCAATATTATTTTCATTATTGCAATTTTATGTAGGAGAATACTCTTGTATATGGAAATACACACCAAAGAATTTGAGGGTGGTAGGCATCATGGAAGCAATAGGCTAGGAAAAATTTTATTTGTATCATCACTGAAACTGTTCTTTGATTTTAAGATAAACCAATAAGAACAAGAAAACACCATTCAGATTACCTGGTAATTCCATTCCTAACTATATAGCCAAGAGAAATAGATGAATATATCTACAAAAAGGATTGTACAGTATTATCAAAGGAATGGTACTTATACTAGCTAAAAACTGGAAACAACCCAAATGCTTATCAATAGGGAAATGGCTAAACATTATAACTATTTGTACAATGAAATACTAATAAAAAAGAACAAACCACTAATACATGCAACAACATGGGTAGTTCTCAAAAATATGTTGGAAGAAGACATATACAAACTAATGCCTACTGTATGATGTCATTTATATAAAATTCAAGCAAAGTCAAAAAAGATGATGGGAATCAGAATATTAATTGTTTTTTAAAAAGGAAATTAAGTGAAAAAGGGAGACAGGAATTTCCTAGAGTACAATATTCTGTATCTTAACCAGGTGGTGGTTATATCATTATATGCATTTGGCAAAATACATTAAGTTGCACAATTATGATTATGTGTTTCATTGCAAGTAAATTTTGCCCCAATAAATTAGTGTGAGCATTGATACCTGGGGAATAAACCTAACCAAAGAGGTAAATGATCTGTACTCGAGGAACTACAGAACACTCATAAATGAAATTGAAGAAGACACAAAAAGATGGGAGACCATTCCATGCTCTTGGATTGGAAGAATAAACATTGTTAAAATGTCTATACTGTCTAGAGCAATCTATACTTTTAATGCCATTCCAATCAAAATTCCACCAGTATTTTTCAAAGAGCTGGAGCAAATAATCCTAAAATTTGTATGGAATCAGAAGAGACCCCCAAATCGCTAAGGAAATGTTGAAAAACAAAAATAAAACTGGCGGCATCATGTTACCTGATTTCATGCTTTACTACAAAGCTGTGATCACCAGGACAGCATGGTACTGACATAAAAACAGACACATAGACTGGTGGAACAGAGTAGAGAGTCCACATATGGACCCTAAACTCTATGGCCAAATAATCTTCGACAAAACAGGAAAAAATCTACAGTGGAAAAAAGACAGTCTCTTCAATAAATGGTGCTGGGAAAACTGGACAGCTATATGTAGAAGAATGAAACTTGACCATTCTCTTACACCGTACACAAAGATAAACTCAAAATGGATAAAATACCTCAACATGAGACAGGAATCCACCAGAATCCTAGAGGAGAACATAGGCAGTAATCTCTTCAATATCAGCCACAGCATCTTCTTTCAAGATATGTCTCCGGGGGCACCTGGGTGGCTCAGTCATTAACCATCTGACTTTGGCTCAGGTCATGATCCCAGGGTCCTGGGATCGAGCCCCGCATCCGGCTCCCTACTTAGCAGAGAGCCTGCTTCTCCCTCTGCCTCTGCCTGTTGTTCTGCCTGCTTGTGCTCTCTATCTCTCTGTCAGATAAATAAATAAAATATTTAAAAAAAGATATGTCTTCAAAGGCAAAGGAAACAAAAGCAAAAATGAACTTTTGGGACTTCATCAAGATCAAAAGCTTCTGCACAGCAAAGGAAACAGTCAACAAAACAAAGAGACAACCCACAGAATGGGAGAAGATATTTGCAAATGACAGTACAGACAAAGGGTTGATATCCAGGATCTATAAAGAGCTCCCCAAACTCAACACACACAAAACAGACAATCATATCAAAAAATGGGCAGAAGATATGAACAGACACTTCTCCAACGAAGACATACAAATGACTATCAGACACATGAAAACATGTTCATCATCACTAGCCATCAGGAAGATTCAAATTAAAACCACATTGAGATACCACCTTACACCAGCCAGAATGGCCAAAATTAGCAAGACGGGAAACAACATGTGTTGGAGAGGATGTGGAGAAAGGGGAACCCTCTTACACTGTTGGTTTGAATGCAAGTTGGAGCAGCCACTTTGGAGAACAATGTGGAGATTCCTCCAGAAATTAAAAATAGAGCTTCCCTATGACCCTGCAATTGCACTACTGGGTATTTACCCCAAAGATACAGATGTGGTGAAAAGAAGGGCCATCTGTACCCTAATGTTTATATCAGCAATGGCCATGGTTGCCAAACTGTGGAAAGAATCAAGATGCCCTTCAACGGATGAATGGATAAGGAAGATGTGGTCCATATACACTATGGGGTATCATGCCTCCATCAGAAAGGATGAATACCCAACTTTTGTAGCAACATGGACGAAATTGGAAGAGATTATGCTGAGTGAAATAAGTCAAGCAGAGAGAGTCAATTATCATATGGTTTCATTTATTTGTGGAGCTTAAGAAATAACATGGAGGACATGGGGAGATGGAGAGAACAGAGCTGAAGGAAATTGGAAGGGGAGGTGAACCATAAGCGACTATAGACTCTGAAAAACCACCTGAGGGTTTTGAAGGGGCGGGGGGTGGGAGATTGGGGGAACCAGGTGGTGGGTATTGGGGGGGACAAGTATTGCATGGAGCACTGGGTGTGGTGCAAAAGCAATGAAATCTGTTACGCTGAAAAGAAATTAAAAAAAAAATAGTGTGAGCATTAAAAAAAATTGCTGGCAGAAAAATTCAACCTTCCTGATTTTCTCATTTCAGTACCCTAGGAATAAAATAGTCAACCGATTTCAGCTGCTCTTTTGCTCTGCATTTCTCCTGCTGCCTTCCAAAAGTAGTTCCTCCATACTCCTCCTCAAGAAGAAAAAGAATAACTTGTTTTTAATGACCTCTAAGCAAATTCCTTCACATACATAAAACTTGCAGGAAGTCTCTGGAATTATAAAAGTTTGAACAAGAGAGTATTTTGGTCTAATGTATGCAATCCAATATAACACAATACCTTATGTCTAGGGAATATATTAGCAAAAATTACTTTTTATTACAAAGCACTAGGCTTTCAAGAAATTCTTTATGATTCACTAAAGTATTAGCAAAGTATGGAATATTTTGTTGTTGCTGCGTTTTCCAAAAACCACACACCTTATATTGAATGAATCTATAATTGTTGGGCAATTTCTTTTTCCAGTGGAACAGCACTTTTGAGACTATGTTTTCCTGAGAGGTTGTGAAAAGAAAATTGAAAATATTACATATCTGCTGACATGACATAGAAAGGTCCCTTCATTTTGCATTTTCTTTTTACCTCTGAATGAAGACAAAAGGCTCTTTAAAGACAAAAATGTTTCCTTTAGGTTCTCCCCTGAATAAAATCTGTTTATCCCATACTTTGAGGCAAAGTTTTACAAATGAAGGTTGAAGTGAAAGGTACTTGTTCTGTTATTTTGTAAACATGTGAAGTCTGTTCACTCCTTATGTAAATCAAATACATATTGTGAAAACACTAAATATTCTTATTTATACATGCTCTTGATATGTGTTACAGTGAGTGCTGTGAATTGTTTTAGATTGATGAATCACAGACCTGTACTCCTGAAACAAATAATACATTATATGTTAATAAAAAATAATGAAACAAAAATAAAATAAAAGTGCACATTAGGGATGCCTGTGTGGTGGCTCAGTTGGCTAAACACCCAGTTCATGATTTCAGCTCAGATCATGATCTCATGAGTCCTGAGCTCAAACCCCATGTCAAGCCCAGGGCCCTGCTCAGTAGGATGTCTGCTTGAAGATTCTACCCCTCCCCCACTCCTTCTAAAATAAATAATCTTAAATACCTGTATCTATATCTATTATATATACTCTTGTTTTTTCAAAAGAAATATCTAGAGGAAATTGTTCCCTCCCCTTTTGTGTCTTTCATTTCAAATACAAATATTAACTTTGAGAACTTTCATTGAGTTTAATTTTTTGCCTGCAGGTCATTGATGAGTATAACCCTTATTCAAGACCCTATGAACTCAAGCTGACTGCATCACATGATCACCATCCTTGTAGGTTTAGTGCTCAAGTTATTGTCAAAATCATGAGCTATATTTATGATCTTGCACTTCATAAGAAATTGTTATTTCTGCTGTTGAGAGCCTAGGTTTTATTAGATACAGTGAACTAAGTGAAAGTTTAATGAAAATCAGGGTCTGAACACAGAAATGATCCTTCAATTTTAATTAGTTGCAAGAGTGACTTTCTTTATTCCTGAAAGAGCTAAAGTCTCTGTGACCCAAATGGTGATCCCATAATGAACTAACTGGAAACTTCTTTTGTGGAAGTACCTCCTAGCTCAGATGGTTTTAGGAATCTTGTTTCTTCTCTTTCCCCTTCCAACTATTATACCTTGCCATTCATTACTAACTTCCTTGTATATTTCTTCTCTCATTGATCTTTTTCTTCTCCAAATAGCTATATGAAAATTCATTGCAATGTTTGTTTTGGTTTCTTTATTTTATGAATAGATGACTTGATTTATATAGTACATTGTAATAAAATTTTAAGAGAGAAATCAACATTATTTTCAAGAAATTAGAGGACAACATTATAAAATATCCCAGAAGAAGGTAAGAGAGAGAGGAAAAAAAAAAAACTGATAAAGCACATAAATCTCTGGCAAGTAAGAATAAGTAAAATTGATTACTGGAAATGAGATAGTATGTATAAAAAGAGATGTGCAATTTCATGGGCATGGATTTTAATTTGTAAATTGATAATTTTTAGCAAAAGATAAACTACTAAAATCAATTTAAAAAGAGATTTAAAAATATGAACAGTTCAGAAAAGTAGATAAAAGTATTACAGTTAAGAGAGAAGCCCTCTCTAACCCCTTCATAACTTTCTATCTAACCTTTAAATAAAAGATACTTCCAAGATTTATTCCAGTTTCTAAATGGTATAAGGTAGTTTCTCAACTAGTTTTAGGAATATAGCATAAGTTTGATATCAGACTTTATAAATGTAGTATTAAGAAATTGAAAAATATTTATTTTACCTCTACATATGCATGTTAAAACTGGAAAAAAAATAGCAAATGAAGTCCAAAAAATATCCCCCAAAATACACCATTACTATTACTATTCTTACAAAAGGTTCAGTATGAGATAATCCATGCAAATAATTTATCATGACAAAACAGGTCAAAAGAGAAACATATTTCTCTATCAATAAGGCAACTAAAAACTTACTCTACAAATTGATACTAAAAACCTTACAAAACAGAGATAGAAGAAGGCTATTTAATATAAGAGAGACTATTTTCCAATAGCAAACATCAAATGAGACATGCTTACTTTCATTAAAATTAATCATAAGGCAGAAAGGCCAGTTATTACATGATTTTGGAGATTTTAGCTAATGCAATAAAAGAATATCAGTATAAATGTTAGAAAATAAAATAACTTTTATCTGAATGTTATATGATTGAAGACTTTAGAAAGGAAATAGAAGGAAGGAAGGCAGGCAGGCGGGCAGGCATGTTCTGGGGGTAGAGAACAAAGTACTAGAATTAAGTAAGCTGATAAGGTGCCTGGATCCAACATAAATATACAAAATTAATGTTTTACCTTTATGCTAGCAATATTGACCTAAAAAAGGAAATGAAAAAGAAAATTGCAGTACACATAACCTATGAACACCAAAGAATAAATTTAGAAAACTGCAAGATCTATATGAAAACAACCAAAAATATTTTTGGACATAAAGTAAGACCTGAACTAATGGAGAGAAAACATTTGCTCCTGAATAAGGATAACTAATATTATATAAATGTCAATCATGCTAAAATTAATAAGCATATGCAATTTTAATTAGAATGTTATTTTAGCTTGACTATAATTTTAAAAATTAATATAGCAATAAATATCATTGAATAACAAAAACAAAAAGACAAAAATTAGATTAATGAAGAAGGAAATATTTTTTCCCATATATTAGAACTTCATATAAAGCCATGTAATTAAAACCATGTAGCTATTGGCCAAGAATAACCAAATCAATTACATAAAAGGAATACATAAAGCCCAGAAATCAATGGAACTCCATATTAAATATGTGGTAAAATAGCATTTTAATACCATAAAAGATAATAGTTTATTAATAAATAGTGCAAACATAATAATTACTTATCTGGGAGGAAGCACAATTATGAGTATATAAAACATTCCAAGTGGGTTAATGTTTAAATATTTAAAAAATCTAAACTATTAGAAAAAGGTCCTAAGCAATTAAAGAAATTCAGAATACATTAAAAACAAAATTGACTATAGTTGAAAAGGTTAAACCTATAATAGGATGGGTAGAATATTTGAAATTCACATGACAAAGATTTGTTATTCTTATTTGTTTTAAGATTTATTTATTTATTTTTAGAGTGGGGAGGGGTAGAGGGAAGGAATCTCAAGAAAACTTGCCACTGAAGGTGGAGCCCAATGCAGGGCTCCATCTCAGGACCCTGAGATCATGACCTGAGTGGAAATCAAGAAGCAGACATTTAACCAACTGAGCCACTCAGGTGACTTTAAGATTTGTTATTCTGGGGTGCCTCGGTGGCTCAGGTGTTTAAACAACTGCCTTCAGCTCAGGTCATAATCCTGGAGTCCCACATCAGGCTCCCTACTCAGCAGGGGATCTGCTTCTCCCTCTGACATTCCCCCTCTCATGCTCACTCTCATTCTCTCTTTCTCAAATAATTAAAAAAAAAAAATTCTTAAAAAAAAAAAAGATTTGTTATTCTTAATCTGCCAATATTGCCTTCAGACTAATAAAAAATACAAAAGTCATCTAATAGAAATATGGGTAGGACATTTTAAAAGTTCTCACAATATGAAAAGCAAATTACTAATAAACATAAGAGGCTAGTCAACCTCTTCAACGAGTCACAGTAAGAAACTACTTACCCTATGGGGTTTGCAGTTTTTAAACAATATAACCAAGAACTGGTGAAATGTGAAGGAAAAGGCCATCCTCACCATTGGTAAGACTGAGAATTGATTATATCAAAATGGAAGCTTCCCATGAACTTGAAAAGAGCCTCCTTTTAAAATAAGTCCTTTCATACTAGATGAGTTTCTTAGTCTATTGAATTGTATAAAGCCCTAATCAGAAATCCAAGCACTTGTTTCTTATATATTTTTTTAAATAATCAAATAGATACGGGTTTCAAATAAGCCTGAGGGCCCGGCTTTCAAACACATCCAAAGCCTTGCAAGAGTCGTGTCAACCCCTACTGTCAGTGGCTGCCATGATTAAGACAAAAACTGATGTAAGACTCATCCTCAGAGAGCTGGGGGGCGAGTCAGACTTGTCACCTGAGATGCAGCTTTGAACCTGCAGTTGTGTCTAAGCAGCACATTATTGCAGACAGAAAGACCCAAACTGGAGACCCACATTGGCCTTCTCTGTGAGAAATAATAATGGATTTATTCTACAGCCATGTCTATAGTTTAAGAGATGAAAATGTACAGGAATAAGATATGCATCTGTTAAATGCATTTAGATATAATCTTATGAATAATAAATGGTTAACACATTACATGGACGCATAGTTCTGAGGGGTTCATGTATATTAACTTGTTTAGTTCCTTACAAAAAGCCCTGTGAAGTAGTTGCTTTTGTCATCCCTATTCTGTACATGAGGAAACTGAGGTAAACAGATACTAAGTAGTTTCCCCAAGACCACAGAGGTCCCAAGGACCAAAGCTGGGATTTGGTGCCAGACTTAGTACCCTTCAACACTGTGCCCTGTTGCTTCACTGTAGCTTCCTGACATGAATCTACATTTGTTATATTTGCAGAAACTAGAATCTGAATTTTTTTTCTGACTTTTCTATTGAGGGAAATATGTTATTATCTCCTTCTTGTTAATTGAAATTTTATTTTTGTTATACTATATCCCACCTTTCACAGTGAGAGCAACTTTTCCCTGTTTATGGAAATTCCATATATTTTATTTTTAAATATTTTTGCCTAATTTTTTTTATTATTTGTTATCATAAACTTTTTTAAATTTTATTTATTTTCTTTTCAGTGTTTCAGAATTCATTGTTTATGCACCACACTCAATGCTCCATGTAATATATACCCTCCATAATACCCACCACCATATATTTTTATATCTATCTTTACCAGAACTCTGCAAACGTACCTTGTTGTACTGAGTTCTGCTGTATTGTACTTCACAGATATTTTTTTCACAAATTAAAGGTTTGTGGAACCCTGCATCAAACAAGTCTATTGGTGCCATGTTTCCAAGAACATTTGTTCACTTTGTGTCTTTGCATTACATTTAGGTAATTCTTGTAATATTTCAAACTTTTTCATTATTATTATATTTGTTATGGTGATCTGTGATCAGTGATTATAACCCCCGAAACCTCAGATGATGGTTAGCATTTTTTGGCAATAAAACATTTTTTAATTAAGGTATACATAAATTTTTTAGCTGTAGTGCTATTGCACATTTAATAGACTACAGTATAGTGTAAATATAACACATGTACCGGGAAACCAGATAATCCATCTGATTTGCTTTGTTGTGATATTTGCTTTCTTGTGGTGGTCTGGAACAGAACCCACAGTATCTCTGCAGTGTACCTGTATAAATTGCAAACTCTACTATCAAAGTCAAAGACATCAAATTTTGAGCCATTCTGAGTGTTTCCACCTGAATATGCTTACTCTGTGTCCACTACTTTTCCTTCGAAAGAAGGACATCCAGTGGCTTCTAATTGATGGAAAAGGGAATTGATACTCATGTGATTTCGTAAAACTGCGGAAAGAGTGGAAGGTGGAAAGCAAAGTTTCAGCACAAGGTTATTTTGTCATTGTTTGTTATTTGTTTGTTTTGGTTTTTGGGTTTTTTTTTTTGTTTTGTTTGTTTTGCTTTCATTTACCTCATTGATTAACCACTGCATAAAATATATGATTTAATTTACATGAATTTGATTTGCAAAGCATCCTTTAAGAACACACTTTTTGTAGCATGAAGCAAAGCTGTGGAGACACTTTTGGTAACTGAACAAGTAAATAATCAGCTTACCGATAGATCACTGATGCATTTGCTTTTGTGTCTCCCTCCCTGATTTGGCAATTTTTCTGCTCATTAGTCCTTTCCTCTTGAGGACGAATAAGATCAGAAGGGAGATCAATCCCAAATCAGTCAATTGTATCTACTTGTCAGCAACAGAAGGAAAGGATGGAAGCCTGCTACTCAAGGATTCAGAAACAACATGAAGGGTTATCTGGGGATTTCCATTACCCAGTACTTCCTCTTTCCATGAGAAGAAGTACTTGAGAATCCAGTTTTCCTGGGTTCTGGAGCTGGATGACACCCTCAGGCTAATCTTGCCCAGTTTTTTTTCTATTTATGGATGAAGAAAATCAGAACCAGAGAGAATCATTTGCCTGCCCAATGATGCACAGCTTGCTAATGGCAGATGTGGTGACTCCCAGATACTCAGCTTCTTCTACCTTGTAGTCACATGAAATAAAATTTTAATTCCCTGTTAGTCACAGTACAATTTCATTTAAAATAACCCATGGGTTACTTTATTATAATATTTCCAAAATAGGTAAAGTCTCAAAAGAAGTAGGGTATGATGGGAAAATCCCTAGGAGCCAGAGGGCTTAGGTCTAATTATGGCTTAATGCTATGTAGAGTTGCTTATATGGGGAAGATGCCCTAACTTCTCTGGGCTTTTGTTTTCTCACCTACCAAGTAAGGCATAATTTTACCTGCCTTGATTAACCTCACATAGTTTTGGAGAAGGCTATTGGATATAAAAATAATAATAGTGATAGTGGGGGATCTGTCTATGTGCCAGGTAGAGTGCTAAGTGCTCCACATGCATCATTTCTTAACCCTTTGACAACTTTATGATTCAGACAATGTTGAGGAATTGGAAACTAAAGCTCAGGGAGGTTAAATAATGTGCTCAAGGTCACATATATAATCATTTGGGAAATATTTTGTTAATTCTAAAGTAAATTACAATATGAGTATGTGTGTGTATGTGTGTGTTGGAGTGGTGAAGGGCTCCCTCTATCAGTCTTGAGACAGGTGATGTTCATTGCTGTGAACCCCACACCAGCCCTGGATTCTAGATTTTGGTTCACCTGAACTGGAGGCAGCACTTTGAGAAGCAGTTGAAGATATGACTTATAAAAAATAAATGAGTCAGCGAAAAGTGTGGAAGACTTGTGCGGCTAGAGGATCCTTTAAGACTGTAGCCTGGGGAAATAGCTAACCACAGACCAATTTGGAGAAGAGGTATATTATCCAAGGTACATTTAGGGAAGATCAATCAGTTGTCTGTATCTAAGACCAGTGGACATGTGTGTGTGAGGAGGGGATGGGTATGTAAGTAAGATAATGTGTTTAAAAGCTTTAAGCAATGTTAGGACACTTTGCATGGTTCTTTGGCTACCTTGAGCACATTTTGGGGTGAGTCACTAGAGAATAAAGGAAAGAAAACTGAGATAGTATTCTTTTTGTCTAAATGAATATTTATCAACAGCATCTTTCAAGGAGATGATTTACATATCTTGGATTGTCCAAGTGGGAAAGACTTTAGAAAATAAATTTCTATCATCTATCTTAATTGTAAGGTAGGTTTTTACAATGACCTCCCTTGCCCAGTGTGTTTCTTAAACCCAGAGCCTTGAACCTTTTTCTGATAAGAACCAAGGCTTCTATAATGATTTAGACATTATTTATTTCCCCGTCCTTACATTCATTCACTGAGATGTTCCCCAACAAATACTCAGTGAGGTCAGGCACTGTGCGAGGCATAACAACTATTAATCTGAGTAACAAAGATTCTCTGCCTTCAAGGAAGTTACTACTAGCATATAGACATGTAGATAGATAATCATTGTCTAGTGTGGAAAACATCTATGGGAAAGCTAAATCTGGAATGCTGCCTGTTTTGACAAAGAAATTTATACTGGAACATACCATCCCATTCATTTGCATATTGTCTATGGCTGCTTTCAAACTAGGATATCAAAGTTGAGTATGATCTTCATATCCCCCTGCATAAAGAGGTTATAGACCTCTGCTCTGGAAGACAGAATGTCTTTCACAGCACTGGGAAGGGAGGCAGTAAGTTTGTATATATTAGTAGCTCTTAAACCCAACTACACAGTAGATCCTCTAAAAAGCTTTTAAAACACTGATGCTCATCTCTTCAAAAAGATTTGGATTCAATGATATGGCAAGGTTGGTTGGTCTGTTTTGTTTTTTAACATTCCTAAGGTGAAGCAATCTTAGGATGTCAATGCACAACCAAGATGGACAAAGATTCTTCTAGAGAAGGTGACATTCTGACTGATGGAGACCTGACCTAAATATAGTTTGTACCAGGCCAAACAAAGGGGAGCAAGAGTTTTCTGGAGAGAGAGAAGAGCAGGTACAGGGAGTGTTTAGCCCATCTGGAGAAACTCAATTTTTTCTATAGAAGGGGAGCTGGCAGGGAGGAGGTGAGTTGGAAGAGACAACAAGGTCCTAATCATGAAAGTGTATATATATATATATATATATATATATATATATATATATATATCTCCTGTTAAAAATGTTTGGAGTTCATCTTAAAGAAAAAAAGCAAACAAACATGGAAAGTATGTGACTAAAGGATTTTAATCTGGGAGGGTAATGTGGTTGAATTTTCATGACAATGATGTTAGCAGCTGTATGGGGTTGAGATGTTACTCTTCGGAGAAGGCCTCAGGGGTAATGATGTTGTAAGGGGGGGGGAGATAGGGAAGAAGGTAGAAGGCCGATCTGAGATCCCATCAAGACCATCTACCAATTGCCTGAGTTAGGACTGAGACTCAGTGCCCTGCAGTTAGATGTACTATTTATTCAAAGCTGTAATGGGGACCTTGTGTCACTCAGCAACTTCCAGCCCTAGCTCCCCTTTGCCCGTAATGCTATCTGACTGAGTCTTGTTCCCATACTCCACACCACGCTGCTCAAGGGGGAGACAATGTTCTGCTACCTTGGACCTTCCTTTTTCTCTTTGTGAGCCCAGCAGAGCATGTTTATACATAAGAAGTGCTGATGAATAATCTATTACACGACAAACCCATTTTTTTTTTGAGTAAGGAAAGTGATGGCACAAGACCAACCACAGAGCCAGGACCAACAGCTGTTTGACCTGACTTGGGCATGGGACAATGGTGTCCTGGGAAGCTGCCTACCTTAGTTAGCATGCAGCTCAGAATGCCTGACTTCTGCTGCTTGTATACCACATGATCACCAGAGATACAATCTGGTTGTGAGGTCAAAGTGGATGGTGCCAATGCTGGCAGAATGTTGAGCAAACTGGTGCTCCATGACACTGGGAACTTTCACTGGGAACAATTTAGCAATAGTCCCCAGCAAGTGCCTTTCATTCCTTCATTTTTTCTTCTCTCTCCGTTAGCTCTTATTTTCCAATATTATCATTTACTTTTTTGTCTCAGCCCAAGATCCAAGCTGTCCTGTTGAGAATGTCACATCCCTCTTCCTGCTGGAGATGATCTCACAGGGGAATGTTTGAACAAATAATTTTACTTATCTCTTATGAGCTCAACTCTCCTGGTACTGAGGCCCACATGAAGGAAACAGAATTATTTATGCTATTTTTAAAGAAGAGATTTATTCTTTCTCTCTCTTTTTGTTGGGGAGATCTTAAAACACTGTAAACTTTGGCTAGCTGGGGCTGGGGCAAAGCAGTCTCTCCTCCCGCTGATGCACACAGCCGCTGCTTAATTTAGAGTGATTCCAAAGGCAGGGGGGATGATAATGCAGAGATCATGCTGTTAGGAGCCATCACTCTGCTTGGAGACATATTTAGCCACAGAAGGCTGAACAGATCACAATAGCTTAAGGGTCTGGAAGATAAAAGGGCCAGCATCACTGATAGGGACCCTAGAGACAGCTGGCCGCCTGCACACACAACCAGCAGCATTCAGTGCTCCTTCCTTCCTTCCTCCCTTCATCTCTCCCTCCCTTTTCCTTCCCTCCCCTTTTCCCTGCTTTCTCTCTGCCCTTTCATTTCCTTAGTGGAAGTCACATGAAACGGGAATAGGAGACGAAGATGGCAGATGGGAGGATAAATTGATCAGACCTCACAGAGGTAGTTACCATTTCACATACATGAGGCATGAAGCTAACACATCCTATTCGTCTCTTTTCTTTTAACATGGAAAATCATAAAAACAAAATGCCTGTAGGAATGCCAGATGCCACATGGTTTAGGGTAAAGAACCAACACCCCAAATCTTCAGGTGAACCTCAACACGAAGACTGATTCTGACCCCACTAAGATGTGGATGTTGGATTAAGCTCTCCGCAGCAGGCAAATAATAATCTCTAACTTTTGGGATCCTTGAAAGATTAAGCTGCATGATAAAAATGAAATACCAAGTGCAGTTATTGGTACAAATGGGGCTCACAAATCCTGCCTGGCTTCTGGTTTTCATTTATAGTGGCATAGCCTAGGGAAAGTTACTTGAGCATGTTGAGCCTCACCTTTACAAAAGGGCTAATGATATGCACCTGACAAGGCTTTGAAGGGATTAAATAAGGTATCATGCTCACGTCTCTGTAATTCATAATGTGCTATATGAATGTGAGGCATATAATTATTATGCCCTGTGTTAGTTTATATATAATTTATGTCAACAGGTGGCAAAAAAGCATGTTGTGGGTGAAGGATTATATGGAAGCCACTGTACTAAGATCTTTAGAAATACAATGTCCTCTAATTATTATAACCACCCTGTGTAGAATGTAAGATCATTTTTACTGGCTGGGTAGTGAAACTAGTTGATCAGCAAATGATGACTAGCATTTATTCCACACTCACTATATGCTAGTCCCTGATCTAAATGCTTTAGCTGTATTTCTTCATTAGTGGCAATGGTTCCATCAGCCATACAGTGTAAAAAAGGTTATCCTCATATTATAGATGAGGAAACAAAAGTACACAGAAACTTAGTCAGGCATACAGCTGGTAGGTGATAAAATAAGATTTGAAGGCAAGCAGTCCGACTTTACAGTCTGAACTCTTACCTATAACATTATATGGCTATGTGATGACTTGGTTATAAGAATTTATTTCTTTAGTTTCTAGTTGCTGTGTTCACTTCAAATTAACTCATGAGAATATTTCATGAGATATAATATCATTTATATGTGTTGCATCATTTCCAAAGACAAGGGATATATTATTTATTCAAATAAATTTTGTTGAGGAAATAGTACCATTAGCACAGATATCATTAATTTGCCACCATTAGTAAACATAGGTCTTAAATTGGGTCTGTAACCAGCATTTGCATATTAATGCATCTATTTATTAATGTATATATGTACTCCCATAAAGCTGAGCTGCTACTTCATGATCCTTCTGTGCAGGGCACAACAATCAGAAGACATACCAGTCAAGTATCTAAAAATAATTAAATGGTGGTGTGAAATCATTCCTGCTGTAGACCTATGTTCATAATCTCTAAAAGTCTTTAGAGCTTTGAGAACCCAGATGGCTAGAGCCTTCCTTTTTCTAACCCCCACTCCTTTTCATTTTCCAAGATATATTCTCCCTTTTAGAGAGTATCCCCTAGTCCTTAATAGAAAAAAAATTACTCTTAGATCCTTGTATCTAGCCAGCATCCTGATCAGCTTCTAAAGAATCACCTTGGTAGAGATAGAGCAAGGGCGAGAGATGGTAAAACTTGTAAAAACACAAGGAGATAT
The DNA here is from genome assembly GCF_009829155.1 of Mustela erminea. Lineage (NCBI taxonomy): Eukaryota > Metazoa > Chordata > Mammalia > Carnivora > Mustelidae > Mustela > Mustela erminea. The sequence goes on from NC_045615.1 coordinate 107,630,777, forward strand.
TTAGCCCTGATGTGTGTGTTGTGTATATACCTGTCTACCTACACTTTATATATGTGTGCAATTTATATGCATATATATGAACACTTTGATTTAGAATTGGTGTCACTTGTAACAGTAAAAGGATATACCTCCTTTCTAAGGTATAGCTAAGATGTATGATTTATTTTCACAAACAGTTTTTTAAAAAGACTAGTTTTTAAATGATATTTTTTATTATATAATGACAGTGACCTGCCAGTTCACTAAAACCACATTTAGTTTTACCAATTTTCTCCATCATGTCTGGGTTGGAAGTCTCGTGGATCATTTCTGTGAGTTTGCTAACAGGCAGAGCCAACAAAAGGAAACAAGTCTTCTTCCCACTTTGACGAAAGCCTCTGTCCTTCACCAGTCCTAAATAGGGAGGCCAGGGGCATAAAATTGAGAAATTGTGTGCCAGCAAAGGATTATATAAAGTCACTGGGATATATTTCATTCTGCTTTTCACTTTTAGCTACCTCTCTCCCTTTTCCTAGAACAGATTTTCCTCTGGCTTTGAAAGATGCTAATGGAGCGTTATTAGTCCAGGAAGAAAATTGCCCTGGAGAATCATAATGACTTCACCGCTGTGGCGACATCAAACCAGACCATTTAAGAATAATGGGGTTTTAGTTCCTGTAGAGGGAGTTGGATTGGGGAGATAAATGGCAAGTATAAGTCCCATGACATGTAAGACAGAGAAGCAGGACAGCTTTGGAGCTCCTTTAGTTGCTGAACTTGGGTGTGTGGCCACCTGAAAGCTCTCCTGACATCTAAGATTTGAAGAAAGAAATTAAATATTTAGGGCTGACTTCAGCTCTTTCCTAACCTTTCCCTGGCTTTAGGAGGTAAAAGACTCCACAGAGAAAACAGAACAAAACAAAAAGAAACTCCGATGCACTCCTCTGTAAGTCTAATGCATTTAATGTCATAGTTTTTCTAAAGGTCTTTAAGAACTAAGACATACATAGATGTCTGGACTTTATAATATGATTAAACACAAACAAAAATGGGAAGGTTACAGGTGGGGTTCTTGATGTCCAAAATGTGATTATTTGCATACCATTAGGAGATCCATATTTGGGATTCTGAGTGCTTTCTTATGTATATATTTATTTATTTACTTACTTGCTTATTTTGAATTCTAAGTACTTTTTTAACCTGACCCATCAGACCACTGGAGAGCTAGTGCGTGGAGCTTTCAGGGCACAATAGCAGAGTGAGCACTGACACGTATTAAAGGATCTTTTTACTCCTGAATTCTAAGATGGAAAGGACTCTGAACCTATCTTTGTTCAGGGCAGGAACAGGGTAAAGATCTTCAGATCAGCTGTCCAAGCCCTATAGAAAAAGACAGAGTCATAGTGAGGGAGCTAGAGGGAGGAACAGAGAGACAGAGAGAGACAGAAAGAGAGAGAAGAGAAATAAATGGGTTTTGAGTGAGATGACTCACGCTTGTACCTAAAATACTACCTCTTCTCCAAATTTGGCTCTGGGTGAAAGATTGGTTATCGACATCATGGGTTTTGGAGTTCCATGGACCACCATAATTTGAGTACTTGGCTGGTGATGTATTAGCTGTGTGATCTTGGTCAAGTTACAGAACATTGCTGAGGTATCAGTTTTTAATCTGTTAACCTCAGAGATTCATGAGAGGATTAAAAAGGATGATGTTTAATATATTAAACTTTGTGTGTATAAGAAGAACTAGTGATATCTGGTGTAGGCACTCATTTTTTTATTGAAAAAATACTATGAAACACTTTGATCTCCTTCCATACTTTCCATGCCCACACACATCAAGGCATGTGAGGTCAAAATTCAACCTTAGGTCTGTTTGAATCCAATGTTCAAGTTTTTACCACCTGCGGATACTCAGTTTGAGGTCCAGACCCACAATTTTCACTGTCTGACCTTTACAAGTATCTCATTTTTTTGAATTGATGTACCTATAAATAAGAATAGTAAGAGGAAAATGTCTGTCGTCATCAGGGATTGATCAATAAATCTGTCAGACTTTATCTTCTAACATGCCTCCACTTTGCTAAGTTTCCATGTTGACCATCTCCTTTCTGATAAAAGATTTCATCTTAACAACAACAAAACTAATAAAATATACAAAGCATAGAAAAGGAAAAGAAAATACTACAGACCCCTATGTTCTTGGCATCCAGATTTCACATATTAATTGACTCAACAAGTATTGATATGAACAAGCTAGGGCCCTGGGATATGGCAATTAACAAATATCCTGCTCTTGGAGAGTGTGTATTTGACTGACAAATATTAGTGAGGTCATATCTGCACTAAGGATTTCTTTTTTAGAGATTTTATTTATTTAATTGATAAATAGAGAGGGAGAGTGCATGAGTACAGGAGCACATGAGTAGGGTAAGGGGCAAAGGGAGAAGCAGGATCCCTGCTGAGCACAGAACCTGATGAAGTACTAGATTCCAGGACTTTGAGATCCTGACTTGAGCTAAACCCACTGTGTCACCCAGGCACCCCTGCATCGGGAATTTTTAAAGAAGTGATCTGTTACAGATAAAGCTGGAGTCACCTGCCCGTCCCACATTCTCCCCCGTAGCCTCCAAAAGAAGGTGTGCATCCCCAACTGAATAATTCTGAGTGATAGTGTGGGTCAAGCACAATCCTGTCTCATTAGACTTGGTAACATTTTTCCATTCATGTTGACTTTCAGAGACACATAGCATTCAGGGGCATTTCAGATGAAGCTCAAGGAGTTCAGGAAGTGCTTAGAAGGCATTCTGAGGTGCCCCTCTATGTTACTTCACTGGAAGTTGTAAAGATCAAAGAAGAAGTGTGTATAAAGAATTTTTCCACTGTAAAATATCCCACAGATACTATGTATTTTTCTTGTGTTGGTCATCTGGGGGCACCACCACAAGTTATCTGTGTCATACCTGTCTGCAGAACCTCATTACTTTCTCCACCACAAGGGGCATCTTGGCCAACCCTGGGAAGGCTCATAGAGAGTTACTCCTACTGGAGACCATGGCCAGCAGTCTTTTGCTCCTCAAACTGTTTCCAGTCTCAAGTGAAACATGAGTACCAGGGCAGGGCAGAGGATCTGGCTTTTCAGAAGCTGCACAAAGGTGTCAGATGATGTAAGTCAGAAGTACTAATGTGAGTCAGGGCTGAATTCTCTGAGAGGAAGGCTTTACCACCTGGAGCAGAAAATGGACAGGAACTGGCAGGTCAATTCCTGTTTTATCCCCACACCCAGCATGTCTATGCAGAAGCTCCTACGTGCCTGTCGTGGAAGTGCCCCTTCCTGCTCAGCACCTGCTGGGCTTCCTGGAGGTGGGCTAGCTGGCACTGTCATCCCCTTCCACCTTGGCCACTCTCCTTTCCCTCTCACTCTGGGCGCCCTGCCCTTATAGCTCCTACTGAAATGTCCAAATGCTAGCCTCACCTCACGCTGAGCCTAGAAAATCTGGGCTCATTTTGCTACCTCCTCCACCTCCTCGTCTTCATCTCCTTGATCACAAATGCCGCCACAGTGGAAGAGAGTCGAGAAAGATCACAAAGCTGCCCTAACAGGAGCACCCAGTATTCCAAAACACCCTCCAGTGTCTGGTGGTCTCAGTGGGTCAGTGTGTTAAGTGCCATCACTGCATCCCCATCTGAAAGATGAGCAAACTGAGACATCAAAAGGGAGCAAAAAGGAAGAGATAACAAGGAGGAACTAAAATAGTTTCACCCTTTCTTGCTCAGATTTTATTCAGAGGAAAGACAGTGTGACATGGGTTTAATATAGTGAAGGGCTGAAAGCCTTTTGGTTTTGGTCAGTAATAACATTTATTTTCCTCATTAACCCATTGGTGCCTGTTTATAACTGTCCTTAGTGAACACCACTAAGTATTGTCTCTCTCACATTATTCCTCATCTCCAACTGCAGTTGCCCTTGTTTTGTCTATCAGTGCAGCAATCTCCCCACTTCTCACTCTCCATCTCTTAGTCCTTTACCACTTTGCAGCCAGATCATGTCAGACAGCTCAGGCTGCTATATCCAAATACCACATACTAGGGGCTCAAAGAGCAAGGATTCATTTCTCACGATTCTGGAGACTGGAAAGTCCACCTTTAATGGGATGGCAATTAGGTTCCTGGTGAGAGCTTTCTTCCTGGCTTGTAGATGGCCACCTTCTTGCTCTGTGCTCACATGGCCTCTCTGTGCACATTGAAAGAGGGAGTGTGCTAGTCACTCTTTTTAGGAGGATACAAATCCTACTGGATCAGAGCCTTGCTCATGACCTAATTTAATTTTCTTAACTACTTTAGATGCTTATTCCAAAATACAGTCACAATGGGAGTGGAGGCTTCAATATATGAATTTCAGGGAGACACAGACATTCGGTCCATAACACTCTACCCTTTGCTCCCTAGAATTCATGTTCTTCTGATGTGTAAAATGCACTCATTCTATTCTAGAAGCACTCAAAATTTTAATCTTACCAGTTCTAAAGTCTAAAGTCCACTACATCAAAAACTAAAAAAAATAAAATTTTAAAATCAAATAAAATTAAAAAAAAAAGTCTGAAGTCCAAAGTTATATCTAAATATCATGTAAATCAAATGTGGATGAAATGGGAAATGATTCATTCTGGGGTAAAATTCCCCTCCAGATGTGAACCTGTGAAACCAGACAAGTTATGTGCTTCCAAAATATAATGGTGACACAGGCATAAGCTAGATATTATTTTTCCAAAAAGGAGAAATCGTAAGGAGGAAAGGAAGGGGTGACAGGTCTCAGGCAAGCAAAACTCAAGCTAGGCAAATTCCATTAGACCTTAAGGCTGGAGCATCTTCTTCTTTGGTTCAATGCTCTTCCCTCCAAGCACAATGGGGTGGCGATGTCACCTCCCCTCCTTAGCTCAGTGGGATGGTCCCTACAACATTTGGCTTGGCAACACTGCCCAGCCCATGTGGCACTGGACGTTGGCCTTGCCATTGAGGCACTGGGTGGTGACATTCTAATTCCTGAAACCAAAGGGATCCTACGTGTGTAAACTAAGGAACAACCAGCCCTAACCACTTGGCCTCTGGTTGATTAGCAGCCTGCAGGTCTCTGGATCACCTTCAAGGTCCTTCTTTCTTTTTCTGGAAGGATTATTCATATTCCTAGCTAGATAGCTATGTTGTCTGGTCCTGTACAATCCCAGAAGTCAGACAGCTTTCTTTCATTCCATCCCTATGCATTCTGTTCCCTTAAGTTTTCTCTGGCAGTGTGTCTGCTAGTATAATTCTATGTCTATTCCTGACTTCTGCTGAGGTGGTTGATTAAATGTGTGTCTCATTCCCACATCCTTATCAAATGGTTGGTCAACCAAACCATTATTGTTCTCTTCAGAACATGCTTTCTCTTTTCTTATAGTATGGATAGGTTGAGAATTTCCCAAATCTTCAAGTTCTAGCTCATTTTGCTTGACTTTTTTTTTTTTCAATTTATTTCTCTCATCTCAGATTTTACTATAATAATCAAAAGGAACCACACTGATCCTTCAAATCTGCTTAGAAATTTCCTTAGCTGGAGGAATCTGGGTGGTTCAGTCAGCTGGGCATCTGACTCTTGATTTCGACTTGGGTCACGATCTCAGGGTCATGGGATCGGGCCCTGCGTTAAGTTCCATGCTCAGTGGAGAATTTTCTTAAGGGTTCTCTCCTTCTTTCTCTGTCCCTCTCCCTGGTCTCTGTCTCTCTGTCTCTCTAAGTTAAATAAATAAATCTTTTTAAAATTTTTTCTTAGCTAAATATCTAATTGAATTGCTCATGGGCTCTACCTTCCATAAAATGCTGGAGCACACCTCAGCCAAGTTTTTGCCACTTTGTGATAGGGATTGTCTTTTCTTTATTTTCCAATAACCTATTCCTCATTTCCGTCTGAAATCTCATCAGAATGGCTTTAAGGATTCATAACCTATCAATAGTTTCTTCGTAGAATTCTAGACTCTTTCTAGCATGCACTTCAAAACTCCTCCAGCCTCTGCTCCTCACCCAGATCCAAAGCCACTTCCACATTTTTAGGTATTTGTTACAGCAAGACTCCACTTCACTGTACCAAAGTCTGTATTATTTGGGGGTCTCAGGAAAAACAACAACAACAAAAACATGGAACTTATAGGTGATATGTATGTATGTATATATACACACATGTATATATATATATATATATATATATATATATATATACACACACACACATACATACACACACAAACATATATAGTTGACCCTTGAACAATGAGGAGTTAGAGGTATCAGTCCTCCACAAAGTCAAAAATTTATGTATACCTTTTGAGTCTCCAAACTATTGATGACCTGCTATTGACCAAACTCTTACTAATAGCATAAATAGTATAATAATACATACTCTGCATGTTATGTGTGTTATATTCCATATTCTTACAATAAGGTATAGTTAAAATGTTTTTTGAAATATCATAAAGAAGAGAAAATACATTTATGGTACTGTACTTTATACAGTTTAAAAACCTGCATAGAAGTGGACTGGCGCAGTTTAAACATGTGTTGGTCAAGGGTCGACTGGCAAGGGTCATTTTTTATATAAATAAAATAAAGAATTGGACAATTGGTTCAAGCAATATTATATATTATATTATTATAGTATGTTATATTTGTTATTACACCATTATAATATATTATAGGTATTACTATGTTATAGTATATTAATATTACATTATAAATATATATGAGCTATATAAATATACACGTTATTATAGTATATTAATATTATAAGTATGAATATATTATATAAATTATATATAAATGTAAATTTAAATATGTATAACAATGTATTATGTTATATATCTTAAATTATAATAAATAATTAGAGAATTGACTCATGTGATTATGGAGGATAATAAGTGACAAGCCCTGACATCTTGCAATTGGCAATCTGAAGAAATAATAGTGTAGTTCAGGCCTGAAGGCTGGCAGGCTTGAGACCCAAGAAGAGCTAGTGTTTCAGTTCAAGGGCAAAAGCAAACAAAACAAAATGGAAACAAAAACAAAAGCGAAACAATGTCCCAGCTGAAAGGCTTCATTTACCACCAGGCTGAGTGACTTTTCAAACACAAGTCCCTGGTGATCTGGGTGAAGTTGTGTTCCTCACAGATGACATGTTGAAGTCTTGACCCCCAGTATGTCCAAATATGACCTGATTTGGAGCAGAGTAACTACAGGTGAAATTAGTTAACTTGAGGTCATCCTGCCAAGGAAGGGCCCCTGAGCCAGGATGACTGATTTCCTTATGAAAAAAGTAATAATACAACGCTATGCAAAGAGACAAAGGCACAGGGAAAGGCCACAAGGAAAGGAAAAGTGAAGATGGGAGATTGGAAGGAGGCATCTGGAAGCCAAAGATCACTAAATATTGCCAACATGCCACGAGGAGCTAGGACGAGGCAGGAAGGCATTCCCCTCCTCCCCACCGCTTCGTTTCAGACTTCCAGGCCCTGAAACTGCACAACAATACATTTCTGTTGTTTCAAGACACCCAGTATGTGATACTTTATTACAGCAGCTCTGGAAACTAATACATTGGCTTATAAACATTTACTGACTTTCCATGTTGCATAGGCTTAAGTCCACTTAATAGGGTAACCTTCAAGGTCCCCTAACTGCGGGACCCTGTCTTCCATGGACAGATTCTTCCCCTCACAGCCAGTCAAGACTCAGCTACCGAGAGCCCTTCACAGTTGCTGAAATGGGCCCCAAGTTGTCCCAGCTTCTGTCCTGATCACACCGTTCAACTGGCAAGGAGTCTGTTTCATCTTCTTCCTTCTCACTGTCAGCACAGTTCACCAGTCAGAATCTTATTCGTTCTCCACAGCTGAGGTCAAATAAAATCACCTCTAGGAAAATTCCTGTTTGCTCTGACTTCTTAAGAAGTAACCGCTCCTTCCACTGGTAGTAGAAAATTGTCATTGCCTTTGATTAGTACTCATTTCTTACTACTTTATTTTATTCAGGTATGTAGTTACTACAGCATCAAACAGAGTATGTAGTGCTTGGTAAGTGCCCACGCATTTATTTGACAAATAGTACTGAACACGATGTTCTAGGCTTTGTTCCAAGACAGCAGAGTGTAGGTTCATGCAGAACTTACACAGACTAGTGGAGGGTGGGGTACAGACAGTAAATAAGTGGATACACGAATACATGAATTTTGGGCATGGAGAAGAAGCACAGAAATATGAAAGAGGGTTTTGTGGCAGAAAGTGGACGATGTGAGGCTTGGGGGCAGCAGGTGGGAGGGAAGAAAGTTAAGGACTTCCTCACTCCAGAGGTATTTCTGAGTGGAGACCCACATGACAGAGGGAGGGCAGCATTTGCAGACCCACTGGAGGGGCCCCCAGAAGACCATGATGGGGGCGGGCAGAGGATGAAGAGAAGAGTGGTGCAGAACTAACTTTGAGTGGGTAAAGGTCATTCAAGGATCTGGGCAGGTTTCTTTGTGAAATGGAATAAGAATGGAGAAACTTCAACTCATTTCTGGAGAAAATAAAGAATTGGGAGGTAATCAGAAATCTTTTACTAGTGTTTTATCTGTGTTTCTTTTGCAAGTCACTGCAACCTATTTGTAGTATAACTGACTTCCTCTTCGTTAATCCCTGTCATTTAGACCCAACCAAGTATCAGTTGAGCTTCTGTAATAGGCCTCAAGTGGTCTTGGTTAACCCTCACACTGCCCCAGATGTGTCTTCTCACGCTGGGTGGGCCGGGTAGATCTAGTTCCTGTGCAGCAACCAAAGCACCCTGTGTCTTCATACAACTGAGGTGGCTCGTGTGTGTTTGCTCCTGCTCACGCTTCTTGCCCATCAGAGAGTGGGAAAGGCTCCATTCTACCTCCTGCACCTGGGAGGTGAGGTTCCTGCCCCAGCACAGGCCTGTCCTCCACTTTGGGAAAGAGAAACACCAGGGAGTCACACTTGCTTGTCACAGTATCAGTGCAGAGCTTGTCATGCAGGTGAGACTCATCTGCCTCAGGAAACATCAGGGAGCAAAAAACTAGTGGGGGAGCATTACCACCTCTGCCCTGCATACTCATGTTCAAAACAAGTTGGTGGGAGTCCCTATGGTTCAATGCCTCATTCAAAGTCACAACCCACAAATGTATCCTACCCTGTCCTGACTCTCTCCCTCTCTTTCTGTATACACACATGTATACATTTCTCTCTCATGGTTGCTGTCTGTGTACATTTGCATGTGTGTAAGTGTTTGTATATATGTATACACACACACACACATATATGATGTACGTATTATTATGTGTATTGTATATATTTACACATATTTAGTAATTCTGGCAAGTGCCAATATTTGTCTTGTGAACAAGGGAATTAATCTACTTTAAAGGTCATCTTTAAAAAGTTCACTAAGACAAACAAATGAAACCCCAACCTAAAAAAAAGTGAATGATTACTGTATTTGAATGCTGGTTTTTATTTTTTCTGTATTTTTTTCTTTTTCCTAATTAACTGTATTGAGTTTTCTTCCTATATAAAACTTAGAATAAGAACAAAAATAGTAAAGCTATTTTCATTAAAAATTAAAAATTAAGAGCTCTTTGAAGTTTACTGGCCATGAGTCATTCCTGCTTTGGACTGCAGGCAGCTAAGGACTCATCGGTAATTACACCATGGCTACAGGGCCATGTTGCTATCTCCTTCCTGGTTAGAATGAAAACAGAGCGTGTACATGAATGCCTCACTTAACACCCACCTTTTCTTTATGCAATCATGAAAGTCTTTCATTTCCTCCCTCTACTTTGTTTCATCACACATATTGTTACTCTGACATTATATTGTTTTACCTTGTTCACCTCTCAATGGAAGGTAAGTTTCATGACAGTAGGATGCTACTTTTTTTTTTTTCTCTCCTACAGCTGGAAGAGTTCTTGGCACAGAGTAGGTACTCGGTAAATATTGTGGAATGAATGGATGACAGAAAGAAGAAACTCATTGTCCAATGAATAATAACTAAGGTGTGTTAGATGGACATTGAGTCCTTTCAGTTACTCGGGGACAGAGGTATGACTGTCTGCAGTTTACAGATGAGGAAAAAGATGATCAAGATGGTAGTTTTCATGGCAGGGGTGCCATCTATCTGCTCTGCTGGACTAGGAGGTCCACAGTATTTCTGTATTTGCACAAGACCTTAGCTTACTCTGTCCCTGAGCCTCACTACCATTCTCCACCCCATCTCCCCAGATCCTTAGAGCTGAACCATGGCTTTCCATAACAGTCTCCCACCTTGCACAGGCTGAAGTCTTAGCCCCCAAACCACTTGAGAGACTTTAATACTGCTTCCTTGTGATATCTCTTCCTGTTGCAGACTATCCCCATGTCCCTCACCTCCATTCCCCCTCCTTTGCCGTGTGATCCCTGCTTGGTCCTCCAACATCCACTAATCCATCCAGAATGATTTCACACACTCCCAGCAATGCTAAAGACATCTGATCCCTTCCAGTCCAGACCTGAGACTGGCAAGCTAATAAAAAATATGGCTAAGGAGGGAAGTCATAAAAATGACACACACTTGCAAATACGTATGCTATAAGCGTTTTAATTATACATTCTTTGGCCAATATTTTTTTATTTAATACCATGGTCTATTATTTGAACTTGAATATTGTGATTGACATTCTGTTTATTCTATCTTGAAAAAAAAACACACTCATAATGAATTTTTTCCAACTTGTAACTCCCATTTCTTTCAAGTATCTTGTACATACTTGCAAATCAATCTGTGAGCAGAGCTAAATGTTTGTAATTTCCTTCCAATCTTTAGCTTCCTCGCACTACATTCAATATGAATATTTTTAGTGAGTCATCTTTGATAAGTTCTTCAACTGAATTTTCAAAGAAAAAAACATTTTCTTTTTATATTTATTTATACCTGTTTAAATAACATTTTATTAAATTTTGAAATTAACACGGAAGTACAATTATCATAGATAGTTTAGGGGACAAGCACTTAGAACTCCTAGGAAGCATATAATTCAAGGAGTTAAAGCAAAATAATATGATGTACTAGACAGTTGTCTCATTGCTTAACATTAGTGTGCCATGGCTATCAGATACCATGTTTTTCAAAAGGTTATCAGGACCTAGGTTTATAAAAATGTCTACTGGAGTGGATTTTGCCTGTCTGACTGTATTTCTTCCCAAGCCCTGTTGCTGACCATTATCCCCAGCTCTCCATACACCAGCTCCTCTACTAACATGTCAGCTGTCTTAAGGCATTTCTCTGAGGACTTCTAAATCTTTGCAGATACCGTATCACCAACGTCTTGTTAGACTCCTGGCTCACTCTGATTTTCCAGAAATCTCAGGCCGTATTTTTTACAGAATCCTATCTGAAATGCACAAAGAGTGTCACACACTAATTCCCATCCTAGTTGAGTATGCTGAACCTTGAAGAGAGAAAGCACATTTAATTCAGATAAATGCATAGCTCACTCTCCCGCCCCCACCCAATCAGGCAATTACAGCACCGGGCCAGAATTTTCTTCCACATTTTGTACATAAAACATAATTCTGCCACCAGCTGCTCACCAACATTTTGTTGTCTCCTCAACAGACAACAAAATGACAAAACAGATCAGCAGAGGGTGATCTGCCAGCATAACCAATGAGATGCAACCCCCCTCCAGCCAGCCTGTCATTAGGAAGCCGTTTTCTGTTTCTAAAATAAACCCTCTGAAATCATTGCCTTCCTGCATCTGTGCTTCCACCTAGAAAAGAGAGATGTTCTCCTAACTCACAGGTGCTGGAGTGTTTGGAGGGAGGTCGAGGGAGGGCTCTATATCAGCAGGAAGGTCATGGGGCGGTGATTCAGGTAGGGAGTTCAGGGCTTACATTTTCATACACACAGAATGAAGACCATTTTGATATTAAGTATCAGGAGTGTTTAGTAATATGACCACCTGATCTGGGAACTTATCTTCTCTCACATCAGCTCTCAATAACATTTTTCCATGTTACTGATTTTCCTTCCGAGTTGACCATACCCTCCATCCACATGTTCCTATCTTCCCAGTCAGCCCTCTTTTCTAATATTCATCCAGGACCTACCAGTGTAAGATGCTCTACATGTGTAAAAGAAGGACTAGGAAGGAGGCAATGTTTCAAACCAAAAGCAGAAGTGGTTGCTTCTGTCCTGCAAGGAGGTGGCGTAATAGTGGGGATGCAAGTATTAGGGTCCCTTTCCTTGGCAGGGACAAAAGGGCAGAGAAAAAGGAAGGGTATGTGGAGTCCTTGCCAGATCTACTGTGCCTCGAGGTACAAGCCTAGGGTAAGGTGGTCCACCACATCCTGGAGCTTATTAAAGAGATGAAGAAATTAGGTTTTGGGTGACCATGGGCAGTGGGGGTCAAGTGCCTTTAGCAGGGTGTAGATAGTAGCTGAAGTTCTGGGTAATCCTTCTGGTTCTGCTCCAAAATTCAATAAAGTCAACAGGCATCCACAAACCTTGCTGAGCCAAAATTTGCTGGGGGCTCAAAAGAAAAGGGCTGGATTCTGTGTGGCATGCATCAACATGAAAGAGACTATAAGGTTATGGGTGAACATAACTCATTTAATGTGGTTTTAGGAACAAAGGTGACCCAGAATTTGTTTGTCTGCTTACCCTCACTTCATCCCAAGTAAGTCACGGGAAGTCTGAATCATGCATGCATGGGTGTGTTATAGTGCCTGGCATGGGGTCAAGCAAATCACAACTGAATATTTAAGGACTTGGCACCATACCTGACATCTGTGCATACTCAAGAATGCCTATAACAGATTTCTGATCCTTATTTGGCAGGTGGCAAAGCTAAGACTTAAGGAAAATGTTGTGATTAACTCAAGGTCACAAAATTAAAAGCAAAGCTGTAGGGAAGCCAGGCATTCCTATTTCTACAGTGCCAAGATTTGTTAGGAAGATCTGAATATCAAAAATATTGCAGGCTCTTTAATTTATATAATTATTACACCATACCCCTACCTTCATTTTACATATATATATATATATATATAAAACAAGAAAAAACAACAACAACAACAAAAACTGGTGGTAGGTGTGGATGGAGACAGCAAGGGGGTCCCATCTCTCTTCTTTTGGAATTAGAGAGGTTGCCAAGACAACAGGGCAGTATATATATATATATATATATATATATATATATATAAAATTAAGTGTGGTTAAACACTTTACTACATGCCATTTTTTTTTCTATGATTTTAGTCCATTTCTTTCTCATTACTAAACCCTGCATCCTTCAAGATGAGGGATAGCTATGGCTGTGTTCTGCTTGTCTAGGGTCTATGTTCTAGAAAGAGGGCCCTTTTAAGGGAGGTTATAAGGTTTAACAATGAAGAAGACAGGTAAAATGAACTGTATTCTGAGAGACAGAAAAAGAAAACTAGAAATCCAAAAGGTGTCACCGTTCATCTCCAAAAGAAGTCAGTGACTTCGGAGAGGAAAACATGAAAGAGAGAACTTTGTGATTTTTTTTGAACCATTTTCCTCTCTGTCCTGTGATTATAAAGTCTATATGCTTATTTGCATGATTAGAAATATTTATGAGAAAGTGAAAATGGCCCATGTTGTTCTATTACAGAGCAGTGAAGAGTGTTAAAGTCTTTATGACCTTATTCCATTATCCAACAAGACACAGAAGGGAAAGAACTCACACAGATAGTATAGGTGGTGTCAGCTTCAAAGAGCAAAGAAAAACAAGGTAAGAACTGGGAATTGCAGCATAGGAGAAGGATGGTACAGGCCTGGAGAGTGGTCCTTGGGGTGAAGGAAGGGGTGCACACGATTCCCTGGTATGAATATCTATTCCTTTCCCCCTGTTTTCTGTAAGTCAATGCATATAAACAAAATTTTTAACTCTTAAGTTCCTCTTGGAAGGAAATACCATTATTTAGCAAATGAGTAGATAGTTGACCACTTAAATGTGAAAACACAGGATTCAGAGTAGAATCTAAAGGAGACTTCAGAACAAAGGAGGGCCAAATTGTTATGCCCAAGAAAATGGACAGGATTTGAAATGTTGTTGGGTTCCCACAGGACAGTTGGCATGAGGGCAGGGGATGCAGCATTGGGTGGCACAGCTCGGCTATGGGGATTCCTTGGTCAGGGAAACCCAGAGATCTCCACTGGGATGGCTAGGAAGAGGTGGTCCTACTACTCAATGTCCACTGTGACACTGGCTTTTGAATCCCCCTCTCGCCAAATTCTCAGTAGAGCTGGCTTTCTACAAAGAGGCCTTAAGAAAGTCATTTGAGTTGCTTCATAGTTACCAAAATCTAGAGTCAAATTAGCACTGCCTACCTAGAAACTTTAATATAGACAAGTTAAGAACATTCACCACGGTAAAAGGCACACACGAAGGCCTTCAGGGAGTGTATGAACACAGAGGTGTGTATGAACTTGAGTAGTTCAGCATCCTGGGAATTTGCATACATTCATTTGAAGGGAGGGCACTGGACTTTCCACATGTCATGAAATCAAGTGTTCGAAGCCAATTTTTTTTAAAAGATTTTATTTATTTTATTTATTTATTTGGAAGAGAGAGGAGAGAGAGAGAAAAAGAGTATAAATACAAGTGGAGGGAGGGGCAGAGGGACAAGCAGACTCTCCTCTGAGCACATAGCCAAACATGAGGGCTCAATTTCAGGACCCTAAGACCATGACCTGAGCCAGAGTCAGAGGTTTAGCCATCTGAGTCACCCAAGTGCTCTGAGGCCAATCATTACTTAACTCCTAAGAAACTAGATCATTTTAGCTGACACTAGGATTATATATATTTGAAACACCCCAATTCATTTCACAGACTTTTTTTTTAATGTAAAGTGTATGTGTTATTAAAACAAATATGTAAGATGAACAAAAAGTATATTACTAAAATAAATGATGGCATATTTATAGAATGGCGTGCCATTAAAATTTAGGAAGGATGTTACTGAGATCTCCCTCTAAGTTGCCTTAGCTCATGGCCAAACAGAAGCAATACCCAGTAGTGTCAGGGGATCGTGCTCAGTTCTGGTTAGACTCCCTGCCTCACTGCATCAGAAATTCTATCAGTTCACCTAGAGCCCTGTACCTGGAGGTGGTGAACAAACTTCCATGGTCACCTTGAGCATTCCGCCCAGGTGGAGAGGACCTTGAACTGAGCTAACTCAGGGATACAGAACCAGAGCACATTCTGTGAGGCTTCTACTATATACATAAACCAATCTATTTATCATCTTAATGAAAACAATTCATTTGGTAGTGGACTTTGAAAGGATATTTATTTTTTCTTTTGGTTACCCTGTATCATGTTGTCTCTCTACAATTATTTACTTTTGCATTTTGAGATGCATCAACATATGTTATTTTCAGTGTAGTTTTGGGGTTCTGTGTTATTGGGTGATCGTTGGGGACTCTGCAGGAAACAAAGAACATGGTGAGTGTGGTGGAGTGACACAGTGTATGTGTCCCTATGGCCTGCCTATCACTACTGTCATTTGTCAAACAGAGCAATGTATCCAAACCTTTCCTAAAACAGTTATTCCAAAACATAAATCTGCCATCAGAAAATCACAGTTGCATTTCCATTTCTGAAAGAGAAAAGGAATTTTGTGCCTAAATGTTCAGGCTGGGCATACCAAGGGAAGCCCAGCACATGAATTATGAGCCATTCCCCATGATACAATATAGCATGAATCTCCTGGAATATACAGACTTCAGAATTACTTGTGAGTTATATGGTCACTTGCAACTCACAGAAATAAATAGTTTCATTCTAATATCTATATTGTCACCCTGTCTCCTTCATAAAGCTGGCCAGTCTAGCTATAAATTTGACAGTCAATACATTTCTAAAGATTATATGGACTTCCAAGATTTGTTTTGAACACATCTTTAACTTTTAACTTTTTTTCCCCTCTTCAGGTTGAGTCAAAGTAGGTGTCATTTGCCCTGCAGGAAACGAGACCAAAATTAAAGTAAGTAAGTTGAGAACTCATCAACCCAACCACTCATAGATCATTCATTCACCTATCCACCTACTGAAGACTATTTCTGAAAATGAATACCACCTCTTCGATTTACTTGTAATATGCCAAAGACATTTTAGGTAGACCCTCTGAAAATGTGGCTTATTTATCCACATAAGGGAGAACTCCTATGTCACATGTTATTCTGGGCTTTGAACTTTCCAGTGGCATAGTTGTTCCTAACTCCAGTCACAAACCGTGCAGACAGCATTCTGCATACCTGGATCACTTGGGGTGCCAACTGCAGGGAGGACTTGTCCCCTCTGGTTCTGAGCCTATTGGGTCCAGATACTGCCCTGTTGTCTTGGCAACCTCTCTAATTCCAAAAGAAGAGAGATGGGACCCCCCTGCTGTCTCCATCCACACCTGCCACCAGTTTTTGTTGTTGTTGTTGTTGTTTTTCTTGGTTTTTTTTTTTTGGCTTTTTGTTTTTGTTTTTAACAAAAAGCATCATATCTCTTAAGGTTATAAATGGTTTTATATGTGCACCAATGTATGATTTTCCATGCTGTTGAATATAGTCTTTTTCCTTTTTTTTTTTCAGTATTCAGTGCAGTGACATTAAAAAACAGATGTGACTAAAATTTAAACAATAGGCTTTGAGAAGATTGTCTTCCATAATGTAGGTGGTCCTATCCAATCAGCCAAAGGCCTGCTAGAACAAAACAAAACAAAACAAAAAGTCTTCCTGTGAGTAAGAGGGAATTCTGTCAGCAGATGGCCTTCAGACTTACACTATAACACTGGCCCTTCCTTGGTTTCTACCCTTCTGGTTCACCCTCCAGATTTTGGATTTGTCAGCCTGCATAATTGCATAAGCCAATTTTTAAGATAAATCTCTTTCTTTATATATATACTTTCTATGTTTTGCTGCAGAGCCCTAATAAAGTGGGTTGGTCCCATCAAAAGAAGAATGCCAGATAGATTTACAGCATTACCACACTGGAATAATAGTGCATCCAACCCATTTCAAAGGATCCTGAGCACCCATTCCATTTGGAAATGGAGGCAGTCTTTGAATTTTGATCCTATGACTCAGCCACATAGCTCTGCCACAGACTGTGATCTTGAGTAGGCTAGTCTCTTTGAGTCTCAGTCTTAACATCTATAAAATGGAGATGACAACAGTGCTCATCACATACGTTTTGATATAGATTAATGACATAGTAAATGTAACACTCTTGTAACAGAGCCTAGCACTTAATAAGCACTCAGTAAATGTGAGCTTTACAAAATAAGATTTTTTTTTTAAAGATTTTATTTATTTATTTGACAGAGAGAAATCACAAGTAGATGGAGAGGCAGGCAGAGAGAGAGAGAGAGGGAAGCAGGCTCCCTGCCGAGCAGAGAGCCCGATGCGGGACTCGATCCCAGGACCCTGAGATCATGACCTGAGCCGAAGGCAGCGGCTTAACCCACTGAGCCACCCAGGCGCCCCAAAATAAGATTTTTATAAGGAATAGAATATCTGATTCCCAGGATGCTTGCTGGATGTTCAGTCTCATGCTTAGTGCTATATGTATATTTATGCATATAATCAACCGTCATAACTATTTCCTCTTTTACTGCTAACAACGAGGTTACCTGCCCTTGATTATATAGTTAATAAAGGACAGAGCCCAATGCCAAACAAGTTTTATCTTCCTCCAGAGACTGTATCCATTTATTTTTTTAAAAATATTTTATTTATTAGTTTGAGAGAGAGAGAAAGAGAGAGAGCATGAGAGGGGGGAGGGTCAGAGGGAGAAGCCAACTCCCCCTGAGCAGGGAGCCTGATGTGGGACTCGATCCTGAAACTCCAGGATCATGACCTGAGCAGAAGGCTGTTGCTTAACCAACTGAACCACCCAGGCACCCAGAGACTGTATCCATTTATGCCACACTACCCAAGCTAGTATATGTAAAACCCTTAGCTCAATGTTTAGGACACAGTTGGTATTCATTAAATGCTTATTAGAGTTGCCATTGTAATTTACTGGCTCGAGATTTATTTTCATATTTCTTGAGAAAAAAGAGTCATTAAATTATGGAAAACTATTTATTTGTGAATCTAACTGGGGCCATGTTTTCCTAAGACCAAATAAGGACATACTGTTTGATCAAGATGTATTATTATTATCATTATTGTTATTGCTGTGGTTAAATATGAATGTTTATATAGGGAAAAATTACCAAGTTGTAAAAGTAATATTGCATGGTATTTATGGGACAACAACAAAGATATGTTAAATTCAGTACAAATGGATCATTTTAATATAATATGTGTAGTTGACATTATAGTAATGAAAACCTGAAATACAGTTAGGAAATAATAAAGAGAGCCGTACTCAGTATAAATCAGAAAATGTTCAGTTATTATGAAGGACCCTGGCCAGAGTAGAATAGGGAACGCAGATGTGATGAAGCCAAAGCCAAGGTCCTTCACCTTCAGAAACTGTTTATAAGCCAAGTGAAACCTTAGGCAAGAGAAGACCTCTAATTTCATTGGTTCAACAAACAGTTCCCTGAAATACTCAGAGCTGAAGCTTCTGTGGCAGTTCTAAACATGCTGTTGATATTCCTCTTGTTAAGAGAGGACTACGTATTCTTCCCTTTTCATCTGGGACAACTTTAATGACTAACTTGAAGCCAACCGAATGCGGCAGACGTGGTGTTGTGTAACTTCCGTGGTTGAGTCATAAAATGTGATCCAGCTTTAGTCTGGTTTCCAGCTTATTTGCTCCTGGCTCCCAAAGTCCCATGTCAGGGGTCTCACTACTATGAGTACCCTGTGCTGTGAGCCACACAGAGAGTCTAAGGGCACACTGCAAGTCTCAGCCAGTGCTGAGTGGGTAAAATCACCACCCTATGACTTCAGCCCCACCCACTGAGTCACCTCTGAAGCTGAATTTCTGAGCCGCAGCTCAGGATGTCACTGAAGCCAGCCATTTCTGTTATGCTCTTCCCATATTCCCAATGTATGGAATCAAAGGGCATATGGGGATGGTGGCGGAAGCGGCTAGGTTGTTAGGTAACTTGCAAAAACCTGAACAACACCCTTCTCAAAGACTTCTCTGGAGAAATTGTCTAGAGAAGTAGAACAATGCCCAGGCCAAAGGGATCTAAGATTATTAGCTTGATCTTCAGTTTCTGATGTGAAATGTCTGTGTTATCCGGAACATTTCTAAGGCATTTTCAAATAATTGTCTCAGTTTGAATAGTTTTCAAGTATTGTTATTTTTTTAAGATTTTTTGTTTTTCATAATTCCAAATCTGCTTTCTACCAGGCACTGAACTCGGCTCTCAGACATTTGGCCTCTGTCCTTACATAAAGCTTGTGAGGCAGGTACGATTGTTCAGGTTAGCAGATGGAAAAACTGGACACTTACAGTTAATATTTATGGAAGCCCTACTGTGTGTCAGGCAGTCTCTTAGTACTTTGTGTGGAATTTCTCATTGTATCTTCACAACAGCTCTGTAAGATAGCTGCTATCTACCCTCCCCATTTTATCATTGAGGAAGTCAAAACACACAACAGTTATGTACCTGAGTTTCCCCAGTCAAGAGGTGGTCGTTCAGGGCAGCTTGGGTGTTAGCCAGCTCAGACGGCTAGAACAAAACACCACAGACTGCAAGATGTAAACAGACTTTTATTTCTCAGAGTTCTGGAGGCTGGAAGTCCAAGGTCAAGGAGCCAGCCAGTTCTGTTCCTGGTGTGAGCCTCTTCCTGACTTGTACGTGGCCGGTTTCTTGTGGTATACTCGTAGGCCGGATAAAGGGAGACAGCTTTGTTCTCTTCCCCTTTGGGGGGCTTAACCCTCATGACCTTATTCAGAGCTACCTCTCATAGTCTTTGTTACATGAGGGGTTAGGTCTTCAGTGTATGAATTTGGGGGAAATAAACCTTCAGTCTGTAATAGTCTGCCTTCAGAAAGTACACTCCTAACAACTGTGTTGCATTCATTGAAAATACACCACAGAACACATGGAAAATGCTTTTTAAAAACGTGTTAAAAATCACAGCATTATATATCCTCTCTGATTAAAAAGTAATGTTTGAAAGTATGCATAGGAAAAGGGAGAAAGGAGATATCAAAAAGAAACAAGTGAGATTTTTCATATATTCTAATCTCACTTCTTTTCTTTAATCTTTAAGATTTTCTGTCATTCTGTTGTCTCTACAACACTTAAATAAATCTCATTATAGTAATTTTATAGGCCTTACCTCAAGAGTTTACACATAAAAGACAAATAACTGTTTTTTGAGCAAGAAGATGACATGCCATAGATGACATGCCGTACTTCCATGGCACTGTTCATGTTTGAACACTTGCTGTATACATGCTGCTTTCTTGAAAGGTCAGGAGGGTACATTCCACCTGCATGCAGTAAAGCAGATGACTGCCATGGCCACTAGTGTTTTGACATAGGAAAGGAAGGTCACATTCTGGACAGTGACAAGGACCAAGCATGAACCCTGGGCTCCTCATGGATAAACATGTCCATGCTTTTCTCTGAATCTTTCCACTTTCGGGACCCAAGGAAAGAGAACAAAGGAGAAGGAGAATGAAACATCTCTCCAGAGGCATGGCAGAATTTGGTGCTTAGGCACTTGTCAGAGACTTCACAGACCAGGGAAGCAGGGTGGTGTTAACAGAGAGGGGAGGTGGGAATGAGCCACGGTACCTAAAAGCAAGCCCCACCCACAGAGCCTCGCTTTACCCCCATCTCCCAGTTTGAGTATCTGTGTGTTTTGAGATGTGGGAGCTGGGGGTGGAAACCAGACTCTGTGGCTCGAGGTCTTCTGGGAGGGTCACAACATCTGAATTCCAGGCCTCCTCCTAATATAAATTAGAGATATGAGGTGGTGGGCAAGGGATTTTACCTTTTGATACCAAAGGACATCAGGAAGTCACTAGACAAAATGATTTCTTCTCTTCTAGAGAATGTTTTTGAGAACCAAACAAGATGATGTCTTCGGGTAAGAATAGAAGCTTTGAAAGAAAAGCATACTTCTCTTAATTTAATTTTTAACTTCCCTGACCTGACCTGACCTGACCCTAAAAGGGAGTTAGTGTATCGCCTTCAGGTATCACATGAAGTGTGAATTTCCATGGTTTTTTTTTACAGCAGAAATATTAATGTGTTTATGTGCTATGGCCCCAGCCCCTGCTGGCTGAGCTGCACCATGTTGGAAGTCACAAAATCCAGGAATCCTAATGCATATTTAGCTCCTCTGCTTTCAGAGAAGGTATTGTAGACATCTATTTATTTACTTTTTAGAGCAGGGTTGGGGGAGAGGGAGAGAGAGAAACGCAAGCAGACTTCACACTCAGCATGAAGCCGATATGGGGCTTGATCTCATAACCCTGAGATCATGGACCTGAGCCAAATTCAAAGGTCAGATGCTCAACTGATGAGCCATTCAGGCTCCCGGACTGTGATCATCTATTGCATTCATTCATATACCATTTCTTTCTCTCTCCTGGCCATATGGCAAATGTGGCGAGGTTTTTATTTACTGAAACTGTTTTTTGACTGTGGCATTTAACAGGGGTTTTTCAGGGAATGCTGTGTGCTCCGTATCCAAAGAGCATCTTTCTCCCCTAAAGGAAGAGATGGAAGAGAAGGATTCTTAACCTTCCCCTCAGAGAGGTGGTTTGGACAGTGGTTCTCAGGAGCTACATGTGACTACAACTATCTTCAGGACAACAGAACTTGAGAAGTTACGAAATAAAAGATTTAGGAACTAAAAACAAACAAAAGAACAAAAACGAACCCCTTGTTTGGGGATTAAAGAAGAACAAGTAACAGTATGTGAAGAATCCAGATGCTGTCATCAGACAGACTTGGGTTCAAAACCTCTCTCTGCTCTTTTTTTTCTGGGCAATAGAGTTCAATACCTCTAAATTTGTTTCCCTAGCCGTTAAATGGGAATAGCAATATGTCTCCCTAAGGATTAAATAGAATAAATGAGTCTTAGCATAGTGTCTGGCATTTTAACTACCTGCAAAAATAGACATCATTTTAATTAAATGCACATGTTGATGTTATGTTTACTGTGAAGTCTTGCTGCCACAAGCTGTTTGTGGCAATTACGACCCTTACCAATGAGTCAATTTCCATGTTTTGCTCATTAACTTACTCAAAGTGGCTGGAAGTATGACAGCCAAGATTTTTAAACTTCTCAGACCATAGGTTCAGAGCTGCAAGTTTATTTTCCAATATTTTGTCAAGCATCAAGCATTACTGAAGACTCTTCCACCAAAGATTTGTGGTGAGAGGGGAGTGGTCTGCTGGTGATATCATGATTTACAGCGGCAGTATCCGGGCCAGATGACAGGAAGGTGAGATTATGGCTGCTCTGCAAGGAAATATCATCTGTAATGTGACTCCTGAGCCAGGAATGTATTTAATAGCTCAGAGCCCACAGCAGCTGAGCTGGAGCATCTGGCTGTGTTTAGAAGTTCTTCTCCCTCCTTTTTCTAATGGATGCTTATCACAGAGGCAGAAGGCCTATTAAGCCAGGACTCAGAGCCTGCTACTGTAAATTCACCATAAAATCCTGTTGACAGTGGTTGACTGTCATCGACATAAAACTGTCAGTGGCCACATTTTCAATTATAAAGGACAATTACTTTGTGCATGTCAGTGCATGCACACCATAGCTCATGTGTGGGAATCATCCCATTTTCAGGCATGAGGGACCTAGTGGTTGTGTCTTCACATGGTGAGCTGGGGGTTTGAATCGGTCCAAGCAACGGTTCAACCCCGCCTATTTGTTAGAACCAGGGAAGGAGAAAATATACTGTGGTCTGTTTCAATAGAGTTCTGGGCTTTCCTCTGCTGTAGCATATCTGAGTGTATTGGAACTGTCTTTTTATTTATTAGTCTCCCATACTAGTCATTTGAAGGTCATAATTGTGTCTCTTGTTTTAATTTTCAGAATCTAAAATAGCACCTTCTATATAGATGGTGTTCTATATACCCTTAACATCAGTCTAAGACCTCAGTACTTAAGCAAATGAAGCTGAGTGTGCTTTTATGCCTACACCATGTTCTGTCCTTGAGAACCTTAATCTGCTGGGCAGATACTTTAGAATGGGTATGCTGAGCCTCATTCTCCCTGAGCCACAGTCAAATGATCTAATTCTGATTAAAGCCAAGGCCAACATTCAAGGTGAGTTCTTTCCAGCTTGCTTAGGTCCCTTGCCAAAGACGTCAGACTACTCTCTGCCATTCTAAATCCTGCCTCTGCAGGCTGACCGACATAGCTCCAGCAGCTTATCCTCCTGACACAGACAGATGTGTCCTGCTAAGAACCTAACACAAAATGTTGATTTTCCAAACTTCAGGTGAACATCATTTATCCTAGCATTTGAGACCTATTATCCCATTCCCTCCCAACCAGTTCTGATGTGTTTTCTGGTGCAGGTGCACTCAGTGAGACAGGCTTGTAACTTCACTGAGGCTGTACAACCTATCAGATCTAAGGAGGTAGACAGACCTTCACCATAGGCTCTGCCAATCCTAACCATGACTCTCAGTGAGCCTCGCTTCCCTTATCTGTAAAATAACAAATAAACGAGGTTACCTGTGGAGTCCCAGGAAGGGTTAAATGAGAAATGGAATGCAAAGTGTCCGATGAGTTGCAGTGTAAAATAAATGCTAGCTCTCTTCCTATAAATACAATTTTTCTCACATATTAATTCTTTAGTGTGACCAGAAATAATTTTCCCATAATCTCTTACTATACAAATCCTACCAGGAACATCAGAATCACAGTGCATTACAATGCATGTTGCCAAGATTGTTCACCCCCAATACCTGTGCTCACCTATAAAACACAGAAGTTTTTTATTTTATTTTATTTATTTATTTGACAGAGAGAGAGAGATCACAAGTAGGCAGAGAGTGGGGGGGAGGGGAGCAGGCTCTCTGCTGAGCAGAGAACCCGATGTGGGGCTCGATCCCAGGACCCTGAGATCATGACTTAAGCCGAAGGCAGAGGCTTAACCCACTGAGCCACCCAGGTGCCCCTAAAATACAGAAGTTTTAAGTAGGAGGAAAGATTACATATCTTGGTCTCCCTTGCAGCTCACCTGATTCTTTGAGTAGGTTCTGGCTAATGGTTGTATAAACAAATTGAAGATTGCAACCTAAAGAGAAAAAGAGTTTGCACTTTTGACTTTGAAAAGTCTGTCCTTTTCTGCACTTTGTGCAAAAGCTGAAGCTTGCTCCTTTTTCACAATAGGGAAGCCTCGGGTGAGTTCATTGTACCACAGAGCCAACATTTCAGCCTGGACAGCTGGTGCCCACGTCACTGGGACAGTTAGAAATACTTTAAAGTCATTGAAACTGACATCTTAACTAATAAAATATGCTAAAAGTGAATAAATCAGTCTAGGTGACAGTCAGTCCCATGTTATGTTCTAGTTCTAGTTCTAAGTTCTGTGTTAAGTTCTAATACCTCCACACCCAACAGGACACCTTGTTGACCATATCGGTACTATACAGTATAATTTCTGTCTTATCTTTTAGATGAAAAATATAACAGGGATTCAATACACTATTAGGGTGTTGATACCCAAGTAGATCTCAGATTATTTGCCCTGATAATCAGACAGCTGTGTTTTTATTTTTTTTCTTTTACTTTTTCTTATTATATGTATTGGTCTTATCAACTAGGGAAACTGAAATCCTCTTGAAGATAAAGCTATTCTATATAATTAAGTGTTTCTATAGAGCAGTGGTTCTCAAAATATGGTCTCTAGAATAAGAATCACCTGGGAATTGTTAGAAATGCAAATTTTTGGCCTCCACTGCAGACTTGTTGAATTGGAAACTCCAGGGCGGACTCCAGGAATTGGTGTTTTAACAAGCCTTCAAGAGGATTCTGAAGACAGTTTACATGTGAGAATCAGCAAGACTGTGCCGGTAACTCTTGAACTTCAGGAGTTTCAGAAGAAGTAGCTTTCTGAGGAACAGCTGGAGGTAGGAGATGTAAGGACAGTACGAATTAAAATCACATTAGGCAGGAAGTGCCACAGGGGTTCCCAAAAGAAGGGGCTTCAAGATGCCCCTGTCTGTAGTGAAGAACAAAATGTTTCCTTGAAAAGATTTAAGAACACTACATTGCCATAGAGAGAGAGTAGATCATGACAAGTTAATAGAGAAAAGTTCTTCTGAAAGGGAGTGTGAGGTAGGGGTGGTAGAGGTGGCAGGGATAGACTTCCTATATGGTCTGGGTTACTGGTAGACTCTACAAGTCAGGCTTCCAACAGAGAACAAAAAGATGAAAACATGATCAGAACTGACAATAAAATATTGACATGGGAGAGTACAAATAGATTTCATGGAGAAAGGAGATCATATGAGCAAATAAATTTGGAAATTTGGGGGTTTAACATAGTTAAACAACTTCTCTACTGCAATACTGCTAACCAGCTGTTTGAATTTCCAACAAGGGGTTACTTTAACAGGAAGCCTTTCCCAAAATTATTTGACTACCTCACCACAGGTAAATTGATGAATTTAATGCTCTTTGAAACACATTTTGGGAACAGTGTGTTAAGAACAAAATTTGTACAAATTCCAATTCATGAGTTTTGAATAGAAGGAAGGAATTGGAAGGAGTGAAGACTCAGCTCAAAGAAAGGGATTCTTGAGTAATTTCTGCATTTATAACTCACATCTGTGACTTGGTAAGCTTATGGTAAGCTCCTTCTTGAACTCTACAAGGTGATTGATAATTATTGTATTTTCATGTGTGTCTTGTCTTATGAGATAAATTCTACCTCATAGTCAAAAAACTGTTGACTTTCTGATGTAGTTCCATTGCTTATGTTAGCACCAGAAGGTCCATGAAGTAGGTGAAATGTGGCATCAAGTTCTTTGAAATCAATAAGGCTTAAAAAACAACTGTGGAGATACGAGTTCTAGATGGTTTGGTGAGTCTGGTTCAGATGCAGTCCATTGCTGAGGATAGTGAAAGAGTCTTGATCAAACTTAGCCATCAAATCAGGGGAATGTCAAAAGTGAACTTGGTCCAAGATGGAACTCAGCCAGGTAATGATATTTGGATATAGATGGGAGCCAAAGCAGACACCTAGTAGGGAAATGGCAAAGATCTAGGTCTCATGGGAAAATGGCTGTGGCCTGATGTGAATATATGTTCAAGGGACCTTGAGACTAGCTCCAAAGAGGCAGCTTAAACAAAAGCCCTGAGGCCCAATGAGTTCACTCTGTGTGGTAACTGAAAGTAGTCAGTATAACTGGATAGTGCCAGAAAGGGGGTTGGGAGGTGAGGCTGGAGAGATTTGCAGGGTCAAGATCAGCAGCGTATAATTTCATATAGCAAAGAGAAAAAAAATCAGATTTGCATTTTAGAAACAGTGGCTGGGGAAGAAGTGCTTGAGAGAGACAAACCTCTATGTAGAGACAGGAGACACTGAAACAACATGGACTCATTCAGCATTACCTTTGGATGAACCCAGTTGAACCCCAGTTCAGTCCCTTACCAATAGGGTGATCCTGGATATCTTGCCTGCCCTCACTAACTGACAATTTCACATCTGAAAATAAGAATCACAATAGTACATGCTTTGTGGGGTTATTTTGAGAAAAGAGTAACACAAGGTTTACGTGGCAGGTTCACAGAACTGGTTTCTATTACAGCTCAGACATGGAGAGCAAATAGAAATGAGAAAAACGTAGTCTGGGCTTCTTCCCCAGCCTTCAAACACCAGGTAGTAGGGAAAATGACAACAACAACAAAACACTCTTTGTTCACATTAATTTAGAGAGTTGATAGTAGTTTTCTGTTGCTACCATAGTAAGTTACCATAGACTTAATGACTTGTAACAAGCTTGATTTGTTATCTTGCAATCCCTAGGGTTAAGACATCCAGTGCAGGTCTCACTGGACTAAAGTCAAGGATATGGCAGGGCTGCATTCATTTCTGGTGGCTCTAGGGGAACATCTGTTTCCTGCTCACAGTGGTGATTGGCAGAATTCATTTTCTTGCTGTTGTTGTTTAGGCTAAGATCCCCATTTTCTTGCTAGCCATCCACTGAGGGACATTTCTACCTTTTAGAGGGCTCTGCATGGCTTGATGTGAGGCCTCTTCCCACAAGTTTCAAATCATACCATCTATTTCACACCATGCCTCTCTGACTCCATCATCATTCTCTCTTTCTGACCAGTCTAAGTTTCTCTCCCTTTAAGGAATCATGATTAGATCGGGCCCACTCAGACAATCCAGGTTAATGGCCCAATCTTAAAGTCTGTGCCCTTAATCACATATGGTGAAGACTTCCTTGCCGTGTAAGGTGATATATTCATTAGTTCTGGGTATTAGGAAATGGGCATCTTTGTGGGAGCCATTATTCTGCCTATCACATGATTCTTCCTAGTAATGCCTAGTCTTATTTGGGTAAAAATAATGACTGTTATGGATCATCTAACTAATCTATTTCTTGTTTTGTTTTATTTTCTTGGCAAAAGCACCCTTGTGTATGTGGAGTAGGTGGGGACATCTGGTTGGGGGGGCCCCTGAGGTCGACTGCTGTCAAACATGTAGTCTTCTTTACCCTACCACAGGGGATCTCATTTATGCTCTATGACTCCTTGGCGCTCACATTGATTTCAGTGAAAGTTGGAGCCCTAAGACATTGTTGTGACTTTCATCTATCCTCTGGTCCAGAGAAGTCCTTTCTGTAGGCTTTGTTTGGAGGTTTACTCTGTTCCTGTTGAGGAGTCTCTCTGGAAATTTCACTAGCTAGAACTCTCAGAGACTATTATCCCTCTTATTCTGGGCCCGTAGGAACTTCTTGATCCTCTCATACCACATAAGAATCTGGAAAGCTAAATTCAGGCCCTCCTTAGCCCAGCTACCTCTCAGCAACACATGTACCCTTTGTGACTGCCCCTCTTCCCACCCAACGTGGGGAGTGAAGGCAGAGAAGACAGTTTGCAAGGCAACCTCCTTCAGAGGGCTCAAAGGAGCAAAGAGGCAGGAACATTTTCTTTTCCCAAAGTATTTACCTGAAAATAGTACAACACAGCAAGTCTCCTTTCAGGGATTTGGACCCTGGGGGTAGAGCAATCAAAGCACCTTGCAGTTCCTGCCTTTCACCTAGTGCTTTCCCATATGTAATCAGATTCTCCTCTCTAGGTATATGAGAGACTATTATTCTGAACCCCTTTTTATTTAGGTAGGGACTTGTTATTATTTTTGGACAATGAAACAGGAGCAAAGTGACCTGAGCCACTTCTAGACTATGGCAGGGAAACATCCCTGCAGGATTCTTCAATTTATTTCTCCTCTACCATGAGTGGTCATGGACAACTCATGAGGATGGTGGAGTCATGAGAAAGAAGCATCCCAGTTCGCTGTGTTGCATAAAGGCAGCTACCTGGTGAGCCATCAGACTGTAGGGGACAGTCTGTGATTCAGAATTAAATGGAGACATTTGAGACTTATTGTTAGTGTAGCATATGATGACACAGCCTGACCTTTACCCTCTTTCTCTTTGCACTGGTCCTGGAGCCAGAATGGGCTTGTTTCTTCCTTCTTGGTATTTGTATCTGTAACAAAGAGGCTCAGTAGTATAGGGATTAAATGGTTAGAGTGTTAAACAACCATTTGACTTTGGGGAGGTCACTAACCTCTTACACCTCAGTTTCCTATGTGAAAACAGAAATATTAAATTCTTTTTCTCATAAGATTCTTAAAGGTGTATGTGAGTTTTATACACAGAGTGCCTAGAATAGTAGTTGGTATGTGGGATGTGTTAACTGTAACTATTCCTACATTCTTAATATGGAAACCTTTATTCTGGTCTTCTACTCCTGGCTTTTAAGCTTATTGCTTTGCTAAGGGGGCCAAGTCTCTGCCACCCCCTGTCTGGGAAAATAAAACTTCAAGATTGGAGAAAATAAGGAAGCTAAAATGCATCAGGTTTGATTTTTTTTTCCCAAATACTGTCATTATTATCCATGTAAAAGTATCTGCCATAAAAGCATGATAGGCAAATTCCAGCTATTACTGGTGCTATTTTAGATCTGTACTTCTGCTGGTATCACCCTATGGCTCCCCAGATTGATGTCAGTTGACCCAGACTCTGGCTAAGGGTGCATCTGTAGGTGAAAAACCTCTGTGTATGCTGATGAGAGAAAATTAAGGTAACTCAGAGATTCTGCGATAGTCCCAAAGTTCCCCACTTGCATGGATGGTTCTGGGACCATTCTGTCTCTTAACTTGTCTTTCTACTAAGTAGAGCCAGGTCTAAGCAAACATGAAGATAATAAGGCAGTTACCTCAAGGATACAGATTAAGGGAAATCCAAATAATGCCATAACCAAGATAAATAATATGATACACAAAACTTTAAAAAGCAAAAAAGTCCACAATGAACAAAATATCAAAAATTTAAATAAAGGCTTGACATGATACTTGGGTGACTCAGTTGTGAAGTGGCTGCCTTTGGCTCAGGTCATGATTCCAGGGTCCTGGGATAGAGCCCCATGTCAGGCTCTGTGCTCTGCTGGGAAGGCTGCTTCTCCCTCTCGTACTCCCCTTGCTTGTGTTCCCTCTCTCACTGTCTCTCTCTCTTTGTCAAATAAATAAATAAAATTATAAATAATAATAATTATAAACAAATAAAGGCTTGATATCCTGAGGAATACCGTAGCCCGAGGCAAAAGGAAAAATGCTGGGATGCCTAGGTGGCTCAGTCATTCAGCGTCTGCTTTAGGCTCAGGACATGATCCAAGGGTCCTGGGATGGAGCCCAACATTAGGCTCCTGCTCAGCAGCAAGTCCACTTCTTCCTCTCTCATTCCCCCTGCTTGTGTCCTCTCTCCCTGTATCTCTTCTCTGGCAAATAAATAAAATCTTAAAAAAAAAAAAAAAAAAAGGAAAAATGGTGTTGGTATTTTGCTCATCATAGATTCTTGGGCTTAATTTTGACTTTTTTCCCAAATATTACTTTAAAATATTATTTATTTTGATTACTGAGGTTTTGGACATTTCTTTTCATTTTACAGCCAGAATTGTGCCTTACCTCTTCCTAATCTCTGTCCTTCCACTAAATCCTCTTTCACTATGAATATATAGATCCTTGCCTCTTAGAAATCATGTTTTGTTTAAACAAGTCACATAAAGAAATCTGTTTCTGTCCTCAAGTCATACAGGTGGAGAGAAAAGTAGAAAAGAAAGAAAAGAATGAGTCCTTTCTCGTGTTGTTATCTTAGAACATGCTCTGGAGGCCGAGAAAATTAAGGCCACCCCACCTCGAGTTTAGCATTAGCACAAGTACAGCCATCTTAGTTTTGGCAGCCATCTCAGGCCCCTGTGACCAAGGGCTGAACTTTCCCCTACTTTACTTTAGTTCCAGGGACCCCCACCCTGCTTTAGTTCTAGGGACCCCCAGCCTGATTTAGTTCCAAGAAATTACCCCACCCTGCAACACCCCGGCAACAGCTAATCATCTTACTGCAGAAAATTCTGAAACTTCTCCTCCCACCCCCCCCAGCCTCTTGTAATGACCCATAAAAACCCCTGCCTTAACTAGCCTTGGGGTCCAAGTCTCTACTCCACTGCGTCGGGTATACTTGGGCCCAAGCTTAAGCTTGTAAAATAAACCCTCATGTGATTGCATCAGTGTTGGCTCCTTGGTGGTCTCTCAGATGCGAAAACTTGGGCATTACACATGCCAAGTAAGTTTTCAGGACAAAAGATTATATTATTTCTTGAACTTCCAAACAGACTGGATAGATGGATGCCCATTCCCCATCAAAAGAAAAAAGAAAATACAGCTCTCCTTGCATTTGGAGATGCACACTGAAAACATAACAGTCATGATTGATCTCTCCCTACATTCACTATTGTGAACAGACTGATACAGCCTCATCAGCTATAACCTCATAAGCTGTAACCAAGCTATAAATTAACTCATGGAGCCACAGGTAGAGTCATTTAAGGTCTATAATCTTTGGGTTTTGCTCTAGGAAGTGTCTGGGGCTGGAGTGCAGGGTTCTGTCTTTCATCTCTAATGTTGGAGCCTGGAAAATGGGGAGAACATGTGAAGAAGGTAATTTCAGGCCCTCTTGTAATTGAAATTACAATGATTCTTAGCTCTTAAACATCACCTAAGGCTGGGTTTCCCACACACTAGCCATGTTGATTATCTCTGCCCAGGCAGTGACTTGGAATGGGTATGGAGATACTAAAACCTGGTTCACTATGAGCATGAGGCAGCACAGATTTGAATCAGTTATCTCCTGGGTCCAGGAAAAAACATAGAGAACAAGGGAACTTAAAAGAGAACCACAGAGAGGAGTCAAGATGGCGGAGAAGTAGCAGGCTGAGACTGCTTCAGCTAGCCGGAGATCAGCTAGATAGCTTATCTAAAGATTGCAAACACCTGAAAATCCATCGGCAGATCGAAGAGAAGAAGAACAGCAATTCTGGAAACAGAAAAACAACCACTTTCTGAAAGGTAGGACCGGCGGAGAAGTGAATCCAAAGCGACGGGAAGATAGACCCCGGGGGGAGGGGCCGGCTCCCGGCAAGCGGTGGAGCAACGGTGCACAAAATCAGGACTTTTAAAAGTCTGTTCCGCTGAGGGACATCGCTCCAGAGGCTAAACCGGGGCGAAGCCCACGCGGGTTCAGCGTGGCCTCAGGTCCCGCAGGGTCACAGAAGGAGCAGGGGTGTCTGAGTGTCGCAGACCTTGCGGGTATTGGAACGGGAAAGCCGGCTACAGAGACAGAGCCGACAGTAAGCTCACAGCTCGGTGTCACCTTGAACTGGTCGCAGGCTCGGAGAGCTCGGAGCGCGGCCGGAGGTCAGGCAGACGGGAGTAACTGGGCGCTGTTCTCTGAGGGCGCACTGAGGAGTGCGGCCCTGGGCTCTCGGCTCCTCCGGGCCGGAGACCAGGAGGCCGCCATTTGTATTCCCGTCCTCCGGAACTCTATGGAAAGCGCTCAGGGAACAAAAGCTCCTGAAAGCAAACCCTAGCGGATTACTCACCCCGGCCCCGGGTAAGGGCGGTGTAATTCCGCCTGGGGCAAAGACACTTGAGAATCACTACAACAGGCCCCTCCCCCAGAAGATCAACAAGAAATCCAGCCGAGACCAAGTTCACCTACCAAGGAGTGCGGTTTCAATACCAAGGAGAGCAGCAGAATTCCAGAGGAGGAGAAAGCCAAGCACGGAACTCATGGCTTTTTCCCTGTGATTTTTTTTTAGTCTTGCAGTTAATTTAATTTTTTTCTTTTTCATTTTTTTTTTTTTTCCTCGCCTTCGGGTAAAATTTTTTTTTTTTTTAACTGTTACCTTTTTCTTTTTTAACGATTTTTTACTAGTTTATCTAATATATATATTTTTTCTTTTTTACATTTTTCTTAGGTGTTTTCCTTTTTTTTTTTAATTCTTTTCTTTTCTTTTTTCTTTTTTTTTTCTTTTTTCTTTTTTTTTTTTCTTTCTTCCTTTTTGAACCTCTTTTTATCCCCTTTCTCCCCCCTCACGATTTTGGATCTCTTCTAATTTGGTTAAAGCATTTTTTCCTGGGGTTGTTGCCACCCTTTTAGTATTTTACTTGCCCCTTCATATACTCTTATCTGGACAAAATGACAAGACGGAAAAATTCAACACAAAAAAAAGAACAAGAGGCAGTACCGAAGGCTAGGGACCTAATCAATACAGACATTGGTAATATGTCAGATCTAGAGTTCAGAATGACAATTCTCAAGGTTCTAGCCGGGCTCGAAAAAGGCATGGAAGATATTAGAGAAACCCTCTCGAGAGATATAAAAGCCCTTTCTGGAGAAATAAAAGAACTAAAATCTAACCAAGTTGAAATAAAAAAAAGCTATTAATGAAGTGCAATCAAAAATGGAGGCTCTCACTGCTAGGATAAATGAGGCAGAAGAAAGAATTAGTGATATAGAAGACCAAATGACAGAGAATAAAGAAGCTGAGCAAAAGAGGGACAAACAGCTACTGGACCACGAGGGGAGAATTCGAGAGATAAGTGACACCATAAGACGAAACAACATTAGAATAATTGGGATTCCAGAAGAAGAAGAAGAAAGAGAGAGGGGAGCAGAAGGTATACTGGAGAGAATTATTGGGGAGAATTTCCCCAATATGGCAAAGGGAACGAGCATCAAAATTCAGGAGGTTCAGAGAACGCCCCTCAAAATCAATAGGAATAGGCCCACACCCCATCACCTAATAGTAAAATTTACAAGTCTCAGTGACAAAGAGAAAATCCTGAAAGCAGCCCGGGAAAAGAAGTCTGTAACATACAATGGTAAAAATATTAGATTGGCAGCTGACTTATCCACAGAGACCTGGCAGGCCAGAAAGAGCTGGCATGATATTTTCAGAGCACTAAACGAGAAAAACATGCAGCCAAGAATACTATATCCAGCTAGGCTATCATTGAAAATAGAAGGAGAGATTAAAAGCTTCCAGGACAAACAAAAACTGAAAGAATTTGCAAACACCAAACCAGCTCTACAGGAAATATTGAAAGGGGTCCTCTAAGCAAAGAGAGAGCCTACAAGTGGTAGATCAGAAAGGAACAGAGACCTTATACAGTAACAGTCAACTTACAGGCAATACAATGGCACTAAATTCATATCTCTCAATAGTTACCCTGAATGTTAATGGGCTAAATGCCCCTGTCAAAAGACACAGGGTATCAGAATGGATAAAAAAACAAAACCCATCTATATGTTGCCTCCAAGAAACTCATTTTAAGCCCAAAGACACCTCCAGATTTAAAGTGAGGGGGTGGAAAAGAATTTACCATGCTAATGGACATCAGAAGAAAGCAGGAGTGGCAATCCTTATATCAGATCAATTAGATTTTAAGCCAAAGACTATAATAAGAGATGAGGAAGGACACTATATCATACTCAAAGGGTCTGTCCAACAAGAAGATTTAACAATTTTAAATATCTATGCCCCCAACGTGGGAGCAGCCAACTATATAAACCAATTAATAACAAAATCAAAGAAACACATCAACAATAATACAATAATAGTAGGGGACTTTAACACTCCCCTCACTGAAATGGACAGATCATCCAAGCAAAAGATCAGCAAGGAAATAAAGGCCTTAAACGACACACTGGACCAGATGGACATCACAGATATATTCAGAATATTTCATCCCAAAGCAACAGAATACACATTCTTCTCTAGTGCACATGGAACATTCTCCAGAATAGATCACATCCTCGGTCCTAAATCAGGACTCAACCGGTATCAAAAGATTGGGATCATTCCCTGCATATTTTCAGACCACAATGCTCTAAAGCTAGAACTCAACCACAAAAGGAAGTTTGGAAAGAACCCAAATACATGGAGACTAAACAGCATCCTTCTAAAGAATGAATGGGTCAACCGGGAAATTAAAGAAGAATTGAAAAAAATCATGGAAACAAATGATAATGAAAATACAACGGTTCAAAATCTGTGGGACACAACAAAGGCAGTCCTGAGAGGAAAATATATAGCGGTACAAGCCTTTCTCAAGAAACAAGAAAGGTCTCAGGTACACAACCTAACCCTACACCTAAAGGAGCTGGAGAAAGAACAAGAAAGAAACCCTAAGCCCAGCAGGAGAAGAGAAATCATAAAGATCAGAGCATAAATCAATGAAATAGAAACCAAAAAAACAATAGAACAAATCAACGAAACTAGGAGCTGCTTCTTTGAAAGAATTAATAAAATTGATAAACCCCTGGCCTGACTTATCAAAAAGAAAAGAGAAAGGACCCAAATAAATAAAATCATGAATGAAAGAGGAGAGATCACAACTAACACCAAAGAAATACAAACTATTATAAGAACATACTATGAGCAACTCTACGCCAATAAATTTGACAATCTGGAAGAAATGGATGCATTCCTAGAAACATATAAACTACCACAACTGAACCAGGAAGAAACAGAAAGCCTGAACAGACCCATAACCAGTAAGGAGATTGAAACAGTCATTAAAAATCTCCAAACAAACAAAAGCCCAGGGCCAGACGGCTTCCCGGGGGAATTCTACCAAACATTTAAAGAAGAACTAATTCCTATTCTCCTGAAACTGTTCCAAAAAATAGAAATGGAAGGAAAACTTCCAAACTCATTTTATGAGGCCAGCATCACCTTGATCCTAAAACCAGACAAGGATCCCACCAGAAAAGAGAGCTATAGACCGATATCCTTGATGAACACAGATGCGAAAATACTCAACAAAATACTAGCCAATAGGATTCAACAGTACATTAAAAAGATTATTCACCACGACCAAGTGGGATTTATTCCAGGGCTGCAAGGTTGGTTCAACATCCGCAAATCAGTCAATGTGATACAACACATCAATAAAAGAAAGAACAAGAACCATATGATCCTCTCAATAGATGCTGAAAAAGCATTTGACAAAGTACAGCATCCCTTCCTGATCAAAACTCTTCAAAGTGTAGGGATAGAGGGCACATACCTCAATATCATCAAAGCCATCTATGAAAAACCCACCGCAAATATCATTCTCAATGGAGAAATACTGAAAGCTTTTCCGCTAAGGTCAGGAACACGGCAGGGATGTCCATTATCACCACTGCTATTCAACATAGTACTAGAGGTCCTAGCCTCAGCAATCAGACAACAAAAGGAAATTAAAGGCATCCAAATCGGCAAAGAAGAAGTCAAATTATCACTCTTCGCAGATGATAGGATACTATATGTGGAAAACCCAAAAGACTCCACTCCAAAACTGCTAGAACTTATACAGGAATTCAGTAAAGTGTCAGGATATAAAATCAATGCACAGAAATCAGTTGCATTTCTCTACACCAACAGCAAGACAGAAGAAAGAGAAATTAAGGAGTCAATCCCATTTACAATTGCACCCAAAACCATAAGATACCTAGGAATAAACCTAACCAAAGAGACACAGAATCTATACTCAGAAAACTATAAAGTACTCATGAAAGAAATTGAGGAAGACACAAAGAAATGGAAAAATGTTCCATGCTCCTGGATTGGAAGAATAAATATTGTGAAAATGTCTATGCTACCTAAAGCAATCTACACATTTAATGCAATTCCTATCAAAGTACCATCCATCTTTTTCAAAGAAATGGAACAAATAATGCTAAAATTTATATGGAACCAGAAAAGACCTCGAATAGCCAAAGGGATATTGAAAAAGAAAGCGAACGTTGGTGGCATCACAATTCCGGACTTCAAGCTCTATTACAAAGCTGTCGTCATCAAGACAGCATGGTACTGGCACAAAAACAGACACATAGATCAATGGAACAGAATAGAGAGCCCAGAAATAGACCCTCAACTCTATGGTCAACTAATCTTCGACAAAGCAGGAAAGAATGTCCAATGGCAAAAAGACAGCCTCTTCAATAAATGGTGCTGGGAAAATTGGACAGCCACATGCAGAAAAATGAAATTGGACCATTTCCTTACACCACACACAAAAATAGACTCAAAATGGATGAAGGACCTCAATGTGCGAAAGGAATCCATCAAAATCCTTGAGGAGAACACAGGCAGCAACCTCTTTGACCTCAACCGCAGCAACATCTTCCTAGGAACAACGCAAAAGGCAAGGGAAGCAAGGGCAAAAATGAACTATTGGGATTTCATCAAGATCAAAAGCTTTTGCACAGCAAAGGAAACAGTTAACAAAATCAAAAGACAACTGACAGAATGGGAGAAGATATTTGCAAATGACATATCAGATAAAGGACTAGTGTCCAGAATCTATAAAGAACTTAGCAAACTCAACACCCAAAGAACAAATAATCCAATCAAGAAATGGGCAGAGGACATGAACAGACATTTCTGCAAAGAAGACATCCAGATGGCTAACAGACACATGAAAAAGTGCTCCATATCACTCGGCATCAGGGAAATACAAATCAAAACCACAATGAGATATCACCTCACACCAGTCAGAATGGCTAAAATCAACAAGTCAGGAAATGACAGATGCTGGCGAGGATGCGGAGAAAGGGGAACCCTCCTACACTGTTGGTGGGAATGCAAGCTGGTGCAGCCACTCTGGAAAACAGCATGGAGGTTCCTCAAAATGTTGAAAATAGAACTGCCCTATGACCCAGCAATTGCACTATTGGGTATTTACCCTAAGGATACAAACGTAGTGATCCAAAGGGGCACATGCACCCGAATGTTTATAGCAGCAATGTCCACAATCGCCAAACTATGGAAAGAACCTAGATGTCCATCAACAGATGAATGGATCAAGAAGATGTGGTATATATACACAATGGAATACTATGCAGCCATCAAAAGAAATGAAATCTTGCCATTTGCGACAACATGGATGGAACTAGAGCGTATCATGCTTAGAGAAATAAGTCAAGCAGAGAAAGACAACTATCATATGATCTCTTTGATATGAGGAAGTGGTGATGCAACATGGGGGCTTAAGTGGGTAGGAGAAGAATAAATGAAACAAGATGGGATTGGGAGGGAGACAAACCATAAGTGACTTTTAATCTCACAAAACAAACTGAGGGTTGCTGGGGGGAGGGGGTTTGGGAGAAGGGGGTGGGATTATGGACATTGGGGAGGGTATGTGCTTTGGTGAGTGCTGTGAAGTGTGTAAACCTGGCGATTCACAGACCTGTACCCCTGGGGATAGAGTATTATGCCTCCATCAGAAAGGATGAATACCCAACTTTTGTAGTAACATGGACGGGACTGGAAGAGATTATGCTGAGTGAAATAAGTCAAGCAGAGAGAGTCAATTATCATTTGGTTTCAATTATTTGTGGAGCATAACAAATAGCATGGAGGACATGGGGACTTAGAGTGGAGAAGGGAGTTGGGGGAAGTTGGAAGGGGAGGTGAACCATGAGAGACTATGGACTCTGAAAAACAATCTGAGGGTTTTGAAGGGACGGGGGGTGGGAGGTTGGGGTACCAGGTGGTGGGTATTATAGAGGGCACGGATTGCATGGAGCACGGGGTGTGGTGCAAAAATAATAAATACTGTTATGCTGGAAATAAAAAAAAAAAAAAAAAGAGAACCACAGAGGAATGACCTCTAAGTTGCTAAAACAATCCCCGTTTCATAATTTCACATGTGTTCATTCAACACACAATAGCTCAGAGCTTGCTCTCATCAAGGCTCTGTGTTCAATACTGAGGATATAGCACTCAGCAGAACCCCAAAGCTCTACCTTCACAAAGCCTAGAATCTACCAGGGAGAAAGATGATAATAAAATAATCACAGGAGGTGAAAGAAAAATTACAAAAGAAATTGCCTCCAGGGGCGCCTGGGTGGCTCAGTGGGTTAAGCCTCTGTCTTCAGCTCAGGTCATGATCTCGGGGTCCTGGAATTGAGCCCTGCATAGGGCTCTCTGCTGGGCAG
The DNA here is from genome assembly GCF_009829155.1 of Mustela erminea. NCBI lineage: Eukaryota > Metazoa > Chordata > Mammalia > Carnivora > Mustelidae > Mustela > Mustela erminea. The sequence continues at coordinate 107,669,278 of NC_045615.1, forward strand.
GGAGCCTGCTTCCGCCTCTCTCTTTGCTTGCCTCTCTACTTGTAATCTCTCTCTCTGTGTCAAATAAATAAAATTAAAAAAAAAAAAAGCTTTAAAAAAAAAAAAAAGATAGAAAGAAAGAAAGAAAGAAATGGCCTCCAATACCATGAGAGTAGGTAATGCACCTCGTCCTAGGCCAAGAGGTGGCATATGAGCAATATAAAGGATAAGAAAGTGAGATAATGGGGTCCTTTCAGGGCAAAAGGAGAAGCCTGCGACTATCATGGTCATTAAGATCAGAGACTCTGAAAACAAGCTACTTGGATACCAGCCTAGCGTCCAGAAAGAAGGGAAATAGAATCAGCAAGATGAAATACTCCTGTTTGGTTAGTAAATGGTACAGATCTGTTTCAACCCTTTGTTTACTTCATTCAAAAGCCAGTGATCTTTCTGCGCCTTCTTACTTGGAACAGTGGGTCATTAGGAAAACATTCTGAGTGCAGAAGCTGGCAACAGTATCAGCTGTTAAGGAGGATAAGAATAAATGAAACAAGATGGGATTGGGAGGGAGTCAAACCATAAGTGACTCTTAATCTCACAAAACAAACTGAGGGTTGCTGGGGGGAGGGGGGTTGGGAGAAGGGGGGTGGGGTTATGGACATTGGGGAGGGTATGTGCTATGGTGAGTGCTGTGAAGTGTGTAAACCTGGCAATTCACAAACCTGTACCCCGGGGGATAAAAATATATTATATAGTTTATAAAAAATAAAAAATTTAAAAAACAAAACAAAACAAAAAAGGATGAGGATATCCACCTCGAATTCTTACTGTTTTTTATTGCTGTTATTTTATTACAGTTATTTATTTTATAGTGCTTCAGGAGATCTGTCATTACCAGAAATCCACTGAGCTTCTGATCTGGAAACTGCTTTTCCAGGGGTTGCTGAGGGAGATAGTCCAGGATTTCAAAACTGACCTGAGGTTTTAGAGTACTGCCATTGGCGTGCTTCAGGAGGCCAGTGCAGCATACCTGGTGAGTTTATTTGAAGATACTAATCTGTGAGCCACCCATGGTAAGAGAGTCACCACCATGCCCAAAGACATCTAGTTGGCTCACCAGTTACTGGGAGAGAGAGCTTAAGTGAAGGCAGTTTCTACGGTGTTTTATAGTAAATTCTGTAAAATACTTCGGTTTAATTTGTGACTTTTTTTTGTAAGAAATTGTTTATAATATGTTGCATTTGTACTTAAGCCATTCCACCTTTTACTCAGGATGAATACAAAAAGTGACTGTTCACAGACCTCAGTGATGTGAGCATTGTTGCTCAGGAGCGACAAGTTGCTAATATGCAGAAGAGATGGGTGATATTTATTCTCTTGATGCATGTTTCTGTATATTAATGACTAGTTGGGTAGCTATTAAGGTCCCAGAATTGATAAATGTGTACAGGACCCTTTTCCAATAAAACTGGTTATTACTTGAAGAAAAAAAATCCACTCTGAAAATCCACACTGAAAGCCCTACCTCCCCAGCTGATTGTGTAAAAATCCAATATCCAAAAAGGTTGGCATTCTGAACCTCTCCCTTCTACCCAACCTTACAATGGTGAAATAAGATAATGTTCTTACATGTTGATGTCAAGAATTCTTGGCATCAAAATTAGAAATGTGGTTTGTAACTCAAAATAAATTCTACCCATATTACAATCTGTCTTCTCAGGCATGGTTGGATCTGTGTCTCTGCGATTACCACTACTCTGGGTTTTTCTGAACTCATCTCCTGGGATACATTTCTCGATAGAATGTATATTTCTGTGTCTGGATCACAGGTATCATCTTAAATCTATTTTTTAATATCTTTGTTGAGGAACTTCTGACCTCTTATATAATGACTAATGAACACTTTCACACTAAAACACTTGTTAATGGAGTTTACATCGGATATTAAAGCAAGTGCTGGAGCAAATGGCTCTTATCCTAATAGAAAAGAGACAGGTTAGCATAAAATGGTGAGATAGAACATATTAGCTTTGGAGCCAGACCTATTTGGCCTAAAATTCTAAATTTTACCTTCTTTATTTACATATTTATTTATTCATTCAATAACAATTTATCAAATCCCTATCACATGCGAGGTGCTGTCAATAGCACTGAAAATATAGCAGGAAACAAAAGAAATTAAAATCCCTGATTTCATGAAGTTAGTGTTATTATACAGAGACAGAAAGCAAACAAACAAATGAATGTGTTTTGTGTGTATAATATGTGTCAATTAGATGGTGATAACAGACATGCATCACTATCATGATACAATCTTACAGCTCTGTAACATTGGTATATTATTTTCCTCAAGGTACAGATGAGGGGAAATTAAGTCCTCAAAGATTATGACATGAGTGAGGCAGTGTTTTCCCTATGAATGCAAAGGTGGTAGGAGAGCATCTCACCAAGAACATAACATTTCAACACAGTTCTGAAGGATGGTAGGGAGATATCCATCTAGTTCTTAAAGAGAGAGGCTTAAAAGCATTTTTGAGGAAGAGGAAATGGCAGAAGGAAATCAGCTGACAGGATTGCAGAAAAAGCAAAATGGTCACTGTGGTTAATAGGAAAAGCATTGCAGGGCACAGTTTGAGCATTCATGGGATGGGTAGTCTGTTTAAAAGGTGCTCAGTAAGTGTAATTTCACTCTCTCTTGTTTTGAAAGAAATAATAATAAAATAACAAAGAAACCCAACCAACCATACCAAACACAACAACAGTTTTAGTGTACTAGTCTCCGGTTCCAATTATTTTTTTATCTTAAAGATTATTTATTTATTTATTTATTTATTTGACAGATCACAAGTAGGCAGAGAGACAGGCAGAGAGAGAGAGAAGGAAGCAGGCTCCCCGCTGAGCAGAGAGCCTGATGTGGGTCTCGATCCCAGGACCCTAGAGCCTGATGTGGGACTCGATCCCAGGACCCTGGGATCATGACCCAAGCCAAAGGCAGAGGCTTAACCCACTGAGCCATCCAGGGGTCCTCTTGGTTCCAAATTTAATGTTCTTTCCTTTATACTAAATCGTCCCCATACTCCCATCCACATGATATCACTCTACTGAGGCAATCAAGGCCCTAAGGTGAGCAAATGGACTTAGGCAATTCATGTTTTTGTGTGTGTGTGGGGGGTGTTTCCATCCACGTTGCTCTGTCCTATGTTCTTGGACATGGTCAGCCCAATGCATAATGTGAGCAGTGTTAAAAAAAAAAAATAAAGGGGCTAATTTGGCCATTCTAACTGGAGTAAGGTGATATCTCAATGTGGTTTTAATTTGAATCTCCCTGATGGCTAGTGATGATGAACATTTTTTCATGTATCTGATAGCCATTTGTATGTCTTCGTTGGAGAAGTGTCTGTTCATACCTTCTGCCCATTTTTTGATATGATTTTCTGTTTTGTGGGTGTTGAGTTTGAGGAGTTCATTATAGATCCTGGATATCAACCTTTTGTCTGTACTGTCATTTGCAAATACCTTCTCCCATTTCATGGGTTGCTTCTTTGTTTTGTTGACTGTTTTCTTTGCTGTGCAGAAGCTTTTGATCTTGATGAAGTCCCAAAAGTTTATTTTTGCTTTTGTTTTCTTTGCCTTTGGAGACATATCTTGAAAGAAGTTGCTATGGCTGATATCGAAGAGATTACTGCCTATGTTCTCCTCTAGGATTCTGATGGATTCCTGTCTCACATTGAGGTCTTTTATCCATTTTGAGTTTATCTTTGTGTATGGTGTAAGAGAATGGTCACGTTTCATTCTTCTACATATAGCTGTCCAGTTTTCCCAGCACCATTTATTGAAGAGACTGTCTTTTTTCCACTGTAGATTTTTTCCTGTTTTGTCGAAGATTATTTGACCATAGAGTTGAGGGTCCATATCTGGGCTTTCTACTCTGTTCCACTGGTCTTTGTGTCTGTTTTTATGCCAGTACCATGCTGTCTTGGTGATCACAGCTTTGTAGTAAAGCTTGAAATCAGGTAATGTGATGTTCCCAGTTTTATTTTTGTTTTTCAACATTTCCTTAGCGATTCAGGGTCTCTTCTGGTTCCATATAAATTTCTGGATTATTTGCTCCAGCTCTTTGAAAAATACTGGTGGAATTTTGATCAGAATGGTATTAAACTATAGATTGCTCTTGGAGGGGATGTGAAGAAAGGGGAACCCTCTTACACTGTTGGTGGGAATGCAAGTTAGTGTAGCCACTTTGGAGAACAGTGTGGAAATTCCTCAAGAAATTAAAAATAGAGCTTCCCTATGACCCTGCAATTGCACTACTGGGTATTTACCCCAAAGATACAGATGTCATGAACAGAAGGGCCATCTATACCCCAATGTTCATAGCAACAATGGTCACGGTCGCCAAACTGTGGAAAGAACCAAGCTGCCCTTCAACAGACGAATGGATAAGGAAGATGTGGTCCATATACACTATGGAGTATTATGCCTCCCTCAGAAAGGATGAATACCCAACTTTTGTAGCAACATGGATGGGACTCGAAGAGATTATGCTGAATGAAATAAGTCAAGCAGAGAGAGTCAATTGTCATATGGTTTCACTTATTTGTGGAGCATAACAAATAACATGGAGGACAAGGGAGTTAAAGAGAAGGGAGCTGGGGGTAATTGGAAGGGGAGGTGAACCATGAGAGACTGTGGACTCTGAAAAACAATCTGAGGGTTTTGAAGGGGCAGGGAGTGGGAGGTTGGGGTACCAGGTGGTGGGTATTATAGAGAGCACAGATTGCATGGAGCACTGGGTGTGGTGCAAAAACAAGGAATACTGTTATGCTGAAAATACAAATTTTTAAAAATAAATAAATAAATAAAGGGGTTAAGCCACTGAGGATAATGCAGTAGTGGGGAAGTCTCTTTGATCTGTCCTGAGTACCTACTCTTTCCATAATCACAAAGCAAAATATTATAGGCTTAAGAATTATAGAAACATAAAACCATTTATAATATGTATTATATATATATATAAATTTCAGCCTCATCAAGATAATAATTGGTATTTAAAATTATGAGATATCTAAAGTGTGCATCATGGTGATTTGATATGCAAATGCACTGTGAAAGGATCCCTCACCTTGCCACTCCATTAATAGCACATCCATCACTTCAGGTATTTATCTTTTTTTGGGTGGAGGTGAGTACATTTAGTTCTCTTGTCTTAGCAAATTTCAATATACAACATAGTATTATAGCTGTAGTCACTCTGCTTTACATGAGATCCCCAGATCTTATTTACCTGATAGCTGAATTTGCATCCTTTCACCAAACATTCTCTACCTCCTCAGTCCCCCAGCCTCTGCCAACCACTTTTCTGCTGTTTCTGAGTTTGATTTCTTCTTCTTCTGTTTAAGATTCCACCTATAAGTGCACTATATGAATTTCATATGTATTTCTTTTTTTAAGATTTCATTTATTTACTTGACAGACAGAAATCACAAGTATGCAGAGGGGCAGGCAGAGAGAGAAGAGGAAGCAGGCTCCTGCTGAGCAGAGAGCCCCACGTGGGGCTCGAACCCAGCACCCTGGGATCATGTCCTGAGCCAAAGGCAGAGGCTTTAACCCACTGGGCCACCTAGAAGCTCCACCATATGTACTTCTTATCTTTGTAATTTATGTTCATTCAGAGTGTTAAAAAACAAAATTCACAGAGATAACAGGTACAGCACAGGGAATGCAGTCAATGGTATTGTAATAGTGTTATGTGGTAGGTAACAGATGGCAGCTACACTTGTGGTGAGGAGAGCATAACATATAGTCATATCACAATGTTGTACACAGGAAACTAATGGGACATTGTTTGTTAACTGTGCTTCAATTAAAAAAAAAAGGAAAAAATCAACTGAATCTTATTGGCTTTATTCAATGATTCATGCATCAGGCAACATCTAATCTAGTAGATGGAAAGGAGTTCTGAGGAGCTGTACAAACTGAAAGACTCACAGGCAGAAGAGAGTGGGAACAAGGAAATTATAATAAGCAAAACAGCAGGTTGGTTATTGGAAGGTTACTTTCCTTTAGGGAATGGCAGGGGTATATGAGACAGATTACCTAACTAGTGCTAGTCAGGTGATTTCTGATTGATTGGCTCAAGATTCCATTTCTGGGAAAGACAAAACTGTAGTTAAGTCTTGGTTTGATGATGTGGGACTTAGCATAATCAACTTGATTTAGGACCTATTGAATTAATTTCAACAAGAAATATGAAAGTAAGTGAAAAACTAATAAAAAAAAAATTCTCTCATATTTTGATGGTACCTGTCCTAAACTATAATTTGTTGATGAAGTTAAAATTATGAATCCATTGGGAAATAATCACAGAAAAAATTACGATCAGAATATCATCATTTCTAGGATGCTTGTGTTGGATGTGACTTAATTGGTGGACAGAATGACAGAATGACATTTTCTAATCCTTTGCCTAAAATTTATTTGGCATGTCCTACCTAAGTGTGGTCAGCTGTTATGAATTGTAGCATCACACCAACTGATCCTACAGACTAGGAAAAGAAATGGTTCTCGTTCTGGCACATGGCTACCTTGGTGCAGAACCAGAGGTAGATTTATCAAGTCCAAGGGCATTCCATTTTCTCAATTTCACCAAACAGATAACTTATCTGGGGGTAGAAAGATGAGTAGGGTTTTTTTATTGTTGTTGTTTGTTTTTGTTTTTTAACCAATACTTCCCAGAGAGTTAGTATTTCCATTTTTTGACCAAGTAATAGTAAGAGGAAAGGTAAAAAATTATTTATTGTGAAGTGATATTTGGGGATCTAAATTTTCAGAAGTGTGTGCATGTATATATGTGCGTGTGTGTGTGTGTACTCATTTTGTGGCACCTTATGTGTTTATTCCAGCATCAGTAAATACACTTCTATATATGTACATGCATGCATATATAAACATAAATGATACATAATGGGCATAAACTTAGTATTTTAAGTTATTAAAAGCCTTAAAAGTCAGCCAGTCCAATATTATTTGAGCAATACTGGGATTCTCCTAGAAATGTCTCTGCCCTGGGGTGCATAGGACTCTGTTTCTCATTTTCATCCTCTTTAAACATTGTTGAAACATTTTGCTTTGTCATTTATACATATGGCTCTTGATTTTACTTCTTTAGCCCCCACAGAACAACTGACTTTCCATATGACAATCAATTAGAACTTTAAAAAAAAAAAAATTCTACAATCTTCTCTTATCTGAGCTCTAAAAATTCCTAGATTCTTCAACATAATTCTTGCCAAGAATAACCAATTAATACCCACCCTTTTGATCTCTAATAGGTGAAAGGGAGAATATAATAGAGAGCTCTTCAATTAAGAAATAACCACATGTTCTCTCTCTCAGAGAAAAGGTTTAAGTTATCTTAGAAAGTGACTTCTTATTGTCCCTTCACAAGCCAATCTCCTTCCTAATGAGGTCTCATTAATGGTATAAAAATATCTTTTTTGCACAATTTCTTTCATTAAGTATAGAAATTAAATTAAATGCACTCATTAATGTCACTGGGAGTATGAGGATATTTCTCATACTAAATTTGTATGGACCTGGGACATAATATGCATGAGTTTAGGATAAATGGGTGTAAGGGGAAACAGCAATCCCCAAACTCCCAAACTGAATGATAATTTATCTTATAAATGATGTGATATCCAATTAATAAGGCAAATTAATTTAGATCAAGCCTGGGATCCAGTCTTCAGTAGTATAACTTTATGTGGGACACAGGCCAACTAGAGCCTACTACTGAGGAAAAAAAAAAAAATCAAGTGGGATTTCAAAGAGATTTGAATTCAGGGTCTTGGTCTAGTTCAGTGTCATGTCCTTACTGTCTAACACATTGCCCAAGACATAGCAGATACTCAATAGATAGAAACAACTGAATGAAGAGCACTTGAAGTCCTTTAATGTGAAATGAATCAAATGAGTTGAGAAAATTGTCTTTGGTCAGAGAAGATTTAGAGAGAACATGATAAGGGTCCTTATGTAACTAAAGTGTTGTCCTTTGGGAAGGAGATTATTTATCTCAGTCAAAATACACTCAGGAAATGTTTTAACAAGGACTTCATGTGATAAACACTGCAGTTGGTGAAATATACATGACACCATATTTGTATATACACATATATAACACACACATTTATATACCATATGTATATTTATATGCATTTGAATGAAATATAAATATGTGTGTATATACGCTTCATATGTATACATGTATATTTATAATGTCATACATATATCACCAGCTGCAGTGTTTGTGATGCAAAATCCAAATTCCATTCAAATATATATGTTTACACACACACATTTATATATATTTGGTTGAAAGTGTTCTTTGTCCTCTAAAGGTAGTAGAGAAGATACTGGATTTTGTCTGGTTGATTTCAACTACTGAAACCAAAGAGTAAAGAGTAGAAGCTACAGAGAATGAGGTGAAAACATGAAAAGATAAATTTTGTCATTTCTCCATAACTTTTCTTCTGCTTGTCTAGAAAGCTGTTCATGGTCATCTTTTTTCCTCAGACCAATCCCTATTTCATCCATCTGTCTGGAAAAATACTACTTTTTCATGACTCCAAGTGAAGGTCACCTCTTCTGAAAAGCCTTCTCTGACTTTCTAAGAAGATCACCAGGATCCCAGTTACCTTACACACTTCCTTACATACCATCTTGGGTCTTCATTGTTTGGATGTCTGTTTCTCTAACCAGCCAGAGCTTCTGGGACCTGATCATACAGCCTGAGCCTGTCAAGGCCCTGGCTGAAAATGACACTCAATATAGTATATCTGTTGCCTGAATGAAGAACTGAATGGACAGCTGCTTGAAAGAGATAGTGGTGGACAATTGAAAAGTGGGTATGTGTGGGAGAGTGGTGATGGGGCACTGGCTGCAAGGCTTCTTACAACCTGTCCTCGGCAGTCACACATGGCCACATTGACCTGTGGCCTGGATTCTATTGCTCACACGATAGTCACCAGACTAACTGGATTCTAGGTGTGAGCACCACGAAAAGGTATGACTGACTGCTAAAGACATGAGCCACTGGAGGGTCTGGTTCAGAGGCAAGTTATCACATTTTTATCCTCTGTAACTGAAAGAATTGTAGCACATGGTCTGATAACATTTTTTCTTGCTTCCAAAATTGTCTTAACTCATCTAGAGGATTATGAGAACTTTTCCCTTTTTATCTACATCTTTTCCTTGATCTTTCATTGATGATCTGCATTTTCCCTATCTTAGTCAAAGAAAATATTTAGTTCAGCGGTCAGCAAACTTTTTTTTCCCCCCATGAAGTGTCAAACAGAAAGTAAATATTTTAGGTTCTGTGGGCCACCGGGTCACTGTTGCAGTGTTTAAGTGCACAACATGTAGAACAAAACCAGTGTAGACAATGTATAAATAAACAGGCATGGTTGTCTTCCAGTAAAGTTTTATATATAAAACATGTACAGGACTGCATTTAGTCCACAGGCTACAGTTTTCCAATCTCTGAAATAGTCTTCCATGTAGTAGCTTCCACTCAAATGCCAAGAGACATATTTTTCTACCTGTCACAATGACAAAATCCTCAGAGGAGAAAACAAAAACAACAAAACTTTGCCCAGTGCCAATTGATGACAATTCACTCTTATAAAATATGACTTTTATATACAAAATCTTAACTGTTATAAGCACAAAGTCAAAGGCACTGCTGATAATGGATATTTTGTGCTGAGCTGCACTATTAATAATAGGATAATGATGACATTATTCAATATCCACTATTCCTCCAGTATTTTCTGTTCCTAATTTATCTTCCATAAGATTTGAAGATAGCGTCAAAGTGCTATCTGAAAGTGACATGATCGTAGGAGTGTTGCCAGCTGCCATGCCAGCTCACAGTGCCTTCAGCAACTTGAAGCCCCAGATTGTTAGGGGATATATAAAAGCAATTGTTTATGAGATAGAAGCTCTACACCCTATAAATCAATTTTAATGAAATATACATTTGTTTTCTTCAGGTTCTAATCTCAAAATAGGTTCAGATACTGGGCTAGGAGGAAGACAGATTGGATACACTAACAACACAAGGTCAGTATGAAATCTTTTCCACTTGAGCTCCTTCTGGGGCTTGATGGCTTGAAGGATTTTGGTATTTCTTCTCTCTATCATGTTGTCTGACTAGACCTGCAGTGCAGACCTGTGATTTTCTGAGGACATTTGAAAGGTAATAAGCATTTTTGTGACATAGGGTATCTACGGGCACATAGAGAAATTGATACTATTTCCTGAAAAATGGTTCTATAACCTGATATACCTAACTCTTAGGATAATATATTGAATGTCCTAAATCTTGCCAATGCAGAGTTAAGAAGGATCAAATTGTTGGGTTTCGGAAAAGTTATCTTTTTTTTTTTTTTTTTTTCTGGATGATCTTGTCTGCCTACTTCACTAGATCTTATATGCAGGGAGTCTTAGACTTAGATGTCTACAGATAACCAGACAGACAAAAAACAAAACAAAACAAAATGATAATACAATTCTATAAAAAAATAAATAGCATTCATCTTCACATTCATGGAGAACATGGGCAATGATGGGAACAGTGTATCTGGAGAGGTCATACCCCATCCTTGGAGGGTGGGAACTATCATTACTTAATTCAGCCAATCCTACCTTATGCCAAGTGTAGACCCAGTGATTACATTTCATCTGAGGCTGAAAAAGAAACTGTAGATTCCAATTTTAATGTAAAAGCTTCCAATTGTTAAATGACTATTTTAAAAAGTAACTTGTGGGCCAAATGTTACATTTTTGCGGGCCAGACTTACACCCTGGGCCATCAATTTGGGACAGCAGTTTAAGCTCTACGAGAAGTGTCTCATTTGTATTTTGATTGTTTGTTTTTGTTTGTTTGTTTTATTGCTGCATCACTGCAATTATCATAATGAGTAGAACATGGAAGATTTTCAATAAATACTGAATGAAAAATCAGGCAAGTAAGTTGTGATTTTTATGGGACATCTACATAACGTTTGATCTAAGTGGAGTCAAAATATTCATTTCCATATCAGTTAGTATTTGCTGCATAACAAAATTTTCCAAAGCTTGGTGGTTTAAACAAGTAAGTATTTGTTCATAATTCTGTGAGATAACAGATTAGTCATGGTTCAGGTGGGACAGTTTATTTCAGCTCCATGAATATTGGATGGGCTCATTCATGCCTTTGTCATCAGATGGCAGGTTGCCTGAGAGCTAGATGCTTCTAGGTGCCCTCACTTACATGGTTGGGACTATTAGCTGCCAGACATCCATGTGGACTCCCCAACATATTACAACTTCTTTATGGTGTCTGGTTCCAAAACTGCAAATTCTAATGTAAAAGCATTTATCTAGCTTCTATTGGTATCACATGGGCCAAAGCAAATCATGTGATTAAGCACTGAATCAATGTGGGAGGGGATTATATAAGATGTGAATAACAGGAAATGTGATTAGTTGAAGATAATTAATATATCAATCTACTATAGCATGTAAGTGTTTTTTTAATATATATATATATATATTTTTTTTTTTTAATGCAGCCATCAGAAAGGATGAATTTGTATCAACATGGATGGGACTGGAGGAGACTACACTGAGTGAAATAAATCAAGCAGAGAAAATCAATTATCACATGGTTTCACTTACTTGTGCAGCATAAGGAATAACATGGAGGACATTAGAAGAAGGACAGGAAAAGTGAAGTTGGGTAAATTGGAGAGGGAGATGAATCATGAGAGACTATGGACTCTGAGAAACAAACTGGGGGTTTTGGAGGGGAAGGAGGTGGATAGGGTGGATAAGCCTGGTGGCTGGTATTAAGAAGGGTGCATATTGCATGGAGCACTGGGTGTGGTGCATAAACAATGAATCTTGGAACATTGAAAAAATAAAATTAAATTTAAAAAAAAGAAAATCAATCTCATATTTTTAAAAAACGTATTACTATGTATACAATAAATATATTGCTTAAGGAATAAACAGCACAATTTCTCCCTAGGCTAAAAAGAAACACAACTTAAATGTCAGCTTCGCCACTCCCAGCTCTGAGATGACTCAAACCTGATGGTCAGGAAACAATATTTGGTCTATCTGCTTTTCTCCTCCAAACAGAGCATCAACACTGTCTCCATTTTGGTTGTCAAATGTGATTTTGGTATCAATGTAGTTTTTCATTTACTCTAAGACATGGTGCTCTATAAACAGAAATAAGACCTCCAACTTATTTTACATAGGTCACTGAACAACCATACAGTAGTAATGACTTATTGCTGACCTCATGAGAGAGGATTTGAACCAATGAACTACAGGTGAAGGGTTCTCTATCCCATTAGCCTAGGGATAGTTCATTCCTCTTTGAGAAGACTTCAGTTCTAAGGAGTATCTGTCACCTGACATCAGCCACACTAAATACATGAAGAAGAAGACTGTAAGTATTCCCTTTTCCCAGCACATTGAAGAACCCAGTGTTGAGCTGACGACAGGACAAATTAACCCTGAAACAGAAGGGGTATGAGAAGTAAAGACAATGACTATCACATATTTATGTGTGCCAGTTATTCAACATACACTTATTGACTGTGTTGGATGCTAGCAATACATGAACAGGAATGCATGGTTCACATCTTCAGTTGTATTGAATCTGTAGTTACATGAAGGAGCAGATTATAGAGAACAGAATAACCATTCTTGGGTTTGGAATAAGAGAATCTGGGTTCTATGACTGGCTTCATCAGTAAATCACTGTTTGACTCTGATTCGTTAATTTTGCTTTTTGAGAACATTGGCTTCTTTACCTGCAAAAGGGCATTTATTAAATACCTACCATATTTTACATATGTTCTAAGTCAATTTCACAATATTCTTATAAGAATGACAGTTTTATTTATGCCTCATAGGTAAAAAATGGAGGCTCGGAGATATTTAAAATTTGATAGGATAGCACTAACCAATAAGTAGCAAAAGCTAATGTTTGAAATTAGATTTGGTCTGGCTCTGATGTCTATTATTCATTACACCACCATGTCTCTTCTCCATTGGTTAAAGATTTTCCTAGGATACCACTATTTTTGACTTGGTTTCATCAGTCCTCTAACTTGCTTCATGGTCAACACAAATGGTCATGTCTGATCTAGCTCCTCCTTGGAACCATTGCTCTTCCACAAAGGTAACAGAATGAGAAATTTCTCATTTCAAACTAATACCACAATGTTAGCCAGTATAGGGTAGGTGATGTGTCATTAAAATTAATCTCTCCCCTATAATATCAGTACCTTAATACTACAAAAGTTGATTTTTTGCTCACATCACATGATGCACATGGGTTGATGATGGCATCCATTATCTTATAAGTGCTCCATATAGAACCTATGGCTTTTTCAATTAGAGAAAGAAAATAGAGAATTATGCAAATGCTCTGCTTGGACTCTGCTTAGAAGTGACACATTCATTTACGATCATATTTTATTGACTAGAATTGTTCTCATGTTCTAACCAGCTGCAAGGTAGCTGAGAAATACTATCCTCTTTGTGCCTAGAAGGAGAAACAAAATAAATGCTGGTGAATAATCCTATCAGAATTCTAGTCCTTCAGTCCCTTTGACTCTAAGACTTTAACAGCACTTAGTGCTCAATGTGGGGACATTCATCTGTCTGCTGGCTTCCTTTCTAATCGTGGTTTCTCTTTCTTCCCAGGGCAGGAGACCTGTAAACAGAACCTTGCTCTGTGTACCAATACAACTATCCACCTTTCTTACAGATTAGATCCATTTCTATTTACCATGCCTTATTTTTGAGATTAAATTATTGGAAGAAATTATGCTATCCCTGGGCCTTAACACTATCTTTATTCTATTATAATTGGTTATCTGAAAAACTCAGGCCTCTTTACCTCAGTATATAGCATACCAATGAAGATTTTTTTTTTATTTTTTTTTTTTGGTTGAAGAAGACGGGTAACAAGACTGTCTTTTTTTTTTTTTTTTAATTTCTTTTCAGTGTCCCAGAATTCATTGTTTAAGCACCACACCCAGTGCTCCATGCAATATGAGCCCTCCATAATACCCACCACCAGGCTCACCCAACCTCCCACCCTCTGCCCCTCCAAAACCCTCAGATTCTTTAGGCTGTCTTTTTTTTTTTTTAATGACATTTCTTTTTTTTAACATAAAAATTTTTAAATTTATTTATTTTCAGCATAACAGTATCATTATTTTTTCACCACACCCAGTGCTCCATGCAATCCATGCCCTCTCTGATACCCACCACCTGGTACCCCAACCTCCCACACCCCCGCCACTTCAAACCCCTCAGATTGTTTCTCAGAGTCCATAGTCTCTCATGATTCACCTCCCCTTCCAATTTACCCCAACCCCCTTCTCTCTAACTCCCCATGTCCTCCATGCTTTTTGTTATGCTCCACAAACAAGTGAAACCATATTATAATTGACTCTCTCTGCTTGACTTATTTCACTCAGCATAATTTCTTCCAGTCCCATCCATGTTGCTAAAAATGTTGGGTATTCGTCCTTTCTGATGGAGGCATAATACCCCATAGTGTATATGGACCACATCTTCCTTATCCATTTGTCCGTTTAAGGGCATCTTGGTTCTTTCCACAGTTTGGTGATCGTGGCCATGCTGCTATAAACATTGGGGTACAGATGGCCCTTCTTTTCACTACATCTGTATCTTTGGGGTTAATATCCAGGAGTGCAATGGCAGGGTCATAGGGAAGTTCTATTTTTAATTTCTTGAGGAATCTCCATACTGTTCTCCAAAGTGGCTGCACCAACTTGCATTCCCACCAACAGTGTAAGAGGGTTCCCCTTTCTCTACATCCTCTCCAACACATGTTGTTTCCTGTCTTGCTAATTTTGGCTATTCTAACTGGTGTAAGGTGATATCTCAATGTAGTTTTAATTTGAATCTTCCTGATGGCTAGTGATGATGAACATTTTTTCATGTGTCTGATAGCCATTTATATGTCTTTATTGGAGAAGTGTCTGTCCATATCTTCTGCCCATTTTTTGATATGATTGTCTGTTTTGTGTGTGTTGAGTTTGAGGAGTTCATTATAGATCCTGGATATCAACCTTTTGTCTGTACTGTCATTTGCAAATACCTTCTCCCATTTCATGGGTTGCCTCTTTGTTTTGTTGACTGTTTCCTTTGCTGTGCAGAAGCTTTTGATTTTGATGAAGTCCCAAAAGTTCATCTTCGCTTTTGTTTCCTTTGCCTTTGGAGACATATCTTGAAATATGTTGCTGTGGCTGATACCGGAAGAGATTACTGCCTATGTTCTCCTCTAGGATTCTGATGGATTCCTGTCTCACATTGACGTCTTTTATCTATTTTGAGTTTATCTTTATGTACGGTGTAAGAGAATGGTCGAGTTTCATTCTTCTACATATAGCTGCCCAGTTTTCCCAGCACCATTTATTGAAGAGACTGTCTTTTTTCCACTGTATGTTTTTCCTGTTTTGTTGAAGATTATTAACTTAACAAATCATAGAAGAGTAGATGTGGCCCCAAGTGTGGTGGGATAAAGGGACTTGAATAATGCAATTCTGGATTTGTTACTTTCTTTCCATTTCTTAGCTTTCCTTCCTTTTGAGCTTGCAAGATGGCTGCCAGAAAGAAACATTTAGGGCAATGTGCATCTAAATTCAACCCCAGTGAGAAATGGTAAAACTTTTCTCAGGTTGCTTCTGTGAAGATCTTTAAATTAATTCTCTTTGGATGACATATATCATTTTATAAGAAAGACAGTATACTTGGCATATCAGCCCACATTCTCATTCTTGAATCTCTTCCCTCTTCCACAATAGAGGCTGGAAAACAGAAGCTGGCATAGGTTGGATATATAAAACTGGTATTCAGCATCTATTCTCACCTCCTTTTATTGTGTCTTTTTAAAATACTATAGTTTGAAAAGTAGAAACTAAATTTCCAAGATTCTCACACAGCTGGGATTCTCAAAGCAAGTTAGAGCTTTACCAATCACCTGTACATATCCAACTCCTGGAAGGCAAAAGTCAACTAGAGGCAATTTTTCTCTACTGCTCTAGGCTGTTTTCTGGAGGTATGTTTCCCCCACCCCCCCACCGCCCCTGCACTATCCTTGTTTTCAATATCCTACTTTGCAGCTATCAAGAAAACTTTGCAAGAGGCAGTGGCCAGATTTCACAATCTGATGCCCCACGACCAGCTTTCTATCTGTGATAAGGCAATTGTAATGATGGTCATAGTTGTGAATGATTCTGGATTTCTGACTAGTTTTTGCGACTTGGATGATTTGTGTTTTAATGTATGGTTCCAGTGGACACAAGCAAATTCTATATGGGCCAATATATAATCCCTATAGTCACAGGTAACAGCAAACGGATTTTACAAATGACTGTATCAAGGAAGGGCAGCATTTCCTCATGTAACACAGTGACTAAGTATATAGGCTTAATAATACAGATCCAAGTTCAAATCCCAGGTCCACCATTAAACTGCATACATGTGTCAAGTTACTGAAAATTTGTCAATTTTAGTTTCCTTCTCTGGAAAAAAAAATAAGCATAGTGCTATAAATGTTGGAAAGATGTAGAAAAAATGAAATTTAAAAAATGCATGTGATATACTGTCCTTTCTGTTTACTGAAAAAACAAAACAGAAAAAAAAAAACTTACTTGTATACTCTTCCCCAGATGTCTCACCTGTGGCCAGGTAACACAAGGTACTATCTCAACTGCAAGGGAGGGCTTTTCCTTGCTGTCCTGGCTCCCTTCCCCACTCAGGGGTTTTTCCCTTTCCCCTTAGTGCCATATTGCTGCTTTCCCAGTTCTAGAGTCTCATTTAGACAGTGTTTTCCTGCAAACACTTCATGGAATCAGAAATATCTTTTTTTTAAGTGACATTTTCAGGAACAGAATTACTGGGAGGGGTAATTCAGGAGAATTTGGGCACTCCTATAATCTGGAGCTATTGCCCACCCTTCATGAAATGGTGGGCTATTTTCAGAGCAGGTTATTTTCAGAGGGGGAAACCTGTTTATCTCGTGATTTCAAAGCACTCTGGCTTGCTGGTTCTGAGGATAATTTTTTCCTGGTCAGCTCATCCCCAGCCCTTAGCTCTGGGCTAGGCAATCACATTTTGTTACCTTTATTCATTTGGAAGTTTCTTGCTATTTCAATTTATTTGAGCCTATTTAAACAACAGTAAAAATGGAAAATTCTTCTATATAAATTTAATTCCAATTACTCTGTCTCCTTTGCCATCTTATGGCTATAATTTAAAGCCTTTTCCAAATGGCAAGTTTAAAAGGTGATAATTCACTTGACAGCTGGAGAAACTGGGATCATTAAAGGCAGACATAATTAACATTATTTTTAATGCACCCTGGCTATTCTCTGTGTTTCCAGAATGCTAGCAGTGCTCTTTTGACGCCTTTCAGTGTCCCTTTCTTGCTGCATGGCTGAAGATTTTATTTAGTTATTCATTTATTCAATAAATACTCACTGAGCATCTGCTATTTTCCAGACTAATCCCATGCTAAGTATTGGGGACACAAATATGAAAAAGATACGGTATGACCTCTCTTTTCTCTTCTTATATCCAGGTTGGATGTAAGAACACAAAAGGAAAGGAAGGAAAGGATGAAAAAGAGAGATTGAGAAATTAGAAAGATAGGGAATAACAAGGGGAAATGGTGAAAAAGTAAGACAAGAATTAAAGGGGTTTGGAGAAGCAGAAGAGAGAAATACTGAGGAGAGAAGAGGAAAATAAAAAACAAGTAAAAGAAGTGGCAGCAGAAAAAAGAAAAATTTTAAAAATGTGGTAGCATTGAAATTTATAGACTGCTATTCTCATATGCATGCCTGTAATTTTCTGTATTTTCTGTAACTCAAGCAACTTGGTAATAAGCCCTCTGGTTCCACTTATGTCAGCAAAAAATTGCAATCTTATCATTTTAAGGTTATCTGCCTCTTCCAGTTTAAATCATAGACTCTCTTCAGGTTAATTCTGTCTATTCATGACTTTTTCCACCTCCCTCCTCTTTTGCGTTCTCCCAGAGTAGGAAGCTTATATAACATCATGGACGCATATCTCTTATCTGAATCTCTGTTTCTGGGCATCTTCTGGCTCTGCTGGTGATATAAGTTGGATCTTGTGTCCTAGTAATGGCTTCTAGCTTTACAGTCCCCTGTGGTAGACAAAGGAATGGCCCCCAAATGATGTCTACCTCTTAATCCTCAAAAACTCTGTGTTGCCTGACATGGCAACAGGACTTCAGATCACACATGGAATCAAGACTGCTAATTAGCTAACCCTGAAATACTGGAGAAGATTCTCCTGAACTACTTGGATAGGCTTGATATAATCAGGAGGGTCTTTAAAATGGAAGAAGTTGGCAGAAGAGGGGAGTCTGCAGGAGGTGTGATCATGGAAGACAGGTAAAAGTAAGGCAGTGGAGTTAGCTTTGAAGATGGAAGAAGGGAGCCACTAAGTAAGGGACATGGGAGGACTCCAGAAGCTGAAAATTAAAAAAAATAAACAAAAATAAACAAAAACAGATTTGACCTTAGAGAAATAAGTGCAGTCATGTTGACGCCTTGGTAGTAGCCCACTGAGACCACTATCATCTCTATATCCCTTCCTTGGGGTGGGCAAGAAATCTTGGATCTTTGAGTGCATATTAGACAAGCCATGGGAAACTGGAAAAAGAACCTTAGTCTTCTTTTTGTCCAAACATAGTACTGTACCATTCCAACTTGCCCAAAACTATTCCATGTAAGCACAGGACATCGACTAATTGTTCCCTGAACACTTCAAAATAGAAGAAGGTATAATCCCACTCTCCCTTCCAGAGTAGTTCTCAAAGCAAGGTTTCTGAACATCTTAGGTAAGGCTCAAGATTTATTGGTAGTTGGCCCATCTCAGGGAGCAGGCGTCCTCCCTCTAGCTGTGGACCCTTCAACTCTGCAAACATGCCCACCAAGCCCAAAAGGGGTGTTACTCTTCTGTGCAAAGAGAATTTGTCTTGTAGGGAATCTTCTATCTGTCCTATTCTATGGTAAGGCATGCTTTTCATTAGCCATCCTGTGGTCCCTGAAATTTAAAGGAAAGCTTTTGAGTTTTAGAAAACTCTATTGTCTTTCACAAGATTCTCTTTCAAGCGAAGACTTTGTTTGCACAGTGTTGGTCTTTGAATGCATTTCAAGAACTTATTTTTAAAAGCAAAACACTAAATAATTCCCCCTTTCTTGTCTTAGTTTGTTGCTTTCCCTGAAACAATGATCACCTCTGTTTCAGTAGAAGGGCACTGAGGAATAGTAAGACTTTCTAAGACTAAAAATCACACTTAATCATATTTTAAAATATTACCATGTTGTAAGAAAAAAATAATAATAAGAGAAGAAACTAAAAGAAGAACAATGAGGTGAAGCACAAGGAAGCAAAAAAGTAAAGGAAATGAAGGATAAAAGGGAAGGAAAGGGAAAATAAGGCACTATGGGAAAAATTAACAAACAAAATTAATTTTCCTGAAATTTCTTTGCAAAAAGGCTCAGCCCTACTCTGAAAGTGACAGACCCTCACTTCCACCTCAGACAGTCCCTAAAAGGGACTCTCCTGAACATTTAGAATTTTGTACTCTTTGCCCCCTTTCCTTTTTCACAGAGCTTCCTGTCTCTGGAGACTCAGGTCTGTCCCTCCGTTCAAGGAAGCTTTACTATCTCTGTCCTTCTGATGAGCTGAGCCCAGGCAGTCCAACCGTGCATCCGGAAATTGCAGCACTCACCCAATGGTTCTGTAATATTCTGCTAGCAGCTAATTTACTTAGTTTCTTTGAGACTTGGATTTTCCATCTGCAAAGTGGGGTTATGTTAGAGATAAATTTCACAGTTTATAAACAGGTCCACAGTAGTTGATGATATCCTGTTACCTTCTGTATTCCTTTTGGAAAGGAGCTTGCATAAGTATTCCCTCTGTAACAGCAAGCTTCACAACACCTTCCCTCCTGGCCTCACGACTTAAGCTCCACACTTCTGACTCCGCTCTTGTCCTTGCATTACAATCTTTTTGGGGACACATTTTTACAAATTAAAAAAGAAAATAATAAATACATAAAATGAACAGTCACCAAGCTGTCCCAGGTTAATGATGCTCCAGAGTTAATAGGCCAGAGTGATGGAACCTTCCTGTCTCTTCTGCCAGAGAAAACCGCACCATACTTTCTCGTCGCTTTTGTCATTCTGCAGTTTAACGGAAGTGAACTCACATTACTTTTCCCCAAGTATGCCCAACTGCGCACACGTATTTTCTCTCTCCCTCTCTCCACTGATCGTTTCTGCACCTGCAGGAACACACTCGCACATAGCGTCAAGCGCATAAACTAAGTCTCAGGCACTCCATTCCCTGCCACCCCTTTCCTTTCTCTTGGTGAAATATGTAAGGATTTTTGCACGTCTCTTCTCACCTGCTTTCTAAAACCCCACCCCTACCTCTTCTCCCTTTCTCTGTGTCCTCTTTCTGCGCTCCCTTCTCTTCTGCCCATGCCTCACGGCTGATGCCCTCTATGAACAGTAACGCATGCGCAGTTAGGAGTGCCGCACATGGTGGGAGGCAGACGGTTTTGAGACTTCTGCTAGGAAGTCCGCATTTTATCCTGGGTATTAAGGAGATTCTGTAAATGGAATGTAAACAGAGGGGTAAGCTGATTAGGTTTGAATTTCATAAGATCATTTTGTCAGCTGGCAGGCTCATGGGCCGAAATGGGGATGTTATTGGAGTTAGGGAGACCAAGATTGATTTAACAATGATGAAGACCCATCTCAAATCGGGATGGTAGCTGTGGAGAAGCTAGTCTGGGGACTGAGTTCAGGGATACAAGACAGATAATAATCTCTGTTCCATCATGGTGACAAAGCAGATAAGATAGGTGTGTGAGCACAAACAGTACATAATTGTAAGTATGAGACACTTGCTGTGTTAAGTGTTCCTGGGACTTAAGTAGGTTGACTTCCCAGGATAATTGCTGCAAGGCTGAAAATTAGGTGTGTGTAGCTGATAAAGCTGCAAATAGAAAACAACAATGATGGATTGTGAGCTCAGATTTTCAATTTGGCTGTGAAGAGTTTTACTTTTTTTTTTTTTTTTCCTTATATCTGACCAAAACTGTTATTCTGAAGATGAAAAGCACCCATCAGTATATTGAGAAGAAGGATCTTCCTGAAAATTCTGGAATATTCTTAGATGAAGTTTCTCTAGATCAACTAAATATGCACGGTAACTTCAAGACACGAAAGAGCAAGGATATAGGAAAAGTGAAGGTTATGTTATAAAAACAATAGAAAAATGACTGACATAAAAATTTTTATTAAGCTAATAGGTAAATACATTTTTTTTAAATTTTTTTTTTATAAACATATGTTTTTATCCCCAGGGGTACAGGTCTGTGAATCACCAGGTTTACCTTTTAACCTCAGGTGCTGGGCTGTAGAGGTATTTCAGAAAACAGAAAACAGGTATTTTACCTCCAAAATAAAAAGGTAGAAATGTAATAGTATTACATTTGCACAGTTCAGGCTTTCTTCCTGAACGATGACATTGGTCTGCACATGACAAGAAAGTACTTCAATATCACCATTGTTATCAGAATAGCAAACTTTCAGGGGCCCTGGGTGGCTCAGTGTATTAAATCGGCTCAGGTCATGATCCCAGGGTCCTGGGATTGAGCCCTTCATTGGGCTCTCTGCTCAGTAGGGAACCTGTTTCGCCCTCTCTCTCTGCCTGCCTCTCTGCCTACTTGTGATCTCTCTGTCTGTCAAATAAATAAATAAAATATTAAAAAAAAAAAGAATAGCAAAATTTCAGAGATTAGACTAGAAACTCCCGATGGTTTAAACCTCCTTATTTAGCACCAGTTTATATAACAATGAGGGATACAAATAGAACAGTAGATATTCAGTTATATTTGTGTACAGAAATTAATCTCTGCATTCTTCAAAGAGAGAAATCTGTGAGTGGTATACAGGGACATCAAGAACTCTGATCACAACATGCCCTGGACCCTGTCTAAAGAAGGAAGAGAAGGTCTGGTCTCAGACAAGGTGGTCACTCCCTGATTGGGAGTGGGAGTTAACCAGACTCGAGTTGTAGTTACACATGTGAAGAATTCATATGCTATCTGAGGCATGTGGATCTAAGGGGACTATGATTTTCATAACTATACATCATCAGTATTGTCTTAAATATATTTGGGTTTAAGAGCAATAATAAAACATGTGGATTAGCAGTGGCGGGCTGTAGCATGCTTGTTCTGACAACAGCCCATTGTGCATTATTCTCAACTTCATGGTAGATGAAGTCAAATTGGTAGCTTGAAATTGGCCATGGTAGAAGAATTTTAGCACTGAGATCTTCAAGTTGTATGAATCAGGGTTTCGTCTGTTTTGTTTTGTTTTAAGTGCTGGTTGTTAAACATTTATCAGCACACCAATGCATATTGATGTTTCTCAACAAAACAATCTCTCTGAATCCCTGACACTTAGAACAAAGCCTAGTTTTCTGCATGTGTATTGAATAAATGGACAGGGAAGAGGAGGAGAGGAGATTTATAAGAACAGAGAGAGACTCTTCAAGACAGTGTTTTAGGGAGGGAAACCTGAGTTTTGTGGAATGCACAGGAAAAGGTATAGTTGTGAATGGAAGGTAAGAGATGTCTTCCAGGAAGAAAGAAGGCTTGTTTAGACAAATGAAGAACGTAAGGAATTAGAAGTACCATAAAAGAGTTAAAAATAGCTTGAAAACAGAATGTACATGTACCCATGAACAACACAATCAAGGTTCTAAAACCCAATGTTCATAACAGCAAGATTCACAATAACCAATCTGTGGAAAGAGCCAAGATGCCCTTCAACAGACAAATGGATAAGGAAGATGTGGTCCATATATAGAACAGAATATTACTTAGCCATCACAAAGAATGAATACCCAACTTCTGCATCAACATGGATGGGACCAGAGGAGGTTATGCTAAGTGAAATAAGTCAAGCAGAGAAAGTCAATTATCATATGGTTTCACTTATTTGTGGAACATAAAGAATAGCATGGAAGACATTAGGAGAAGGAAGGGAAAAATGGGGTGGGTGATATCAGAGGCATAGACCAACCATGAGAGTAGATGGACATCCAGAAACAAACTGAAGGTTTTAGAGAGGAGGGGGTAAGGGAATCGGGATAGCCTGGTGATGGGTATTGAGGAGGGCATGTATTGCATGGAGCACTGGGTATTATATACAAACAATGAATCATGGAAAACTACATCAAAAACTAATGGTGTATTGTATAGTGGCTAACATAACAATAAAAAAATAGCAAGCCAAAATAAATAAATAAATAATAAACAAACATATACATCACCTCCAGAAATGTCCCTGTTTCCTCTTGTGTTTTTTTGTAATTGTGTGTGTGGTAAGAACACTTACCATGAGATGTATTCTCTTAACATATTTTAAAGTATATAATATTGTATTGTTAACTATAAGTACCATGTTAAATAGCAGATTTCTATAACTTATTCACCTTGCATATGTCTAACTTTATACACAGTAAGCATTAATTCCTCATTTCCTCTTCTCCACAGCCCCTGGCGATCATTATTCTATTCTCTGCTTCTAAAAGTTTGACTACTTGAGATATTTCATATAAATGGAATCATGAAGCACTTGTCCTTTTGTGACTGGCTTAGTCACTTAGCCTTATGTCCTCTAGGTTTATTGATATTGTCTACTATTAATGTGTTTCAGTGAGGGACATCTGAGTAGCTCAGTCAGTTAAGCATCTGACTTACACTCAGGTCATGATTCTGGAGTACTGGGATCAAGCCCTGTGTCAAGCTCC
This sequence comes from Mustela erminea, assembly GCF_009829155.1. Classification (NCBI taxonomy): domain Eukaryota; kingdom Metazoa; phylum Chordata; class Mammalia; order Carnivora; family Mustelidae; genus Mustela; species Mustela erminea. The sequence continues at coordinate 107,693,221 of NC_045615.1, forward strand.
CTGCTGAGCAGGGAGTCTTCCTCTCTCCCTCTCCCTCTTGCACTTTCTCTCTTTCTCAAATAAATAAATAAAATCTTGCAGTGAACATGGGGTCCAGATATCTCTACTACATCCTGATTTCAATTCTTTCAAAGAAACTTTGTGTGTGTGTGTGTGTGTGTGTGTGTGTGTGTGTGTGAAAAGAAATGTAAAGACAATTTTAAGAGTCTTCTGTTAAAGATTTAGTAGTCACAAAATAACTTAATGCTGTTCAGAGTATTGTGAGCTATATACCCAGGAAAAAATATTTCTTCTTTTCCAGGTTTTCAAATAAGCTGCTCAGGAGCCACACCCAGAGACTATTATCTGACATGCAACTACCCCAGACATGTGAATAGATGGAAACATGTCCTTGATATTCTGGTGTTTTAGTCAAAAACTATGGATGTCACACTAGCATCTGTTAAACTGTTAAAGAAAATGAGCGTTTTCCTAAAGTGTTGTGGATGATGGAACCTCAACGGGTAAGGCGAGAATGAAGAAAAAAATCAGTCCAACTAAGACTCAGAACACTAGAAATCTTCTCATTCAACCCCCTGTTTAATACAATGGAGGAAAATGGAGATCAAAAAGGCAATTTCTTTGGAGACATTTCCTAAATTGAGATCTTCTGTGCCACACCACACACTGGCCCCATTTTGATTGTCTTATACACCTGGAATGAAGTGCAGTGAAATCAATTGGATAGTGGGTAATGATAGCCTTTGGTGTCATAACTACCTGATTTTGAGCGTCTACTTCATATCCTAGCTAGACAACACTGTGGAAATTTTATGACTTTGCTGAACCTTAGTGTCCTCACTTACAAAATAAAATGAGGGATAACAGGGTCTACTTAATAGCATTGCTATAAGAATTAAATGAGAGTAATAGGAAGAAAGCTTAGTATAGTCTAAAGCACATGACAGAAACTCAGAGTATGTTAACTTATTTCTGTTGCTATAAGATGATGATGATGACAATGACTTTATATTTTTCTTAAGATTTAATTTATTTATTTGACGGATAGAGACACAACAAGAGAGAGAACACAAGAAAGGGGAGTGGGAGTGGGAAAAGCAGGCTTCCTGCTGAGCAGGGAGCCCAGTGCAGGGCTTGATCTTAAGACCCTGGGATCATGACCTGAGCCAAAGGCAGACACTTAATGACTGAGCCACCCAGGTGCCTCAACAATGATTTCATCTTAACTTAATCTCTGGATAATGATGTCTTAACAATTAAAATGTTTTGACAGTTGACAACCATTTTTTAAAATATTTTGCAATATATATAACTTATAAGATCACAGGAGATAATGTGTTTTCAATTTATTTCAACTGATGTTTGAGAGTCTTGACACTAAGCCATTAGCTTTTCTTTGAAGAAGCACTACAATTTGACGAATAGCTTCAGGTTTTTAACCAGGTCCTCTCTGTCATTGGACTCAGGTGAAGTTTTACGGGAGGGGATGACACAAAGGGTTGCAATAAAATCTAACAAGAGTCACCTGATAATTAAAAAGATTAATCACTTTGACCACTAAAGCAGTTAACACCATGACTACAGAGCATTAAGATTTAGCAACTCATGATTAAAAGTCAGGAAGGGCATAAAAATCAGTGTCTGTGAATGTCCCAAAGAAGACTCACTTAGGTCTGTAGTATGGACCTCCCCAAGGGTTCTGGAGTATAGTCATCCAACACATGCTCCTCACATGTCCTGCAGGAAGGAGCCACAGGAAATATTCCAAAGAAACCATGTGGATGACAAATGTCTTGAGATGTCAAACTCCAGATCTGAGGCTGCTATTCATGCCCATTAACAGGCCTCCCTCTTTACACTTTTGGCCATCTCTTAACCCATTCTCCACACGGGGACCAGAGGAGTATTTTAAAAATGTGACTAGGTCTCATTATTCACCTGCTTACAGCCATCTCATGAACTTCCATTATGATTTAAAGTGAATCCAAACCCTTTACATTCATCCTTCCAGGCCCAGCAGGATCTGTCTCCGGTCACCTCTCCAACCCAATCTCTGACCTCCCCACTCTTATCTCTGCCTTCAAGGTACTGATCATTCTTTCAGAGCCTCAGACCCGGCTCTTCCTCTCCCACTTCAAACTCACAGTCTTTGTCCTAGATTGTTCCACCCCGCCTCTTCATGTGACTGGCTCCTGCTCATTCTTCAGATCTCCGCTTAAATGCCGTACTCTTGGTAAGACTTAAGTGACCGTTCTCCTGGGTATTCTTCATCCCTGTTTCTTTGCTTCATGGCAACTCACATTTTTAAAGGACCTTTAAATGATCTGTTTCCTTGTTTATTATCTGCTGGTGAAACTCTATGAGGAAGGGACTTGGTCGGTTTTATTTATCAAAATACACCCAAGGTATTTCAATGCTTGAGAATTATTAGAAAATCAAAAAAATAATATTCATTAGTCCTAATGCTGTCATTAACATGCACTGAACATTTACAAATGGGACAGGAATTGAACTAAGTTGTGTGCATGGATGTTCTCATTTATTCTTCAGTTTAAGGCTAGGAAGACTGGTAATATCATGCCCATTCTTTGATGAGACTGAGGCAAAGAATATGTATTTAATCTGGAGTCACAGAGCTAGTGATAGAAGAGCAGGATTCAAGCTCATGCAGAGTTTAGAATCTTAATCTTTACCCTGGTTTTGAAGGAGTGACTGCAATATCTTTGGCCACAGCTGATTGGCTGACATCATGCAGTGGGACCCCTCCACTCAGTCTGAAATGGTGCCACCACTGTGATCTTTGTCACCTTAAATTCATTTCAAACCAAGTCTTTCTCACAGTATTTTGATATTGGATGATTACCTGTCTCCCCCCTACAACATCTAGAATTCATTCTCAGTGGAGACTGTCACTTTTATTCCCTTTTTCCTCCATTTATCCTTCATATAATAAATAAATATTGAGCTAAGTCTATCTAAATTTTATTTTCTCTGGAATATGACAGTGGACATGATAGATAAATTCTCTATGTATGGAACTTAAAATTGCAGGGGTAGGGGGATAAATACTAATTATGTAAACTAAGAAATAAAATAGTTTTAGATAGTGATAACTTTTATGAAAATGAAGCAAAATAAAAAAACAATAGAATGAGATACAGAGAGACCTGGAAAAAGGGTGCTAATGTAGACACAGTGGTCAGGGAGTGCCTAAGGAAGTGACATTTTGGGGATCTGTGGGAATAATCTTCCCACGGTAGGACACAACTAATGTCCTATGTGTAGGATACAGTGTAGAAGTCCTGAGGAGAGAATGGGTCAGTGCCAAGAACAGAAAGAAGATATACTGGACTCAGGCTGTAAGTTTCCCCAGATCTGTTCAGCTTCCTTTTCCTTGAGTGCAATGGTCAATTTTAAGTGTCCACTTGACTGGGCCACAGGATGCTGAGATATCTGGTTCAATGTTAGCTCTGGGTTTCCCCAAGAGTTTAGTCTTTGAATCATTGGACTCAAGAAAGCAGATTGCCCTCCCCATGTGGATGGATATCATCTAATCTGCTGACTTTGAATCTTCTCTCTGCTTGTCTGCTTAGGCCACAATATCTATCTTCTCTTGCCCTGAGCACTCCTATTTTCCACGCCCTCAGACTGGGACTGGGATCTATATCATCAGCTCTCTGGCTCTCAGCCACTTGCCTTCCAGGGCCTTCAGTTTGCAGATGGCAGCTAGTGGGACTTCTCATCCTCCAAGTACTATGAACTAACATCTTCATATAAAAATCTCCTTCTCGCCCTGTCGGTTCTGTTTCTCTGGAGAACCCCAAATAATATCAGGCCTTAGCATGATGTGGCTTTTTGGTCAGTGCGGTTATAGCCCTTTTAAGTTGTTCTTTCTTTTCCACTTCATGGCCATGTTTTTTTTTTCACCCTTGCTTCCCTAGGAGTTCACACTCAAATGAATCTTTCCTGCCTAAGATTTTATCTGACTCTCTTGTCTATGGAACTAGAACTGAGTCCAAAAGCCAGCCTAGCAAAGAACATAGTGAAAGAGGGAACTGAGGTAAGAGATAAAGTTAAATAGATGGCTAGGTTGGATCCTATGAAGATCACATTGGCTACTCTATGGATAACAGTCTTTCAGTAGCAGAGCTCATGTTGTGCATTAGGCACTCAGTATATTTTTGTTGGTTAATTGCACACATGCGTGTACTCAATAAAGGGTTTTATTTTCCTAGTTATTCCAGGTCAAACCATTTGTCTCGTGCAATGACCCATCCATTAATAAGTGTTTGTGGTGAAGACTGAAACAGAGTATACAGATTTTTATTTTATGTAGCTGCTTTTCTTTCATCCCATAAATCCTACTCTCCTATAGCTCCCCATTCTGTCTCCTTAGGCACCATTTTTTGTTGAATGTGGGCTAAGAGTCTACACTCTTAAGTTAAATTTAAGTTATTTAAGAAGTGACTTAGTAAGACAGCATTTCTTAAATTGTTCTGTAGCTGAATTGAAAAAAGGAATGTTCTCTTTGTCAAGTAATTAAACTTTGAATATTTTTGTGAGGTAGTCTCTTACATTATCTCTGTTCGCATGCAATGTGAAGTAGAAATGTGGCTACTTATAATGAGAGAACTAAGAACTTAAGGCTTTCCATATAAGCCTCTAGGCCTTTTCTTTCTATTGAAGATAATTGTGCATGCTATAAGTTGTCAGTCTCAGAGAAGGACATTATTAATCTAAGAGAGCCAGACTTCAGCCATGGGTTGGTTGGGGGTGGTGAGGAGTGGCTAGCCAGTAGAAGGCAAGAGACCAATTGATCTTTCCCCACAAAGATTGTATCATTCCCTCAAATTCTTGGTAAAGTCATTTATAATTATTTAGAGCCAAAACAGAAAGAATGAATAACTTCATAGATTTTATGCGGTTATGTTCTTTAGCTGATTAATCATATGAGTCTACTTAATTGTGATACATTGCACAAAATCTTTCCTTCCAGCTATCTAACCCCCTGCCTACTACTCCTCCCTCAATATTGTGAGATGAGGCAGGCCAGACAAGAATGGGTCACCATTAGAAACTGCAGTGCCTGCTAGCAAGGTCCTTAAACCTTAAAAGTTAGTACAATTAAGAAAGATATAAAACTTAATAAAAAGATTAATATTTGCATGAATATGACTGCAGTTCAACTCAATAAGTACAGGCAATTATAAATATTTGCATAGTCAACTCCATGTCTATGTCTGGAACTTCCTTTGTAGGGCTTCTCCAAACTCTCTGTCATTCTTTTTGATGCCCAAAATAGAGTCGCCAAGAGACTCAGCAGAGTTTCATTAATGCTCCATATTTGAAAATTAGTGTGGAGTATTTGAAAGAGTGAAAGATCTATACAAGACCTGAGTTCGAGTCTTAACTAGTTTCTTCACTCTGTCTGGAGCATTCCTTCTTTGCTATACTGATTTTTAAATTCTGAATTGAACATCATTTTATGCCTAAGATCTCAGGGACCCAGCATTAAATGATTGTATGAGTCTGTCTTTGGGAAAAAAGAAACGACTGTAGGTATTTCAAGGAAGAGAAACTTAATATGATTACATTTTTGGAATGTCTGGAGGATTGATAAAATGGTGGGGTTGGTGATGGTGGTGATATTGTTCCCCAGAACTCATAAACTGCAGGAAGCTGTTCTTATTGTAGCAGGGTACAGACCCTAATTTGCTGCTTCTGCAAGAAACCAAACAGCCGCATACCTGCTGCAAATGCCCACTGTCTTCTGATGCTTCTCCCACACAACCACTACTGTTGTTACAGAATCCAGCACTTACAAGACCTCAGTGTCTGCTGTGACTGCTCTTCCACATACAGAGCAACTTGTGCCTCTCTCTTTGTTTTTAATAACAGAGACTCATTTTTTAGCGATGCTAAAACCAGAACCAGGCTGGCAAGAAAATGCAGGAAGTGCACTTTTCATTCTTCCAGTCCTAATGATATGAGAGAGTGTAGAAAGCACCACATGTGGTTCCAAGTTTTTAGTAGAATAGATGGCACTGCTAAGGAACCAAAGTCTTTTTTTTTTTTTTAAAGATTTTATTTATTTATTTGACAAATAGAGATCACAAGTAGGCAGAGAGGCAGGCAGAGAGAGAGGGGAGGAAGCAGGCTCCCTGTGGATCTCAGGATCCCAGGACCCTGAGGTCATGGCCTGACCCGAAGGCAGAGGCTTTAACCCACTGAGCCACCCAGGCGCCCCAGGAACCAAAGTCTTAAACTTCGTGGAGAACAAGGTAGAATCCAATGGAATAGACAGATAATTAAACAGATAATGAAATGTAAATTTATCCCTGACTAAATTCTTATACTCTGACTATCCAAATATTGGCTAGAAGACCTTGTGGGCTTAAATGTGAATTTCACCATTCAACCTAAAACAGCAAGTAAAATCTGTATGTGTGTGCCAGTGAAAATATTTAATTCGTATGTAAATCCTGACAATAGAATGTGAATCACACTGCAGTAATATCTCAAGTGTCCTCTTAAGAGGATATAATTTAGGGGTCCCTGGGTGGCTCAGCTGGTTAAGTGTCCAATTCTTGATTTCAGCTCAGGTCATGATCTCAGGGTCATGAGATCAAGCCCTAAGTCAGGCTTTGCACAGAGGATACAGCCTGCATAATATTTTCTTTCTCCTCTCCCTCTGACCCTCCCCCTTCTACTTGCTCTTGTGTTGGCTCCCTCTAAAATAAAAAAATAATAGTAAAAGAATATAATTTAATGTACATGGTATTTAAACATAAAGTGAATTATTACTATTATTTTCCCAAATTATTAAATGAAAATATTTTCCAAGAAGCTGGAAGAGGAAAAACATAATGAAATACTCAAGACCAGAGCTTCTAAAAGAAATTATAGAATATTTGCATGCAGTGATTGTTCTAAATAGCATCATTAGCACATAGGCAGAAATACCAAGGTAAAAATCACAAGTATTAAGTCCACTATCTTGCTATTATTAACTGCATAACTATAAGCAAAAGGAACACAACAAAAGCTTACATATAGATTTCCTTATTATTCTCCTTGCTGGTTCGATGATTTTGGACATTAATTTACAGATGTCTCTTTACTTCATGATTACAAACTCCAAGAAAAAATAAGAGGCTTTCCATCAGTTCTTCAAATTTGTATATGGGCATATCTGAGGCATTTGCTGTTCTACTCAATCTTTCACCAGCTCTATCCCCTCCTTTTTAGTATAACAGCAACAGTGACCAGAGCCTCCATCTATCTACCTTTACTCATCACCAAACCTCACTTGGGCAATAGTTCAATGTAATGTTTTTTTTTTTTTTTTGCATGTTTTTTGCTTTTATTTTGCTAAGTGTTGTTTTTTTGATCATGCATTTAACATTGTGTGGCTTGTTTTTCATTAGAGTATGCATTGGTTGCGATAAAGGAGGAAAATGTAATTCTATCTGATACATGCAGTATCAATGCACACTACACCTCTAATAATAAGTGATAGGCTAGACACTAACAACATCTGCCATGAGATAGGAAGACATGATTCTTCTCCCAGTTTAAAAAAAGTTAAATGTGGACTAGAGCTATCTCAAAATTTCTCATCTAACAATTTTAGGAACAGATTAAATTTCAATAATGAGGGATGCTTTTTATAAGGTTTTTAATTTTTTTTAGTTAACATATAATGTATTACTAGACCCAGGGGTACAGGTCTGTGAATCACCAGGTTTATACACTTGAGCGATGTTTTTGATATCAAAAATGCTTATTGACTATTTAGATAGCAGACACAAAGTTTTGAAGAAGGGAGTCAAACTATTTGAATTAAGACCTGAAAGATTATCATAGCATATAGGTAAAAGAGAGAAGGGAGCTTGGCATAGGGAACAGCTAAGAAAGAGTCACAGTCAAAAAAAAAAAAAAAAAAAAAAAAGAAAAAGTCACAGTCTTCCAGGTAGAAGAAACAGCAGGTAATAAGACCATAAGCAAGAGAATGTTTTCTGTTCCAAGTTGTGAAGAAGGGTAAATACAACTAGGATGTGGAATAGGAGAGGAAGGGTAGCAAGGAGAAAGGCTGTGCAGAGGTAGACAGATTGAAAGTATTTTATTTGTTATGTTGAAGAACGTGAACTTTATACTAGGGGAAAGGGAATGAGCTGAAGGATTTAAATACGAGAATAATATGTCAGTTTGAATTCTGGAAAGATTGTTTTATGTGCTCTGTGGAACACAGAGGATATAATTCTGCAGTGAGGAGAACTCTTAACTAGTCATTGCAATAACTTTCCCAAAACTTGATTTTCCCTTAAGTGAGAGTCCTACTTCTTCCCCAAGTTTCATTTGTAGTCAACATCTTTCCCTCTTTAGTCTTTGGTAAGTTCAGTGTTATTTATTTTCATTTATATTTGATCAGCATATTAAATTGTTGATATTTCAACCTTACAAATATTTACTCTTTTGCATAAATATAGATGTATGGTTTCCTGGAGTTCTTAGTTTTCCTGGCCTAAAATTATGCATGCTAATAATAATACCCAATGTATACTGAGCACCTGCTCGTATAAGACCTTGTGCTAAGTGCTTGGAATATAGCTTTTCATTAAATCCTCATATAATCCTCATGCTCTTTTTATGGATGATAGGCTTGAGGCTTAGTGGTTGCAGCATTTGGTCAAGTTCATAGGATTAGTTTCTCATGGAGCCAGACTCCAACCCAAGTCTGTTAGATACTAAGGCCAAATTTTTTACCCACCAAGTGGTATGTTGATTGAGCACTGTTCTTTTTTCTGTGAGTCATCCAACATGGGGACATCAGAAGAACAAGTGTCAGTTAGGTCCCAGAAAGAGCACAGACTAGGAAAATGAGTAGCAATTCTATGAAAATATGTTCCAGTTCCTCTAACAATCATCTGAGTAGCCAGAAACATTCTACTGAGTGTAGATCTTCATTTTTTCTTTTTAACTCATCATTTTCAGATAAAGAAACTAAGATCTAAAGAACTAACTAAATTTGCTTAAGCTCATTCATCTAATCTGTAGTGGAAGTGACATTTGAGTTATCAAATACCTAACTCTGTCCACTTTGTTCATTTGGAGATGGAGAAGTTCAAGTAAGTTTAGAGCCTTATAATTTTTTTTTTTTTTTTTGCAAAGGGCCTTTTATTTTTTTTTAATTTAATTTAATTTTTCAGTATTCCAAAACTCACTGTTTCTAAAACTACTTGGGGTGGTCCCCTATGTACCACCCCAAAGTGGACAGAGGGTAGTCCCCTCTGTCCCCTATGTACAGAGATACATAGGGGAGGCTCCAACTTGATGAACTCATAGTCCTACCATGTTCATGTGTACACTTTCCTCCTGCTCATATTTTACTTTTTCATTCTCCTTTTCTCTTCTCTCTCTGCAGAAATTGCTACTCTATAGATTTTGAGGCTTTCAGGACTTTGAAGGAGTTCAAAGCCTTTGACAATTATTCACATCATTCTGTCTGAAAGCTGAGTCATTCCTTATGGAAGTATATTGAAATGGATGGAAAGTGCATTATTTTAGTCATCTAGCCAAATAAATTCAAGCAAGTGGAACTGCCAATATCTCCTGGAGAATACAAGACTAAATATGAATTTATTTTTCACAGTAACCCAAGATGAGATGATAATCCCCTAAATTCTCTGATAATCTTTTGGGAAGGATAGGGGTTTGTGAAGGGCTCAAAGGGCCTTTGCACAGATTGCCATATTCCTCTCCCCTATGAATTTGTCTCCAATTTACAGCAGGAGAAATAAAGATTTTAAATTACAAGCAAAAAGATTATAACCAATACTCTCTAACTCTGCATTCTTTCACTGCCTAACTTGTGGCATTACCTTTCAACATTTAATGATTAGTGTGTAATTAGGTGGAGTTGCAGGTGATAACAACCATTCCTGCAATTTTAGGTGAGCTTGATGTGACTCCTAAATTGCCTCTGACCCAGATGACATGCTTCTTTTACAAGGAATTTAAAACAACTAGGACTCTTCTTAAATTATTAATCATGTTTTTATATGCAGGTGTTTAGGGAAAAAAGTTAACTAAATGAAATAGAATGAAAGGGTTATTATCAATCATCTAGTCTAATTTGTATTTTTTCTTTTTTGAGTGTGTTCAGAAGATGTTGATAATTATGCCTTTATTAGTTAGAATGGCAAGTATAGACTTCTGGATATTATCCATTGAAATACAGAAAAGAAAATTAATATTTACACCTAAATTCTTCTTACACAGATGATATAAGGATAAATTTTACCTTTATGTTATAAACAGATGTCAAGTGGGTTAATCTATTGGTTAATGATCAAACTTGTCAAAACAGTTAAATAAGAAAGTCAGTTATTAGGACACAATTTGCATAAAATATTATAAGCAACCATAACAACAGCAGTCATCTGTGAATGTGGTTTGTGAACAAAGCAATGACATAGTAACTGCACATATATTTTCTCTAATCTCTTAAGTCATGCTTCAAGGTAAATATTAGGCTCTCTCAAGATAGAAATAAATCAAGTCTCAGAAAAGCCAGATCACATGCCCAAGATCACACTACCCTGGTGAAACCAAAATGGCATCAGGTCCCTCTGACTTCAAAGCCAACAATCTTTCAACAAACTAGTGCTGCTATATTAAATAGTAGGTTTGCTGCCCAGGTGATAGCATCATTAAAACAAAACAAAACAATACAAACAAACAAACAAAACGATGCCTGGGTCACTAAGTATCTGCCTTGGTCTCGGGTCATGATCCCAGGGTCCTGGGATTGAGCCCCATGTCAGGTTTCTTGCTCGGTGGAGAGCCTACTTCTCCTTCTCCCCCTGCTCCTCCCCCTGCTCCTGCTCTCTCTCTCTCTCTCTCAAATAAATTTTATTTATTTGTATATATTTTATTTATTTGTATATTTATTTGTGTGTGTGTGTGTGTGCATATATATATATATATATATATATATTTTTTTTTTTTTTTTTAAAGCAGGGCAACATATATACTATTCCCTGTCCAGGGTTTTTGTTTATCCATCTGTGACATGTACAAATTCTAGCTGATTTCCTATAAACCTAAACGGGGACTATTTAAATTCTCTGTTTTCTTCAATGGTTCATTTTTTGCATTCCAAGAATTCAAAGCCTGAGCAGAAGAGACAAAAAGACTCCAGTGTTGGTGAAGTGGAAGAAGAACTGGATGGAGAGCTGAGATTGGAGTTCTGGTGCAGCTCATCACCCACCTGAGTGAGCCTGAGCAGGCCCCTAGATCCTCTGAGGAGCACATCTTCTCTGGGAGTCAGAAGGAGATCTTCCCTAACTTAATGGCTGAGGTTGTCAAGGAGGTCAAGTGAGGCAATGGATGAGAAAGTACTTTGCATATTGTGAAGCACTGTATCAGCTATAATGGTACACGAGTCCAGAACACTGCAAAATGAGATGGAAAGTGCATCAGACACATTCTGTGCCCTCAGCCATCCTGTTGGGCCACATAATTTAAGTAAAGATCTCACGAGCTTCCTAAGTGTCCCTCCTGCACCAATCTCCATCTTTTTAGCCATATGGTTCCCTCTGTGGTTTTTAGGGCTTCTTATCCCAGGAATAGGTGCACCCTGGGAGTATGGAAGTAATCATTGCTCACACCCATAGTGGACAGAAGTGGAAGAATAAGTGCTCCAGCTTCCTGTGGTTCAGAGAAACAATTCTGAGGCACATTCCACAAGATTCCTTAGATGGTTCCTGTGGGGTTGAGCCCCAGCTGCAAACCTCAGTGTCCATCTCAATCTTCCAGGCTTTATTGACTATTATTCTTCCAGGATATCAAGTCCTCTCTCCCTGTCTTTACTTCACTGAAATCTCCTTCATGATGGTTAATTTTATGTGTCAGCTTGACTGGTCCACAGGTTGACTAGATATTTGGTTAATTATTATTTCTGGGTATGTCTATGAGGGTTTCTGAATGAGATTAACATCTGAAGAAGTAGACTGAGTAAAGCAGATTGTGTTTTCCAATGTGGTTGGGCCTCATCAAATCTATGAATGTCTGAATAGAAAAGAATTCTTTATCTGGCTGACTGTCTTCAAGCAGGTACATTGGTGTTCTCCTGCCTTTGGACTTGAATTCTGACTGGAACTCATACAATCCACTCTGATGGTTCTCCAGTTTGCTGACTGCAGATTTTGGATTTCTCAGCCTTCATAATTAAATGAGCCAAGTCATTCTTTAATAAATCCTAATCTATGTATCTATCTATTATGTATCATCTATTCATCTACCTCATCTCCTATTGGTTCAGTTTCTCTGACAATTGAGACAAAAATCAATTAACTCTACATAAATCATTTTCTGAGGCTCTACTTCAGGGAGATATGGAACTAAGACAGATGAGTAGATTTGTTAAGCCTTTTCCATCTGATCCACTGATCCCTTTAATTTCTGAAAATGTTTATGGAACTTCTACTGTGTGTCAGGCACTGTGCTGGGGGACAGGGAGATATGACAGGTTCATGACCTTGGGGGAGTTTACAGACTAGTGAGAGTGACAGACATGGAAATGGATGATTGCTGTGCAAAGCAGTGAGGCCAGAGGGTAGGTAAGCATCCCTGCCTCCTGGCCCCATCTATTCATCACTGGATCAGCATCCATGTTTGGCTGCAGCTCCATTTATTGAATTTCTGGTCGTGCTTCCTCAATACAGACCCCTTCCCCCAGGCTTGGCACAGACTCCCAGCCAAGACGTCTCCCTTAATGATATTTCTGGGCTTGTGCGTCTGATGCAATGACAGCTGTGAAGAATGCTCCATCTCAGAAAGGTCAGGGAACGGCGTAATCCACAGACTAGCAGCCACTTTGCACAAAGCCCATTGCTGAAACACAGATTTTAACCTTTTGGTTTTGCTAAGGCCGTATTCAGCTATTATATGTGCCGGGGGCTGCCAGTGATGGGGAGAGGCAAAGGTGGGATTCATTACAGCAGGCCCCTACCCTAAACTCCCCATCCTGCCTTGCCAATCTATGCAAAGGTTGTATCTGGGGCTTTGTACCTGGGCTTCTTGGACAACAAATGCCTCACTGAAAGTGGCAACACTGAAAATGTAAAAAGCTGGAGCACAGATATGCCACCCGTGCCTTCATGCTGTGGACCCCGACGATAATATTCACCTGCTGCGGGACCAACCTCTCTAGGGCAGCAAATCCCCTTTCTTTTGTTTTTTTCCACATGTTAAATGGTTGCTCTGACCCGGATTCTTTATTGGCACTGAGGATCTGAAGGTAATGAGACTTCATCTACTGCCCTGAGGCTCCTATGGTTCAGCGGGGAAGTCTGATACAACACAGGGCTGTCAGACATCAAGGTCTTCCTCTGTGATCTCTTTTAGAGGAAGGTGGTGGGTGAAATGGTTTAGAGAAGCATGTTTAGTGCCAGGCATACCCATATTTGAATCCCATACCCAACCCTTAGTAGCTTCTAAGTGTGGGCAAGTGACTTCACTTCTCTGGACTTTCAATTCTTAATCTGAACATAGGAGAATAGCTGCACACATCTCTCCCATCCCCTTCCTCAGTCCCCGAGAAATGGTTATTACCTGAGGCGATACAGGTATTACTTATCTACAAAGGCAATCATATTAGAATATATAAATGTATCAAATCAATTATATATCTTAAATTTACACAATGTCATATGTCAAGTGTGTTTCAATTAAAACATTTGAAAAGGAAAAATGGGACAACAGCTGATGGAGATGGTGCAGTTGTGGGAAGAATTTGTGGGAAGGATGATGCATCAGGGGTATCCAGGAGGAAGGGAATGTTGTTACTTCCATTTCTTGCCCTCCCTGCCTGCCAATATACCCAGAGCCTCTCTCCCTGTCTCTCCTCCTGTGCTTCATCTGTGCACCTGTGACACCCTGTTTTGCCCTCTTCTGTCCTGATTATAATCTTCAACAGAAATTACGTCATTTAAACTCCTCTGATTCTAGGTTTCCTATCTGTAAAATGGGAATGAAATAAAACCACCAGCTCTGTGAATCTCATTGAAATATTGAGTGTCAAATGAGGCAATTGCTGTGCCAGTACTTGGTAAACTGAGAAGGGCTCATTATCCATCGAGACGACCCTCAAGAGCAAAGTCAAAGGAAATTTCCCTGGGTTGTAGGGATGCCCATCCCTCCTATTTGAGTTACATAATCTTGGGAGGTCTCATATATTTTGCTTTAAAGTTTTTTTCATATTATAAAAGCAATGTGTTCCCATGGTGGTGCATTTAAAACACAAGAAAAAAGTTGTACCCCTGGGGATAAAAATATATGTTTATAAAAAATAAAAAATTAAAATAAATAAATAAATAAATAAATAAATAAATAAAAAAGTTGAGAAGAAAACAAAAGCCAACCTCTATCCCACTCCATACAGATCTTGCTTGTTAACAGCCTTCTTTATTCCCTTCTATAATCTCTGCAGATTTTGTTTTGAACTGGCTTGGATTTCCAATTGAAAAGCCCTCTACTGGTCTGTTTGTTCTGGAGAGCCTGGAAACCAGCTGAGAAAAGCTGAGGAGTGGGAAGTCAGAGAAGGGATGTGGGGCAAACCATAGCTCCTGGCATTTAGGCAAACAAAAATGATGCTTACGTTTGAGTCCCTGGTCTGAATATTAAAAGAGAGAACTGCAAAAGGGGAGAATATATGTTCTTCTTTCCAAACAAACAAACAAACAAACAGGAACAGGGTTTCCAAACAAACAGGAACAGGGTTCCAAGGCTTCCAGCTCCAGTGTCTCAACAGTGCTTCAGCAGGCATAAATTTGGTGGCCAGAACAGATAGCCAAGATAGCCTAGGTACACTGGAGAACAGACAATGCATATCTGAGTGTGTGTGTGTGTGTGTGTGTGTGTGAGAGAGAGAGAGAGAGAGAGAGAGAGGAGAAAGATGTGGGAGATTGATTTCTGGGACTTCAAGAGAACATAGTAAAAAAAAATCACAACGGGCCTCAGGAATAAGGGAGAGAATGTTTATCTGTAGGAAGATTCAGAGGAAACAAAATATAAGCAGGTGAGATTAGAAAAGCCCCTGGAGCAGCCTTAGAGGAGGATTAAAAGCAAAGGATTTCTGGAGCAGAAGTTGGCTCCAGGCCCTTGGGAGTCTGTGGACTTAAACATCCTACCTTCTCCTTAGCTCAAGGGCCTTAACCTGAGGTCCAAGAAACTCCACAGACCACAAACCACAACAGCATAGGCGAAGCTGTGGCTAGGTCACTAATGAAAATTGCAGATCTTCTCATTACATTATAGTTGTTTCAAATTGAAAGTGTACAATACCACCACTATTATATTACAGGAGTTATTAAATTCACCAGTAGGTTGTGTTACTTAATATATTAATAAAGACACGCATATATTACTATGTCAGGGTTTGTTATGTTTAGTGTTTTGATAACTAGAATTTAGTAATTGATTTACTTGTGATTCTTTGTATTATATTTAATGTAATAAAGATATTACTTATGAAAAGAGTCCAAAAAATAAACCATTATCTATGGGTGTAGGGATCTAGGGATCTATGACATAAAAAAGTGAATACCCCATTCTATAGTAACTAGAGGAGACCTAGTGAGATGCCCACAGGGATGTCTAGAGACAGAACAGAGTAGTTCAGATGCTTTTGGCTGCAAGAGCAGAAAACCAGACTCTGATTTAGCCACAGAGGTGCGTATTATCTCATATAATTTTAAATCCAGACCTAGGGGGTGGGTTGATTCAGTAGATCACAAATGACATGAGTGGCCCAGCTTCTATCAGTGTCTCTATTCTGCTATCCACAGTGTGAACTTGGTGGTAAGATGGTTCCCTCAAGTTCATGACTTGGCTGCAGCCATAGGGCTACTGGCTACTCTTTGTTTACATCTAGTAGGAGTCAGAAAAAACACGCTTTTCCTGTTGTTCTCTTTTACAAGTAAGGGAAAATATTGAAATCTCTAGCAACTTCTCCTGGTGATTCTTTGGAGAGAACTGGGTCACAGTTTTATTCATCAATCAGTAATAAAAAAAGAATGGTGTGATTAGAAGACATGACTGGGGTTAATCAGAAACATCTGCCTCTACCCTACCCAGTTCAAGAGTTAATTCCCCAAACTGTATATTGTGGCTATATGATGGGGAAAGAGAGGAAATCCTGTGTGGCCCACCATAGTATCTGCATCTTTGTGATCATCATGTTCTTGGTCTACAGAATAATGTGTTGGGGATGCAGGGTTTGGTTGTTTAAACATCTTCTATAACATCCTTCTTTGAATCTTTACATGCAGAAGCACCAGGAGGGACAGTGGGTGGATGAGCAAGGTGCTAGGTGGGGATGCAGGGGAAGTAATGTGTGGGATTCCTCTTCTAGGAGAAGTAAAGTTTTGTGCCATTTTCTAATTGATGTATCCAAAATGAGTTATAGATAAGCAGAGCCATTGAACACTTTAACCATCAAGGCCATTGCACAAGGTCAAGGCCAGCTGAAGTCTCAAGATTATTGCCTCTAACCAAGAGCAAACTCCTCTATTTCCTGCAGTGAGCCTTATAAATGTGCATCACATTTTATTTGCATGCCAGAATCAAGGCAGGCAGGCACTGGCTTTATAACTGGGAACACTTTAGAGAAAGACAGCTTTGCTTCACATTTGAGCTCTCCTAGCTCTATAGCTTCTCTGTACCTTGACTTCCTCACTTATAAAATAGCAATAGCAATAACCATGATCTTCTCCCAGGGTCATAGTGAGTTTTAAATAATTTATTGCATGCCCAGTATGTTTTTCAAGTGCCTAGCATGTATACAGCATTAAATAAATTTTACTGTTCAAAACCAAAATCTCCTCACCATCCCTTCTTCCTCTAACTAGGGGACTACAGCAATGCAAGACCCATTGTTCCAGAAATGCCTGTAATCCAAGTGGTACATGTTTTGTGTATTCAACAGGTATTTTCAAAAAACACACAAAAACATGTGAACTACCTCAACCCAGTCTTTTTCCTGGTGGGACAGACATTGCAGGGTGTAGACATATAACATATCATGAGCTTAAGTCTGAACTTGAAACTATAACTGCAAACACATGCAAATACACATACACCCCAAATAAAAGAAACATACACAAGAAAACCCACTGCAAATATCAAAGACAACATAAATAATTACCTCCAGCCTGGGTGCTCAAGGCATCACAGCTAGGAGTCTATAAAGGAGACTGTATGACCACCTATACTTGCATACTGATATTATAGATTGACCA
This sequence comes from Mustela erminea, assembly GCF_009829155.1. Taxonomy (NCBI): domain Eukaryota; kingdom Metazoa; phylum Chordata; class Mammalia; order Carnivora; family Mustelidae; genus Mustela; species Mustela erminea. Next base: position 107,710,524 of record NC_045615.1, read on the forward strand.
TAGAAAGTCATCCTTATCTCTGCCCCAGCACTCTGCACGCAAACTAAATCAGGTGATTCCTTCAGCAACCAGTGGGGAGTCTCACATACACTCACGAGCAACCCTGTCCATGGGGAGGAATATCTCTGAGCATCAGAAGATCTTAATGACCCCTTCAGATTCTTTCTGTATATCCTCCATCTGTAAGGGAACAAGCACTACTCTGCATGTCTGTGTCTTTCTCCAAGCTATTTCTCCTTCGCACATATGCACACACTCATGTACACACACAGATCCATATTTATTCCTAAAAATAAAATAGATAATTGATGGTCTGATGGAGAAGTCTGGGCTCCCCACCAGTATACACATGGTCCTACTCCACATGGCCTCTCCTGCTGAGGTGTTGTGCCCTGCTAGGGAGTCACAGATAACTATACAAAAGTGAGGGGAGGAAGACAGATTGGTGGTTCGAGGAAAAATTCAAAATGGCAGTTGCATCAGGCAGCAAGAAAAGAAGTTATAGGAGAAGCCATATTGTTTTTCTGCTAAGAGTGCTGTGTATAAGGAATAAATTGGCAAGTGTTGACGGATTAACGATGGTGGCATCTGCTAGAAACAGGTGGTGGTTCACAGGGGCCATGAAGATGCTCCTAAAATTAAGAAACCCCCCCTGCCTCACACATGCTTGGGCTTCCACTTCCTATTTTCTCGTCAGAGTATATGAGATTCAGATGCTGCACACAATCCAAAAAGGAATGGGCTGAGTGTGGTGTTAACTGTGACATGTTAGACACACATCTTCTCCTTAATTCAATCTCTTTCTATTCCTGTATTTTCCTGTAATATGAGTATGCCAGCAATAGAGAAAAGAGATGGGCTGGCCTGTTCTATGTAATACACATTTCTGAGAAAGTAAAAGAAATGCCAGATGATACAATACCTCCTGAAGCTATTAGCCTGGGAAGCTCAGACAAGCCAAAGAAAGTATTTCCATTGAAAACAAGGCTGGGATCCCCTTGACTTCAGCATATGGCTGTGCTCTTGACTGATATTAAAACAATAACAACAGACACTTCTCCAAAAAAGACATACAAATGGCTAACAGACACATGAAAAACAATGTTCATTATCACTAACCATCAGGGAAATTAAAATAAAAACCACATTGAGATATCACCTTACATCAATTAGAATGGCCAAAATCAACAAGACAGTAAACAACGTGTGTTGGAGAGGATGTGGAGAAAGGGGAACCCTATTACACTGTTTGTGGGAAAGCAAGCTGGTGCAGCCACTTTGGAAAACAGTGTAGAGATTCCTCAAAAAATTAAAAATAGAGCTACCCTATGACCCTGCAATAGCACTACTGGGTATTTACCCCAAAGATACAGATGTGATGAAAAGAAGAGCCATATGCACCCCAATGTTCATAGCAGCAATGTCCACAATTGCCAAACTGTGGAAGAGCTGAGATGCCCTTCAACAGACGAATGGATAAGGAAGATGTGGTATATATATACAGTGGAATACCATACCGGCATCAAAAGAAATGAAATCTTGCCATTTGCAATGACATGGATGAAACCAGAGGGTATTATGCTTAGAGAAATAAGTCAATCAGAGAAAGACAATTATCATATGATCTCCCTGATATGAGGAAACTGAGAGGCAATGTTGGGGGGTTGGGGGGAGGAAAAGAATAAATGAAGCAAGATGGGATTGGGAGGGAGACAAACCATAAGTGACTCTTAATCTCACAAAACAAACTGAGGGTTGCTGGGGGGAAGAGGGGTTGGGAGAAGGGGGTGGGGTTATGGACACTGGGGAGGGTATGTGCTATGGTGAGTGCTGTGAAGTGTGTAAACCTGGCAATTCACAGACCTATACCCCTGGAGATAAAAATATATTATATGTTTATAAAAAAAATTAAAAAAAAAGATGTGGTCCATATGTACAATGGAATATTACTCAGCCATCAGAAAGGATGAATACCCAACTTTTGTATCAACATAGGAGGGACAGGAGGAGATTATGCTAAGTGAAATAAGTCAAGCAAAGAAAGTCAATTATCATATGGTTTTACTTACTTGTGGAACATAAGGGATAACATGGAGGACATTAGGAGAAGGAAAGGAAAAGTTAATTGGGGGAAATTGGAAGGAAAGATGAAGCATGAGATACTGTGGACTTTCAGAAACAAACTGAGAGTTTTAGAGGGGCAGGGGTGGAGGGAGGTGTGAACCTGGTGGTAGGGCATGTACTGCATGGAGCATTGGGCGTGGTGCATAAACAATGAATCTTGGAACACTGAAAAAAAATTAAATTAAGATGTAAACAAACAAACAGACAAACAACAGCAATGACAACATAAAACAAAAAACAATGGCAGTTTGGAATCCTTCATCTTTCTCTCTCCCTGGAAGGCTAGCTTAAAGGGTGTTTGCCCGATAGCTGAATAATGTCAGCAGGTCATAGATCCTGGGATAATACTGTTATTGAGTTAAGTGTGAAATGAAGTGACATGTCTGTTTATTGAGACATTGAGGAAGGTAAATAGGTTATTCAAACCTTTGGGCTTTACTAAGAAGTGGTATGTGTTTGTGTGTATGGGTTTTATGTGTATATATCTTCAGTGTCCCCCCACCCCCATCCTTCACTAACATGGAATGACCCCTTGCAGTTTTTTCTGTGGGTCCTATCATCTTACTACCTTGCAGTAGCTACTGCTGATGCCCACTGTGGGACTTCTGTCCTGCTGAATATAGCTGGTGATCTCTGCTCCACTGATCACTGCTTTATCTCAACCTGGCCCTGGAGGAGTGGATCAGAGTGCTAACATGTCCACTTATGAAAATGCACAGAAATTGTCCAACCTTCCTGAGCTTTTGTATCCTCACCTCTAAAGCATAGAAAACATTAATTGGTAAAATTTACTGAACACTCATTTTATGCAGGCATTTTCCCAAGCATTTTGCATTAATCCTTCTCTTAGAGTTGTGGTAAAGATTAAGTGAATGCATAGAAGTAAATGCTTAGGACATTATTTGGAATGTAGTAAATGTTTCTGCTACTATTTCTATGACAATTGCAGCTCATTTTATGATTACTGTATCAGTTTGGTAAGGTTGTCATAACAAAGTAGCATAGCCTTAAACAACAGCAGTTTCATTCTGGAAACTATTGTATCTCTGTCCTAATCTCCTCTTCTTATGAGAACAGCAGTCATATTGGATTAGATACCACCCATATGACTTCATTTTACCTTAATACCTTTTTAATGGCCAATTTCCAAGTATAGTCACATTCTTAGTTCCTGTGGGTTAGGACTTCTATATATGAATTGGGGGGTGAGTAGGGCACAGTTCAGTCCTTAACAATTAGAGTACATGTCTTTGCCTTACATACCTACTGTGAAGTTCTGGAGATGACTTCACAATAAGACTTTCATGGAAATTGAGTTTGAAAATAAGAGAGAGATGAAGAAAGAGAGTATAGAAAATGACTTAAGACTATAATCTACTGTGACCAGGTTTAACAACCTCAGGTCACTTTTATTTATTTATTTATTTATTTTTCATTTATTTATTTTCAGCATAACAGTATCATTATTTTTTCACTACACCCAGTGCTCCATGCAATCTGTACCACCACCTGGTACCCCGACCTCCCACCCACCCCCTGCCACTTCAAACCCCTCAGATTGTTTTTCAGATTCCATAGTCTCTCATGATTCACCTCCCCTTCCAATTTACCCCAACCCCCTTCTCTCTAACTCCCCATGTCCTCAGGTCACTTTTAAGAGCACTGGAATGCTGAGTCCCCAGGATCCTTGCAGCTCATTGTCATCTCATCTTTCCCAGAGAGTGCATTCAGTAGCAGGTCTATTCCAATGGAAGTCTGGTTCTGACCAAGTCCATGAGGCAACAGAAGAGAAGGGAAGTAATCATGTCTTATGTTATTCTAAGATCATCTTCTCCAGTTATGACTTATTGACTCAGGATGTGCAGTTTCCCAGGATAAATGTCCATTTCCTTCATAAAGAAATCCCATCCATCCTCATGGGTCTTGCTCTTTGGCTCTGGTAAAGCAATCATAGTAAAACTTAATAGGTCATTCTGAAATATTCTTTAATTGAAAAATAGTGTCAAAGAGAAACAGGCTCTGAAATTTATTTTATATTTTGATATCACATTTTGGCAAATGATTTTACATTACTTTTTTCTACTTTTTAATATGTGATTGAGCGAAGCCTATCCTCTATCTTTGGCCTTGTTTTCAGTCATGTTTATTTAATTTTGTTCATGTTGAAGTTGTTATTTCAAGTATGATTCTCAACTCCACAGTGGTTTAATTTTTCTCTTCCTTTTTTTCTTTTTCTGATCTATTCTCAATTCTGCAGCATTATCAGTTTCAGTTTCTTTTCATTTTATCTCTATGGTTTCTCCTTTGAGCTTTTTTTTTCCCCAGAGAAACTTTTTAATTGCCTGTGATATCTGATTCTTTCTTATTTTCTAGAGTAATTTTGATAAAGTTTAGGTATTTTATTGCTTAATCTTTTTCAGCAACACTATTACCGTATTTTTTTTTTTTTTATTTTTTCAGTGTTCCAAGAGTCATTGTTTATGCACCACACCCAGTGCTCCATGCAATACGTGCCCTGCTTAATACCTACCCCAGGCTCACCCATCTCCCCCACATCCTCCCCTCCAAAACCCTCAGTTTGTTTCTCAGAGTCCACAGTCTCTCATGCTTTGTCTCTCTAATTGTAGAGCCTGTGCAAAAGTTCTGAACCACTTCCTTTCTGTTACACATGTCTGAAGCTTGGAGGGGACCATTTCTTCTGAGTTAGCTATTTGCTCCCAGCAATGGGATAGCTGGCAGAAAACACAGGGCTGAGAAAGTCAACACCTTACATTTTGATTAATGGTCTCAATCTTTCTTAAATCAATGTCCTCTGGCTTGAGGACATGTTCCTCTAGTATTCAAAAGGCTTTAAGGCTAACAGACAACTTCTGAAAATCTTAGGTGCTGTGTGCTTCTTTCTATCTGCTTTTCTTCCCTCCTTCGAGATTGCCCCTAGGTGGCTGTCTCACTAATATTATTGCTAATAAAGCTGACATATCTTCATGGGTCTTCCTTCTGCTCCATTTCTTAAGTGGTCTGAAGGCTTTCTGAGGATATATTCTCTTCTATCTACCCAGTCTTCCTATATACTTCATCTAGTAGAAGGTAATTGGATGGGGTTTTTTGCAACACTGTGACAATTATTTTAGAGAAATATACATCTGTACATAAATTTGAAGAGGCTATCATTATCCCTATTTTAAAATACCTTATTTCAGATATTCTTTATATATATACATATATATTCATATATAATTTCTTTGTTTTAAGACATTTCGCCAAATATATTTGTATTTATGTGATTATGTAAAATGACTCCCCCTCAGCATTTAGCATATTCATAATTAATGGTTTATAAGTAATAATGTAAGATATGGAAAATCAAGGGCCTTTTATTTTAGGGAGCACCAAGACAAGGCAAGGTTTTTTTCCTAGTCATCTTTCTAGGATAAAATGAAAACTACAAGATTCATGAAGGCTGGGCGGTTTTATTACCTGCAATAGCACATTGCTTATGCTAGTGCATGGAACAGAGTAAATCTCAACAAATTTATGTTGAATGAATGAACAAAGTCCATGCCTACAGATCTTTACTGCTATTTTTATAATCTCAGATCTACATTGACTACGAACAAACCCTCAAAGAGAAAAAATAAAGGCACTTCACAAGAAAAAAATTAGGACCTTAGATTAACCTGAAACTACACTGAAAAAGAAATATATTTTAGTCCACCCACCCCCCTTATTTACAAAGTCTATATTCTTCTAAGATAAAAAGAGATATCCAATTTATATGAGCAGTAAGGACACACCTTCTGATTCTATTAGGTTAATTTTGACCCCAGTATGTGTCCTCTAGTCACCCAAAAGAGTGAGAATTTTCCAATTTTTTTCATATCCAAATGGTAAGTGTTATTTTCCTTTCTTCAGGAACAATAACAACAACAACAAAAAGATTTGTTCCAAAGCTCAACTTAATTTATCTTCTATTACAGGACAGAAAGTGCTTACCATTTTTAGGCGAGAAAATTTGCCAACTTCTATTCCTACTAAAGTTAAAGGAAATAGTTGCAGCATATGTATTTTATCATGGGTATTTTTAAAGTAAATAACTGTTGAGGTTGGAGTCAATGTAGGGGTTGATGACTGGGGAATGGTAGTTAAAATGTGTAGACTGTGTATCATAGAATACTGTATTATAGGAGCTACAGGATAGGTGTACCCACAGCTTGGCTACACCTTCAAAACTTAATGCTAAATGAGAAAACAAAAGAAACAAAATAAGGTCTAGAGGAAATACCATAAAATATAAATCAAATATTCACAACAGAAGTATCCATATTCTATAAGGATATATACAAATAAAAGGACAGAAATAAAAAGAAAAACACTGAGTGGTCATTTTGGAAGAGGAGAGGAATAAGAGTCAGTGATGGGGATACAGTGTAATACATACATACATACACACACATGCATGCATACAACTAGAGAGGTGCTTTGGAGGAATTGATAGTAAATTAAGGAGTATGACAGGCTCAACCTAAAGCAACATGAAGTTTAAAAACACACATTTGCAGGATATAAGAAGGAATGTGATGAAAACTTACTGAATTGAGTACTTCTGTATTAAAGAGGAATTATGACATGGGGTATGAAGGAGAATGGGGAGTAGAAATAACTTCAAAGTTTATACCTAGAGAGATGTATAAAAAGAAAAACAACTAGCAATGCTCATTTCAAGGTCATCTCTCAATTCCCCAGTGTTGCTCTGCATTGGAATGAGCCACATTGATGTCCCTATCATTCTAAACAGATCTATAATACTAGGGTAGAAGAAAGTTGTCAACGATGTGGGCAGAGCTACAAGGATGCAGGAGGTCACTGTTACTAACTGTGGGACTAGGTATGGAGAATTCTGAGCTTTAATCTCTCAAGGTACTGAGGCAGGATTGTCATCTTGAGGAATAAGAGTAATATAGCAAGGACAGGTATGCAGACACACCCAAGCACAGAATGCAAGGTAGAAGGTAAGTAAAGGCTTACCACAGGAGCCAGTTAATGGGGTTGTGGTTGCATAGCATCTGTATACTCAGAGGCAAGGAGGAAGTAAGATATTTTTCCTATTAATTTATAATTTAAAATAATTTATAATATTAATTTATAAGTGTTAAATATTTTCTTTAACTTAATAAAAATAGTTTTTATTTAATTTTTATCATAAGAGTAGTAACAGTTTATTGTAGAATATTTTGAAAACAAAAGCAGAGAGAAAGAAAAAATGTTCATAGTCCAATGAACTACTATGATTATTCCAATGTATTTCCTTCAGATGTTTTCCAGATATAATGTTATTTTGTAATTTTGGTATACATAACTCTAATTATACTTATTTTCTCACTTAACATCATAATTCAAGCAATTTGTTAAGTTACCACACACTTTTTACATTCATTTTAATGCCTTGAATAATGTTACATTGAGGTAGGTTAGCCAAAATTGATATAACTATCCCCATCTATGGTGTGTCTTTTTTCCCTCATAATATAAGGTAATGACTATTCTCTATACTTAATGCTTTATGTTCTCCATATTTCACAATAGTTTCTCAAAAAAGATCACCACAGAGGCACTTGGGTGGCTCAGTCAGTTACGTGTCTGACTTTTGGTTTCAGATCTCATGGTCAAGAGATCAACTCCCTCATGGGGTTCCAAGCTCAGTGGGGAATCTGCTTGAGATTCTCTCCCTCTCCCCCTACCCATCCCACTTGTGTTCTCTCTCTCCTTCTCTCTAAAACAAATAAATAAATCTTAAAAAAAGAAAGATCCCCACAATAAAATTACTAATAATAAAAATCATGAACATTTTAAGAATCTTGACACATGTGGTTAAGTTGCTTTCAAGAAAGGTTGTGCCAAAGCACACCATCACCAGGAAAGAATGAAAGTCCCAAGCTCATGTTTATAGCTGTTGCTGCATAAGACCAGAGGCTGCTAAACTTTGTTGTTTGTAAAAATCATATGAGCAGCTTGTTAAACTCCACATTCCAGATGCCACTCATAAATATCCTGATCCAGTAGGTCAGAACTCTGCATCTTTAACAAGCAACTCAGTGTGACTAACATAAGAATTAAAATGAATACATGTTGCAAATACCATTTTGAGATATCACTGGGGGTTCCTTTTACACCGAACTATTTTCTATAGCTAAATGAGATGTCATAAATCCAGAAATTCCTTGTTTTCAGTAAAACATGGCAACCTTATGATTCTGACAATTCTATCTTGTGTCTTACCCTGTTAATGTACTTTTAACTTTTTCTGGATGAGCCCAAACTAGGTGACCCTTGATTAAATGACAATTTTATGAACATTAAGTAGAAATTCTTCTCTCATCTTTGCATTACTTGCAAAGAAGAAAGAAATACTAGTGAAGTTGGGTGGTTAAGAGCCAAAATTTTTGATAGAAAATAAATATCTATAGGGAAAAATAATGAGTCTTGAAGCATGTGGGACTTCAGCATGTTCTGCGTCTAGGCAATGTTTCCCTCCAAATATGCCTACTATTATCACTTAGCCTGATTCAATCTTAATACACTGGACCTCTGTGGAGGAAGAGCATATGTGTCCACTGATCTGTGTGAGCCCTTCTCCACTATCACGGAATGATCTATTCTGCCTTGTTTCTTTGTCCTTGTTTTGTTGGTGCAAGGGAGACATGGGACCCTCGCTAGCAGTTAGAGTCCTTTCCACCAATTTTGAACATGAGACTCAGAGTCATAGTTTTCTCCCATTGGATAATGAAGCTCTTGATGCTTGGGAGCTGTCTATGGTCCTGTCTGTAGTAAGGGAGAAGAAAGGTAGCATGGAGAGTAAGAAACAGATTAGGAATAATAGAAATAGCTCTAATGGCATTAAATTCTTAATTCTAGATGTTTTTAGGTATACCAGCTTCCTTGTCCTTTTGACAGCTTAACTGTCCCACAGGATAAGCCAATACCCTATGAATAATTTCCCTGTTATTCATAAGATTCTTGGAGTTGGGTTTTTATTACTTACAGGTATAATATCCCTAATTCGTGCAATTCAGAATTTTTAATAAACACATTCTTGTTTCCTGAGCCTAACAACACCACCTTTAGGCCTTGCCAAAGAAGAATCCGGAGGCAAGGATAGCATGGAAGGTGGTCAATACTGTTGCTAGTACAAAGTGCTTAATTTCTAGGTTTTTTGTTTGTCTGTTTATTTGTTTTTAATAGGATGGATGTATAACACTACAATAGTTTCAGGAGTACAACACAATGGTTGTATATATGTACATATATGATCACCATAAGTTTAGCTAACATCCGTCACCTCACATAGTAACATTTTTTTTTCCTTGAAAAGAACTTTTAAGATCTACTCTGTCAGCAACTTTCAAATATACAAAACTGTATTTTGAATTTCAGTCACCATGCTTTACATTATATCCCAGAACTTATTTACCTTATAACTGGAAGTCTGTATCTTCTGACCCCTTACCCATTTGTCTCATCTCCTATCCACTAGCCTTGCCAACCACCAATCTGCTCTCTGTGTCTATTAGTTGATTTTTCTTAGATTCTATGTATAATTGAGATCATACTGTGTTTGTCTTTCTATGTCTGACTTTTTTACTTAGCATAATGCTCTCAAGGTCCAGGAATTCCTTCTTTCCCATGGCTAAGTAATATTCATATATTGTCTTTAATTGTCGATTGGTGATCATCTAGATTATTCCCATGTCTTGACTGTTGTAAATAATAGTTTAATGACCATAAGTGTTCAGATATCTCTTCAGAACCACATCATTTCCTTTGGCTGTATGCCCAGAAGTGGGATTGTTGGATCTTTTGAAGAATATGCATGCCATTTTCCATAGTGGCTATACAACTTGTTTTCAAATCCACAGTGCAAAAGGGCTCCCCTTTCTCCACATCCTCACCAACACCTCTTTTCTATTGTCTTTCTGGTGATAGCCACTTTAAAAGTGTGAAGATATATCTCATTGTGGTTTTGATTTGCTTTTCCCTGACAATTAGCACACTGAGCACTTTTTCATGTATCTCTTGACATTTGCATATCTTTTGTTTGAGGGAAAAAAAATGGCCATTCAGTTCTTATACCCATTTTTAATTGTATTTTTTTTTTTTTTTTTTTTTTTTTTTTTTGCTATTGAGTAGTCTAAGTTCTTTATATATTTTGGATATCAATCCCCTATTAGATATATGATTTACAATTTTTTCCCATCCTATAAGTTGCCTTTTCACTTTGTTAATTAATGGTTTCCTTTGCTGGGAAGAACTCTTTAGTTTGATGTCATCCTTCTTGTTTATTTTTGCTTTCGTTCCCTTCGCTTTCAGTATGTGTTAAACTTTTTGAGCCATACAGATACGGATTCAATCCTAATGCTCCTACCTCTTAAATATATGACCTTGAATGAGTTGTAAACCTCTCTCAGCCTCTATTTCCCCAAGTTGCCAAATTGGGCTGTTTTTTTCTCACATAATTATGGGGCTTGGTGAAATTTTACATAAATGTGCCTTATATGGAGCCTAGACATAAAAGATGCCCCATATTCCCCACTCTGAATTGTAGCTAAAGAATATTCCTTGAAAATAACAGCTTTGAGGTTTTATTTCTTCTGGTTCTACAAACTCTGCCTTACCCAGAACCTCTGTAGCCAAAAGTTTCTTATATCTTTCTTTTATAACAAGGTCCAGGATTTACTGGAGTGAAAAATGAAGTGATTTAGTTTTTGTAATAGCTTTGGAGAATTTTCCCAATAATTGCCTTTGGGTGTGACCCTCAGACAAGTCAAGTTTACCTAAAGATAAAATGATTATAAATAATTCTCAAAGAAAGAGTCTTTTGTTTTGTACCACATTTTCATTCTGCACAGTTTTCTATTCATCATCTCTCCCAAGTTTCAGTTAAGGCAAATATTATCATCCTATAAACAGGAGTCAAACTGAAGCTTTCTATCCTTTAATTCAGTCAATATTTACTGGACCAGGCATTGTATTGGATTCTGGGTATAAATGAAGAGAATAATAAGATGTGGTCTCAGCCATCTAAGTCAAGTTGGAGGATAGACAAGCTAATGGTTAGTGTTCAAAAGGTGGGAGAAGAGGCAAGCTTCATTCTACAGATGAGCAGAGAAACAAGATCTGAAAGAGGTGACTTTGCTTCAGGACCAGAACTAAAGCTAAAAATGCAAAGGATGGCTCTTTTTGATATTCAGTAATTGTTACATCATGGAAGACAGATTAGGTAGTGTGTGTTCTGTTTAATCTAATATTCTACATATTTGTGAATGCTGCCTCTAATGACAATAGATTAAAGTTTTTGAAAAAAGAAAATAGGGACAAATGTAATATGGCACTCTTGACTCTGGCCTTCAGGGATGCTCTTCTAAATATCAGTTTGCATCGTAATATAAATTTGAAAGCAAATAAGGTGTGGTGATTAAAAGTGAAGGCTACGAAGATCACACTGCCTGTCTTAACACCCTAGATCTCTCACAAACCAGGAAAAAAAAATGCTAAAATACTCTGTAACTCAGTCTTCTCATTTTTAATGGAGGCAGTGATGATGCCTACTTCATAGGGTTCTTGTCAGGGGAGGAAGGTAGCCAACCCATAGCCTTAGCAGAGTGTCTGGCACATTGCAAGAACTTAATGTCTTATTGCTAGAAGATAGCACAGTTCAGGATGGGAAAAGGCCCTCCCATAGTCTAGAGCAGAGTAGTCCTAGACTTCTCATCATTCTTCCTCAGAACTTTGCTTGGTTTTGCTATTCAAAGGGTGAGGAAGACTCCCAAGCCTGAATTATTATATGGACAATAAAGAAGAAAAAAATCAAGATGGGAGGAATGAAGTAATTTCTTTCATTCTTACCTTCCTTCCAAAGAAGGGTCTGTGGCCCCAAGGCTGAGAATTTAGCTTCTTTGGTCTTATAAGTGTGAGTTACATAGCCAAGAACTGTGGTTCAGACATGGCTTCACAAAAATTTATTAAATTCTTATCTCCTTAAGGTTAGATAATCAAGTAGTCCACCAAAAAGTTTGGAAACCATCTTGCTCTCTTACTTATTTTGATGAGGAGCTTAATTTAAGAGTCACCTCATTCATATTAATAGCTCTCATATATTAATTAGTAGGACTGATTTGTAGGCAAATTTAATGACCCAAGATGAGAAAGTTGAAATTCAGTTTTTTCAGCTAGATCTTGCCTAAATGACTCATGTACATCTTGGAAAAATCTCATTACTCCTTACTAACCACCCTTATCAATATAAGTAATCATTTTAATTCTCTCTACGTTATCTAACACTTCATAAAAAAAAAAAAAAGAGTGTAAAGTCTACTTATGGAACCCTTTCCCACACACCATGATATTTATCTCTGAGTACCCAAGACCACATAAATCTCCTTGAGTCATAATTGTTAAGCTAATGGCAATTAGAAATACTTAAGAATTTTTTTTCAGGTTTAATTTTTATCTTTTAGAGGAAAAATGCATAACACATTTATATTTTAATTTGCACACAAAATCCATCTGCAACTATTTTGTTAATCTAAGAAGTGTTTTGTTTATATGTATACAGCATTCTCTTTACTGGAAAATGTATCTTGGAACTTGGATTCTCAATCAAAATTATTTCCCTTGAAACACAAGCTAAAAGATTACTTTTCCTTGATATTCATGCCCTTATTGGGAGTATCAACTTGTATATTTTTACTTCCTGATAAAATATTTATGAAGGGAAGACATTCCCTTATCTATCAAATTATATACTCTAATTCAGCAAACGCTTTATCTTCTGGAACATAACTTTAACTGGCAAATATGGGCCTGTGCAATTCTCGCAAGATTATTTCAGATTAAGATCTCTGAGGTTTTTGCTTTTATGCCAATCTCTGCAAGGAAAAAAAAAAAGCAAAAACAAAAAACCTGTTCTAACTTCTCCCAAAGTGTTCTGACTTTTTGCAAGCTGTATAACAATGGTTTTATTCAAATTGATGCAAATTTGGAAAGCCCTTGACATTTTCCCTTAACCAGACATTTAAAAATAAATAAATAAATAAATAGATAAATAAATAAATAAATAAAACCCCACAAAATCCAAGTAGCAGGTGTTGACTTTTATACAACCAGCCATCAAATAAACTTCTTATGTTTTCTTTCTTAAGTTTCCAGAAAACTCTGAACCTACGCTAGAGTTTGAAGAAATAGGTCATTGATCCAGCAGCACATAAAACCCACTGAGTTTTTGCCCTGCAGTAGAGCATTTGGCAGATGTTTCTGTGGCGATTTGAGGAGCATCTTAAAACAGATTGTCAAGGACACTTTGGTACAAGGACAACCGTAAATCAAATCCTTCTCTCACTTCCCCTCTCCTGCTCACTTCCATCTATTTACTGTGAAATAATGACAACTGAAACTTTTTTGCCACTACCAGGAGTGCCATGAGGACTCACATTTACTGCAAAGCTCATAAAACTCCAACCTTGTGTTTAATAAAGTGGGTGGAGAAGAAAGGGGAGAAGTCTCACCAAGTTAGGAGTTTATGAAATTCATTATTGGAAAATTCCACCGTGTGAAGTTTATAGACATGTGATTTGATGCCTGGTGCCTTTAAGTGTCTGGGTGGTTTATTTGCTTTTTGGTTTTCTTTTTAATTGTTTTTGCTGTTTGTGTTGGTGGTGGTGTTGATTTTGGTTTTTCCTCAATATTTTAGATCAAAGACTTTACTTTCTGTCTTAGCTCACCATTAAAGGTCAAAATATGACTGCCTTCTCATTGTTCAATGTAATTACCGTGAAAATTCCTAACTACTTTCTTTCATCTGATCTTTGAAGATTTAGAAAAGTTGAATACTCTGGTTTGAGGATATGATACTTGCTTTGGATTGATATTTTGTGATTTTTTTTTTTTTTTTTTTCAGGCTCAGAAAGCACTCTACTTTCTCTCAGGCATTAGAGTCCTTCTGAAATCCAACCTTTAAGGTCTTGGCCATATTTTTACTTTTTTTCCTCCTTAAGTTCCCACTGTACTTGATTTACATAACTCTTTAACACTTCCATTTCTGGGAGATGGAGGCAGTCTTGGGAGGTAGTTTTGGGAAATTAGTGAGAATTTGGAATATGGTATCAAGCAGACCCACTCTTACTTCCTGAGAATCACATCATCCCTATAATAATAGCACCTAACTGGTGCTTTTATTACCCCCACTTTACTAGTGTGGAGGCATGAAGCCCAAGGAGTAATAACATCACCAGTTTCGTGAGGTTGTTTCAAGAACTAATGAAAATTCATCATAAAACATGACACACAGCACACTGCGGATAAATGGTCACTCTTAGCTGAGCTCTTGTTTATCTTCATAGCTAACCAATATCTCCTCCAGAATAAAGGCAGTGTCTTCATTCTTCTACCCTTTTCAGGCCAGAGGAGTACTTTGTATATAATCCACACTCAACAGATAGTTGTTGAGTGAACAAGTGATTGATCCGAAATCCCACTGTCAATCGCTTCACTTAATAACTACCTGACTCAGAAAGACAACTTGTCTGTTCAATCTACACACATGTCAACTCCCTCATTTGCTGTTGTACACACCATTCAAGAATCAATGCCTGCAGATCTGCCTTCCTGACATGTCAGCCTACCATTACTCTTCTTACCTCTGGACTTGACAGGCCTCTGTCCACCACCTATGTTATGCCAGAGTCATTTCTTCATAAGGAAAAGGTGTAACATTCCCCAACTCAGTTACCTTTAACCAGCATGTCTCTCTCATCATCAGGATGGAGTCCACCATCCTCTTTGTGAGATACAAGACTTCTTCCATCCTCTGGTCACCATCTACCTCTGTAGCTGCCTCACTTGCTATGACTCTGCTCATGTTCTTCCAACATTCTTCTATTAAAAAACAAACAAAGTCAAAGAAACAAGCAAACCAACAAAAAACCCTCAAATTATTTTTCTCCCCTTGAGCACATTCCTGGTGCTTGTCATTACACCACCCACACTTTCAAAGACTAATCTCTGTCAGATACTCGAGGCACATGTCTTCTAGGCTACCAGGCTATAAAACCCACTCTTTATAAAGTGTTTTACCAAGAGCAATCTCTTTCAGTTTGGTGGCTTGTTAATCAGCACATTTTCATGAATTGCTCAATAATAACTTGAGTGTAAAAGATGATCAGAGATGATCACATTACCCTTTATAGTGCCCTGGAATTACTGTAGACTGGTTTGCTGGGAAATAATTAAATGGGAAACCTGCCACCTTTCAGAAATCAGAGCAATGAATCAAAACGCTGGTTGAGGACTCTGATGTGCCAAGCCTCATGTAGGTGTCAGAACCATAAAGGTATTTGATACTGTCACTGCCCACCAGGAACTCACATTCTGATAGGGGCAAGGCACACATCTAAATGCCTTTCTATCCTGTGCCCCCTAAAATAAATGTTAATGTTTAAAAATATGTTCAATCTTCATCTTCATTGCCAAGGTTTTTGTTTTTGTTTTTTTGTTTTTGTTTTGAGAGCACCCAGAGGGAATGACCTAGGCTCTCACTTTGTATTTTCCTTCTTAATTGAATGTCTTGCCATGAATTGTTTATGTTTGCATTTAAGAGACTGTTTAGACTAGGGTGTCACAAACAGAAAGAAGAGAAATATATAGCAGAGTGTAGACACAAGGAGCTGCTTTCTGGGGGAGATGTTGTCTGGCTGGAATATAAGAGAATAAAGGAAAGGATTTCTAGTAGAGGCAACACCATGAGCAGAGACAGCAGGTCTAATGCAGCCCAGTGATAGGACACTGCCAACTGTGAAGGAAAGAGAGGTGGAAGGGAGGCTGGAGTAGGAGGTAGAGGCCAGGGTTTGGGGTAGGATACCTGCCAGGACATAGCACATGAATGCTGATGGGAGGGAGTTCAACAGGAAAGTGAAAACATCAGATTTGTATTTTTGAAGCTTAACTTTGGCTTTAATGTACTGAAGGGATTGGTGTTGGAAAAGACTGGAAGTGAGGAGGCAAAATTGGGGAGCCATTGTAATATTTCCAGAGTGAGATGATAAAGAGCCAGTTTAAAGCAATGACTGTTACTTAAAACAAAATGCAAAATCTCTTACTAGTGACTCAAAGGAATGAAACTTCGAGGCCATTTGTCCTTCTTTCATAATTGTTCAGTATCTTCTCATGCATAGGCATCTGTCTACTGGTCCAGCATCTCCCCCCCTTAGCTCCTCAATGCATTAACATACAGCCAAATGACACAGGAAAGTATTTTTACATACAGGTAAGAATTTGAGTGATCTGGGAATGAGAGTCTTAAGAACCTTAGGGAAAATTGCTAAGGAGACATAATGGATTTAAATAAATGCATATTTTTTTTAATTTTTAAAAGATTTTATTTATTTATTTGACAGAGATCACAAGTAGGCAGAGAGGCAGGCAGAGAGAGAAGAGGAAGCAGGCTCCCTGCTCTAGAGAGTCCTATGCGGGGCTCGATCCCAGGACCCTGAGACTATGACCTCAGCCGAAGGCAGAGGCTTTAACCCACTGAGCCACCCAGGTGCCCCAATATATGCATACTTTAAATGTCAAAGATGCTGTGTGAAAAACTGAAATGAAACAACCTCATGAAGTATTATTTGCCATAGAAGTGAAAAAGAAAATATCATTAGTGTCCAAACAGCTCATAAAAATCAATTAGAGAAGCACTTAACCTCAAGAAAATCAATGTCCAAAGAACTTGAGCAGAACACTACAGAAGAAAACATAGCTAATAAATGAAAGGATCGTATTAGACTTCACCAGTGTAACAAAAGTGGAAACTGAAGAAACATGAAAGAGAGGTTTCTATGTCAAATTGTTGTAGCAGTTTTTTGGTTTGTTTCTTTTTGTAGCTGTTTTAAAGACTTTTGTCCTCTACTAATGTTGATGGAGAAGGGGACCAAGAATATGCCCACAGTGGACTCAAGGATAGAGGAGAGATATTTGTACAATAATTCTAGGAAGCAATTTGACCCCTAGATGGATAAATAGATAAATATATATCTTATATATTTATAAATATACATCTAGAGAGGAACATACACATATACACACACATATATGGAGAGAGGAAAAAGTTTTAAAATATCTAAACCTTTTGAACCATTAATCTCATTGCTAAGAATCTATCCTAAGGAAATATGAAAGATACAATGAACATTTATTTATAATAATGTACATTCCAACACTATTTACAGTAGCCCAAATCTAAACATTCAAAATATCTTTCAATACATTGTTGTGTAAATGAGTAATCCCTTAATGACGGATCACCACTATGCAGTTTTAAAAGCTTGAGTTTTCAATTAATTTTATCAAGAAAATTGTTCTGTCATGGTCACAAAGGGGAAAAAAAAGATATAGAAGTACATATCTATTACCAATTCTCTTTATGCATACCTGTGTATGTGTGTTTAAAAATGTGTATAAATGATAGTAGATAGTTGTGGATATGTGAACCCCAAGATCACATCCATATTAATAAGTGATGCTGCTGAAAAATGGCAGAATAATCTATTTTGTAGAATTTACTAAACCTACCTAACATTCCCAGTCACAATGTTTTGCTTTTGTTAACTTATTGTGCAAATCAGCAACTTTGAAAAGTAATGAGTTTATTTCCCTGAAAAAAAAAAAGTATCATCCAGTGAAGTGCAAAAAAAAAACAGTAAAATTTAACAGGGGGCTAAATTTCTTAGGAGAAGAAGTCTGTGAAATATGTGATTTGGAGCAGAAATCAGAAATCAGAAATATGTGATTTTGGAGCAGAAATTGTGGAAAACCTCAGGAACTTTAATTAAAAATTTGGTGTCTACTGATTATCTGTCTGAAATAAACTGGAGTAAGAGCACCCGAATGCTAACAGTGGTGATATATGGGTAAGGAGACAGAGAATCTCTTTTTACTTCTCTGATTCTGAATTTTCTTTGAGCATGCACTGCCTTGAAAACAGGAAAAACATATAGTGGTAAAGGCATAAAAATTAAAGTCACACTCTACTGACCCATTCACACCTCCAGAGCTTCTCGAAGGAGACAAGGGAAAAGCAGACCATGCAATTAGGCTCACACCATGGTTTGGTTTTACTGTCTAGGCTGTGCCATTAGAAAGCTTGGAAAAGATTTCATTTTCAATCAGAGAGAACTCAGCAAGTCATTTTCCCTCCCATTAAAAACTTTCCGCTCCTGCTACCACTTCCCCAGTGTCTCTCCAATCCCATACAACTTTCAATCCAACCCATCAGCAGTGACTCCAGCCGGCCAAGAATCTACTTCTGGAAACTGCTCATCTTCTCCAGCCCTCCCTAGCAGGGCTGTCTCACTGCATGGCTCTTTAATTGAACCAGCTCCCTGCACTTGGTATCTCTGTCTGCAGACCCTGATTATGCAGCACCTCATGAATAACCCGAGTCAGGATGTCCTCCCTGCAGTCTCCCAGCCAGGCCTGTGATATTACTTGATCCTTTCTCACAGCACGTCTGTAAAAGTTTGGAATTTGCAAGCAATAATCCACCAGCCAGGGTGAACTGAGGACATCCCTGACACCAGGATGGCTGTGCAGAACAGAAAAACACCCTCCCCATACAGATCAGAGAATACATCCCCGAAACGAAAAATGATGATGGGAAAATCATCCATAGATTTGTAGTAATTCTATTATGTGCCAGATACTAATTGCTATGACATCACTGAATAGAAAGGATTATGGCTAATTATCACAACAACAGAGTGGAATAGATACAATTAGGCCCCTGCTTTATTGGTTAGAAAATTGAGGTGCAAAGAGTTTAAATAGCTTTGCCAAAGTCATAGAACCAGGAATTAAAGCCAGGTCTCCTGACTGCTTATGCATGTTTTGTTCCAGATAATAAATTTCTATAGGCAGAAAGCAAGGCCCTGAGTTAACGGAACACAGAGTTGAACTTGATGAAAAGGAACCAAAGACTCTGAAGGAAGAACAGCCAATGGTCCCTTGTCCCAGATGCCAAAGAGTTGTGGGGAAAGAGAAAAGGCCAGGAAAGTATGCTCAGATGGGTGGGCAAATGCACCACTGGGCTAGGCATCACAGGACTGCTCCTTGTTTGTTTCAAAGCATTGAAGTGAGCTTAGGTGAATCCCTTTTCCTGGGTCCCAGTATTTGTCCCAGTATCCAGCTCAAACCTTACAAATGTACTCCTATTCAATTCATACTTTTGCAAAATTTTAGCCTTTCCTATCTAGAAAACCCGTAGGCTGTTGTACATGTCAAATATATCCAGATTCTGACTCCTTTTCACTTTATTATTACTTCTACCCTGATCCAAATCACCATCATTTACCTGGATTGTTATGATAGCTCCTCAGTGGTATCTCACCATTTGTCCTTACTTGCCTAGAGTCCATTCTGACTAGAAACTAGTGTGGTCTTCAGAAAAATCCAATTCAGATCATCTAATTCCTTTGTAAGGGCTCTCCATTTCTATCAAAGTAAAAGACAAAGCTACTTAATGGTTTAGAAAGCCATATATCAGGGATTGACATTCTTCCTGTAAGGGCTATAAAGTATATAAATAACTGAGACGTTATGGGCCATGTGATGTCTATCCCAACGACTCACTCTCCCATTGTAGTATGGGTGTACCATAGACAGTATGTAAACAAGTAGATGTGGCTGTGTTCTAATACAATTTTACTTATAAAAGCAGGAAGTGGGCCTGATTTGACCCATAGGTCATAGTTTGCTAATCTCTACCCTATAAGATCTAGCCCGTTTCCTCATTCCTTTTTCTGACCTCATTTCTCAGGACTCTTTCTCTTCCTTACTGCACTCCAACCACACAAGCCATTTTGTTGTCCCTCAAACACACCATGCAATTTCCCGTTCTCCTCACCCCCACAGACTTCTGTCTTCATAGAATACTCCAGATACCGAAGTATCTCCATGGCTAACTCTCTCACTTCCTCCAAATTTGGACAATTCTTACCATCTCACATCTCAGTGAGTCTAATCTAGCTTTCTTCTGTACCATTACCTAGCCCCTTACCTTGCTCTGGTTTTCTTTTTCTCCATAATGTTTATAACTTTTAAACAAACTATAATTTGTTTATTTATCACATGTATTTTTCACTCTTTATCCACCTCTCCCAAAGGAATGGGGAGACTCTCCATATGGGCAGTGGGTTGATACGTATTATTCACTCACATAACCCAAGCGCCTAGAAGGACATCTGGGACATAGATCCTCAGTACACATCTGTGGAATCAAGTTGAAGACAAATCTAAAGCTGCAGTAGTTATAGAAAGGTGTGGAATCACCTTGCTAGGATCAACTAACCTCCCCTTCAGCTTAACTGAACTGAATAGTAGGAATGCAAGTAGATTGCATTAGACCCATGAGTTGTCCTTTGAGAACAATGTGGCATTTTCCTTCCTCTCCCTGTGTTTACTGGATGAAAACTGAGTAAAGAATGTTCAAAGAAACTACTAGTAGAAATTGGGAAACGTACTTAAGTTACTGAAAAAAGGGCCTAACTTATCTCTGCTGCACCCTTTAAAAGTGACTTAGCAGATTCCATCAAGAAGTGAAGGTCCCAGAGAGAGGTGTATAATGGGGATTTGGGGAAGCAATATTCTTCTCCAGGACAAATTATCTTCCCACAGAGTGCTTTGCATAGGTCTGAGGCAGAACCATAGTCCGTTTCATCCTACACTGGAAGTATTTTTAAATACCCAAGCATAAATTACCTAACCTACCCTCATTTTGAAGATGAGGTAATTGAGATCTATAGCTTTGTAATCAGATACGGTATGAGTCATGGCTCCCATACATAGTGTCTATAACCATGCTCATGTCAATCTTTTCCTAACATTAGTTTCCTCTTCGGAAAACTGAAAATATTGCTGCCGGGCTCATGGTTATATTGAAGATTAAACAAGATAAAGCACAGCCCACAACATTGCTAGGGTAACTGTTATTAGTAATATATTAATATCAATATGCCATTAATATTATTATTTTCGAAAACTCTACAGACAGCTGATAGCACATCAAGGAAAGGTTTGAGAGAGCTAGACCCTTTACGTTAGGATGGCTACCCCTTCAATCCATGAAACATTGAGGAATATAATCTCTTTAGATCTCTTTAGTTTACATACTGTCTATGGTACATCCGTACTACAATGGGAGAGTGAGTCGTTGGGATAGACATCACATGGCCCATAACGTCTCAGTTATTTATATACTTTATAGCCCTTACAGGAAGAATGTCAATCCCTGATATATGGCTTTCTAAACCATTAAGTAGCTTTGTCTTTTACATTGATAGAAATGGAGAACCCTTACAAAGGAGTTAAATGATCTGAATTGGATTTTTCCAATGAATGAAAAATGTCACACTTTGTCCATGGCAAAGCAAGCTCAATTTGATGTCAAAGGCTAAATTCATTCTACCACATAGTTGAAACGCACCCCCCCAAAAAATCACTTGCTAAATGGATTTGTTAATATGTTCTACATTTCTGATTCTGTATGACCGGCAGGCATATACAATAGAGTTTCATCTTCCTAGATCTGTGTTTAAGGAACCAGTCACTTGAATATTTGGTGTCTCATTTGAGGAGACCTGTTCTGAAGTCATGAGATTGTAGAATAGTCACCAACACCAGTCTTGCATGGATGGTATTCTATTAACATCTTGATATATATGTAATTATTATACTAAAACATCATTATATTCTTGTTCCCCTATCAGAGTTCTGTTTTCTGTGCTTTCTTTCTTAGGGCAGTTGTCACAATTTTTTAAGAAGTTATTTAATGATATCAGTTGAGATTTCTGTCTATTTTCATAAACTAGGTAGGATCAGAAATACATTAAATCACAGCAAGATCAATGTCTAAGGGTTCATTTATTTTCCTTTCATTTTATACTGATGGAACTGAGAACAAAGCAAAGGGAAAGAGGAGGGACCCTCTGTCAGAATTAGAAATCTTGTCAACGCATCTCAAATAAGGCTGTCACTTTGGTTTTAGGAAAAGGAATTATTACTTGGCTGTGAAGGTTGATCTCAGTGGAGGTAAAATAGATTTTAAGTCGACAAATAAGATCTTCCAGAATAAACATGAGCCTGTTGTAGCCTGTTTACCTAACAACTTAACATCAAAAGCTCTAGTTAATGGAGAATAGTTCTACATCTCCCCAAGAAAGCCATTTGACCTTGGTCAGTTTTTTAAAGCTTCTGACTCTTAATCACTGTACCTATAATATGGAACTTCCAATACCTATTTGATAAGATCATAGAGCCATTAAATAGAACCTACATAAAAGTGTCTAACAGTGTGACTGAAATGATAGGCATTTTTAGAAATGTTATTTCCTTAGCAAGAAGTGCAGAGAAACACATCCAACAGGTTTCCTGCTTTTACAAAGAGAGATTTAGGGCCTGGAAGAATAAAGCATCTTTTTACTAGTTCTCATTACAATGCAATATACTACTCAGCTTCACTAGCCAAAAAGTGAGGGTAATTACCTTTGCTCTGAGATACTCCTAGAATTAATAAGTGAAAATCAATATCAGATGTGAATTGTATTGAAGAGTTGATGCAATATGTGCTAAATGTATTTCACTCATATTATTATTCATTCATTATTCTTCCAATAAGCATTTTTGAGATCCGGCTATGAGTCAGGTATCAAGATAGCTGTTGGGTGAGCAAAATGGTTCTTGCACTCATGGAATCCCATGTAAAACATTAAATATTTTCATAAACGAGCATAAAATTTGGGCAAAACACTGTGTAAAGAAGAGTCGTATGCTATGGGTGTGGAGAAGTTGGCCTCATCGGGGCCAGGAAGGGCTTCCTAGGAGAATGATAGCTGAAGGGAAATCTAAAGGAGAATTGGATTATTGTCAGAGGGAAAAAAAGAGAGGACAACAAACACAAAGGTTCTATATCAGGGAGCAGCAAGGCAGGCAGCAGAAACAGAAAGAATGCCAGTGCTCCCTGGTGCTTACAGATCAAGAAGATGGCAGAAGATGAGGGTCAGAGGTAGACGTGACCTTAGAAGTCACAGGAAGGAGTGCTGGCTTTATCTTCTGAGTTATAAGATAGATATCTGAAAGTATTTACCTGGGTAGCCAGGGAATGTGAGCAGATACAAGTTTTTAAACCATCACACAGTTGCAGCTGGATTTCTAGGGATGAATGGATGGTAGTAAGCAAGTTAAGCACTGTTGGTAATAGCATCTCATTAACTTGAACTAGTGGGGTGCTTTGTGCAGTACTGAGGAGGAAATTTTGACAGTATTTGGTGATGGATTATCTATGAGACTTAGAGACAGAAGGCAGTGTCAGGAGGACTCCTAGATTTCTGGATTTCTTAATTCAATAGATGGTTACATTTTGTAATGAAATAAAGAGCAGTAAAAGAGGTCCATGTTTGTTCGGGAATAATGAAGTAGTTCATTTTGGACTGTACGATTGAGGCACATTTAACAAATGCAAAAAGAAATGTTGAGTAAACATTTAGATATGCAGGTCATGATTTGAGAAGGGGGCTCTGTACTTTGAAATACACATTAGTGAATTGCCCTAGTATAGCCACAGGTGGGGGATGGGCAGGATCTAAGTTTGCTAAGAGACAATATTGAGAAACAACTGGTGAAATAGAAGAAAAGAAACAAAGCAAAAAGGCAGAGAAGAAATAGAAAAGGATGTATGCAATCCCTAAGAACACCTCAGAGGGTAAGAGCTTAGATTTTATATAAAAGGCACAGTCCACAAGGTCAAATGATGTTGTAAGTTTAGGTGAGAAGAAGACTTTAAAGCAGTACCATTTTATGTCCTGAAAGCAACTAATAACAGACCATATTTAGAGAGACAAGGACTGAAGCCAGCAGAGATTTTATTAGATCAATTTCTATATTAAACTCTACTTCCATCACATACACACATGAAATGACCACCCATTAATCAAACCATGTGGACAGTCTCTGGCAATACGGACCAAAAATCAATAATTCTGATAAAGATCGATCACAATTCTCCCTGGGACAATACAGGTATATTCTACTTTCAAAGTCAGCATTAGGCAACTTCATTTTACAAAAGACCTGCATTCGTACCTGCTTTTGCTAACCAAAAGAAATTCAAAGAAGAATTTCTCTTTTCTGAAAAAAGGCACAAAACAAAAATAGTGTTCAGTGTTTGTTGTAGAGTGAAATGAGCCCATAGAGAGTCAGTGTGCATCTCCATGGGTTAGAGAGAATGCCCCCTCCCCAGCTCCTTCCCCGGAACACAGTATCTCTTCATCAAGCCGCTAGAGCTCTGAGGCTGTGTCTGTGAGCCTCTGAGCTTTCTTTCCATTTGTTGTGTGCATCCATTAGCAAGATGTGTCTGTCCTAAGGCATCAGGAAAGCCTACAAAAGGTGGTTTTGGGAAGTCTGGGAACACTCCAAAAATGTCTTCAAATAAGTTAGTGGTAATTGCCTCTTTGCTTGATGACATTTTTAGCTTATGAAAGGTTTCACAAGAATGCTCTGGTTTTTTGGATGGAGAGGGGAACCTGTACTATATTTCTTTTATACTAAAATAATCATTGGGCCAAAAAAAGTGTTAAACAACAAAATGAATCACTGAAAGAAAAGAGAAGAGGGCATATGTAGATCAGTGCCCATGGTCAGGGATGACATAACAATTCCATGCCAGAGAAGACCAGAGACTTGCTGGCCACCAACTGTCTCCTCAGTCACCAGCCAAGCTCAGCTCCCACTTTTGCCAGTAGACAAAAAGGCACTGAGACATTTTTACTCATTTTCCCCCCCACCAAAGTGGTCTGACAAACACTGTTACCTTTCTTCTATTTGTTTTACCTGCCTTCTCTCAACTCTTAAATCCTATTTGTTTGTTTGTTTGTTTTTTCCCTAATGCTTACTAATAATCTCTTATTTCCTTGGCTCAACTTATAAAGCTTATTCGATCCTTATATGAGGCATTATCATTAGCAAAACTTCCTCAATATCAGCCCTCCTGGACTAAGCAGCTGATCTGCATCTGAATTCATATCTCCCAAATATCACTAATTATAATGGAAGTCTAGTCCCCAAGGTGGCTCCACATGAAATTTTTACATAATTAAAATCTGTACTCCTCTGACTTTGAGGCTCACAGGGTTATTACTGTGCACACATCTTTAGAAGCTGTGGTTAAAAGAGGTGAAGGTGGGGAGCCTTGGTGGTTTTTCAGGTACTTTCTCTGTTTTGAGTATCAGAGAAAGCTGGACTCTGAAAGAAAACAGTAAGAAGAGCAGATAATAAAACACAGTGGAAAGAGATATGTATGAGATAAAAGGTGATGGCAAAACCAAATGCAAAATTAAATCCTATCTTGGATATAATAATTAACAGAACTGGCATTGCATTAATGTCAAATTATTGTAGAGCAGTAAAGATTGAAAATGATCTCCCAGAATAAAACAAAAGAACAAAGGATGAAAATCATGGCAAGGAAAATTAGAAGTTTGGAGAGGAGAGAATAGAAACCTGACCAAAGAGAGAATATTAGTGGAACATTAGAAGCTTTCTTAAGATCAGTGAGAAATTAAAGTTCCCTTGGAGAAATAATACCTGAGAATAGAAAGCTAAGAGCTCATTACATTCTAAGGAAACACAATGAATAGACCACTTTCTGATCAGATTAAAGAATAATTTAAAAAACCAAGAAAAATTCCATAACCCTCCAGGGTAGATAAATGTAGGTTACTTCCAGAGAAATTAAATCGATGCCTCAGCCTTATCATCTCAACAGTAGAGAAGAGAAAACAGCAGAGCAACAGCTGGTGAATTTTTAGGGAAAATGGCCATGACCCAAGAATCCTTCATCTTAACAAGTAGTCTTTTATGAAGGAAGCACAAAAAATCAATCTTCTATAAGAAGATGACTCTCTGACCCATTCTTGAAAAAAAAAAAAAAAAATTTAAGTAGTACTTTCAACAACAAGTACAGGAAACAAAATTATGAAATGGTTGTTGTATAAAATGAAATTCACTTTTTTAAAGAAATCAGATATTTGCACATATATTTTCTGCCCCAAATGAGGTTTTTATAATAGAATGAAAATGGAAAAAATCTATCATATTAGGAAAATTCGTGAGTAGAATTGGAGTTATTAAATATCATGTTTAAAAGATCCTAATGACATGGGAAAATACATATGATGATATGTCAAGAAAATATGAATACACAGGACCTAAGCATAAGCAGTGTGATTTCGATTATAGAAACAAGGAAAAGCAGATAAGACAGACATGTACGTCTCTGATGCAGGAGCAAGACCAGGGTAGATGGAAAATAGAAGTAAGGAAGAGTAACAGTTGCAACATTGAACACTGCTGGTGGGAATGCAAAATGCTACAGCAATTATAGAACACAGCAGGGAGTTTCCTCAGAAATGAAAAAACAGAACTATGCTATAATCCAGCAATCCCATTTCTGGATCTATATCCTACAGAACTGGACTCGGGATATCTCAACACTTTCTTCTTTGGGTGTTCAGTCTACTCCTTTAATTCATAGAGGAATATAGGAATTCTAGAATGAGAAAATGCTGAAAACAGAGGAGGGGAAATTATTTAAGGAATAACAGAACATAGTTTACAAGGACTGAATGACATGGCATTTCACATTAAAAGAGGCCTCTAATCACTAAATGTAGTGAAGGAAAACAGCAAATGACTCTCATTTGAAGCAGCGCTGTGATATGTACAAACACGAGGCTACAAAGATGCTGAAATTTATCTAAAGAGAAACATGACTGACATCAGCTTTTGTTGAGCAAGAGTGAATACTTAAATGCCACAAAAAAAGCAATACTTCTCCAATTCTTTTGTGTTCTCTTATGAAGTCTACCGTATTTCAATGTATCTAATACACCATTAACTTTAGGAAGCTGTGTTATTTTATATACCTATAAAAAGTGCAAAAAGGGAACATGATAAAATTGTAAAATGTCATTGTTTTATAAGACACACCATGATTTTGGATATTAAAATGTGAAAAGAAGAAATTTAGAATGAGCACAATTCAATAGTTAAGTGTGGTCTCTGAAAACCCCTTAAACTGCTTTCCTAAAGCTCAGTATATAGTTTTGTATATTTATCCTGCAGGGTAGTTCTTATGTACTCTTTATGCACTCTCAAGTTTGAGAACCACAAAGCTAGAATACATAGAAGCAATAAAAATAGAAGTTTATAAGCAGATGTCTGGGCTTTAGTAATTTTTTAAGAATTTTATTTATTTGAGAGAGAGTGCGGGAATGCGCATGAGTCCAGAGTTGTGGGGGAGTGACAGAGGGAGAAGGAGAAGTAGACTGTCCACTGAACAAGGAGCCCTACATGATGTGGTCCCTGGGATTAGACCTGGGCCACAGGAAGAGGCTTAACCAAATGAGCCACTCAGGTGCCGTGATGTCTAGGCTTTAAAATGATTTACCTTTTAGGGGCAGCTGAGTAGTTCCATCAATTAGGAATCTGCCTTGGCTCAAGTCATGATCCAGGGTCCTAGAATTGAGTCCCACATTGAGCTCCTTGCTCATCAGGAAGCCTGCTTCTCCCTCTGCCTGCTGCTCCCCCTGCTTGTGTGCTCTCTCTTTCTGTCAAATATATAAATAAAATCTTTTAAAAATGACGTATCCTTTAATATAATTATGGAGAATAGATGAGGACTTCTGATATTCTTCTGCTTTCCTGCAGAGCATATCCCATTCTACTTTGAATATTAAGCACATTTAACCTTACTGATATTAATATATCTGTTGTTCAGAGAGTTAAGGCGATGAACCCTGGAAGGACAATGGATGTTGGCATCTGAAGTGAACACACAATACAATGTGGATTTGATGTGGCAGCTCACTACCCAAACTAACATTTACTTAGGCAGGTAGCAATAAGTGAGATACTTTTTCAGATAGAAGAAGACTCTAAAATTTGACCTCCTTTAAACCATTTTTGCTAAAATGGTTTTACTAGAAAAAAGAGAGGTCCTAAAAGAACAGATGATACAATGATTTAATCAAGCAAAAACCAGAAGGTGATGTTTAAGACCAATAGTTTAAGAAAGAAAAGTAAATAAATAGACCAAAGCAAGCTGCGAAGTGTAGTAAAATAAACATTGACCAAGAAAGGAAATAAGTCATAGTTTATTGACTCTGTGATACTTATGCAGTCATAATTATGGAAATTATCTATTGTTAACATTTAGAATCAACATATGAAAGAGGAAAGGAAGGTGGTTACAGATTAGGATATGGGTATTGCATTTTGACATTGAAAAAATAAAGATAATGGAAGTTGGAAGGCGGGAGCAAGGAGAGGGTGGAAGAGAGGGGAGGGATGTTGGTAGTCTTATGCAAATGGTGAGTCCAGAGGCACATTTATATCTGGTGAATAAGAAAAAATTAAAGTGCATTTATAAATTGAGGGGGGAAAAAAACATGGACAAAGTGATAACTGGGAGAAGAGGGTGAGAGAAGCAGAGGGGGTTAAAGGAGCTAGACACATCAACCATGGCAGAAGAGAAACCAGGAGAAAGCAATATAAAGTCAGCAACTAGTTTGCACGTCTGCAGGGTGGGCTTAGAAGTAAGGATGTGTAGGCTAAGAACCGTTGCATTCCATTATAAGCCCTATTTTACATTTTTGTCTTCATTTTTAAACCATGAACATATATTACCAGAGGAAATTAATTTTTTTAATGAAAGTCAACAAGTTGAGATCATTCAGGCTCCATGTTGAGAAGGTAGTTCTGCAGTAAGGGTCAATGTAGGAAGGTTTGAATAGCTATCTAGAGCTCCTTGTTGAAGATCAGGGAAGAGGGAGCACAGAATTGAGAACACCATCACTTTGGGGAAGGTACAGAGAGAAGCAAAAACAAGATGCAAAACAGGAAATGAGAGATTTGTGCCTTGAATCAAATGTATGAGGCTGTGAAGTTTCTTTAGTCTTGGAGCACTGTTTTTGTTTGTTTGTTTTTTGTTTTTTGTTTTTCACTGTATTGTACACCTGACATTAATGTTACACTGTATATTAAGTAACTGGAATTTATTTATTTATTTCTTAGTTAACATATAGTGTATTATTTGTTTCAGGGGTACAGGTCTGTGATTCATCAGTCTTACACAATTCACAGCACACCCCATAGCACATATCTTCCCCAATGTCCAACACTCAATCACCTCATCTCTCCTACCCGCATCCTCTCTGTTGTTTTTATAAAATGTCTCCATGGACCTGTTGTTCATGAGCACAAAAAGAGAAATTGTAGGATCATCCAGGGATCTCTAGGGAAAGAAGACCTCAAGGAACTCACTGATCAGGGCTAGCTTTGTCCCATGTGAATCTCAGAGCTTCTGGTGATCCAAGGGGCCCAGAGTCTGCTGATGGTGCAGACAGACCTTGGCTAGGTTCTGTAACCAGTCGACAGCATGGGCAGTATTCAATAGGTCACAGTTGTGAATAAGTGCTTTGGTGACATGGTGACATGGTGCTTTGGTAAAGACAATTTCTCCCACAGTTTCTATTGACATACCTCCTGTGGTTCTGTCCATAGCAACTACTTCTTCAATAGCCCTTTAGTTCCTCTGATCCTTGGAGAAGAATAAGGTGACCAACTGTCCCAGTTTTCTCAGGATTCTCACAGGGTTTTAGCAATGAAAGTCCTGGGTCCAGGAAAATGCCTTGGTTTCAGGAAAATGAGGAAGGTTGGCACATGTAAGAAGAATTCCAGGGAACTCAATATGTAAAGATTAATGCCAGAGGGTGAAAATTTCTATCATAGAAAGTACTTTTTGTTCCTTGTAATTTTATCTGATCCTGATAAGCCTGTGCAGCAGCCATGACATGGTTTATGTTCACCTCCATCTTATATAAGGGTCGGTGGGACCAAAGAGATTGATCATCTGGGAATAACCACAGTTAGAATTTAGTTGACATAGCATTTTACTGAATGCTTCTTGATCCACATCCCACACACTGTCCTATATATAAAGTTGTAGTGTTGAAATCAGTTCTCTAGTAATAATGGTAATAATAGCGTTTAATTATCTCATCCTCTCATCAATAGATGCCATTATTAGCCTCATGTTTAAAAGATAAGGAAATCAAGATTCAGAAAAATTAAGAATCTCATTTGGAAACACACAATGAATGGATCATAGTAAGCACTGGAACCCATATACTACCAATATTATGCCCTGACTACCTGATCAAAGAAAACATGTGGTCCTCTTTATCTTCAAGAATCCTTAGTCTAACTTCCAAGAACCCCAACCTATTTTTCCACTTGTGTCCCTCACTAGATCTTCTCATGGATTCTCTGTACCTGCTGAGCTGAACTGCTTTCTGATTCTACAATATGTGTGTTCCTCCTGACCAAGGCCTTTGTCTTGATCTTTCTCATGTCGAGGATGGACTCATCCAGACACTCAATGTAGGATATGCCAGCTACATTCAGATGTGCGCTTACCAGGCAATATTGCCACCTGTTAGCCTGGGAATCTTTAACAAGTTTCCCAAACTTTTCTGAGCCTTCCTTTCCTCATCTGTAGACTGGAGACAATTGAGAATCATGCAAAAGAGTTTAGGATTAGTAAGCATGTCTCATCAATCATCTAACACTACACATGGCTCCCAATCTATGCACTCCACTCCCAGGCAGAGGGTAAAAGCAGAGAAGACTGCACAGTTCTAACTATTGTATACACTGGGAATAGCTGACTATTTCGAAGGAAATTATGCATTCTATGTACAGACCTGTATTTGTTTATAGATGTGTGTTTGGTAACAATTAAGCATGCTGTTTGATGGGGAGTTCTGTTTCCTAGACAGCTATGCATGGAGAACTATGAATCTTTGTGTATGATTATGAATGGCATTTTGTAGAGTCCAGCACTATATACAGTGCATTTGAGAACATCTGAGCATTGTGCAGAGTCACACATTACATAGACATCAGTGCATTTGCTAGGTATCCATGTATTTGGGGAAGACTTGTCCATTTTGAACCCACCTGGTGGGATGAGCCCTTATTATCACTCTGGTTTTAAGTCCATCTTTAATGCCCTCTTGGTTCCTGGTTTGTCTTCTAAACTCAGATGGTTTCTTTTTCAGTCTAAGGTTGAAGCCATGGTATTTAAGTTTGGGCAGAAAAATCCTCAATAATTATTTTATGAATGATTTGTAATTCTGTCTACACCATATATATAAGTGCAAGCATGTATGTGTGTAACTTTTTTTTCCAGAAACATAAAAAATTAAAGTGTGAAAAGATCTTATTTTCAAAGTCTTGAAATGAACCAGGTACTAGGGTCCATTATCTCCATTAATCCTCATAGTTTACCTGTGAGATTCATGCCAGCCACATTTTAAAAATGAGGAATCTTGAGTCTACCCTAAATTGAATAATTTACAAAGATCCCAAATAAGCACACAGGAGCAATGAATTGACCTCAATATTAACAGACTAGTAGGTTGTCAACGTAGAAAATGAAGAAAAGACTTTCTAGACCATCTACTAAACACAATTACAGAGTTTAACAACATTGCTGGAAACAATGCCCTTATATACCAAATTAACCAATTAGGAAAACAATGCCATTTTCTATAGCAATACAATTTGCAAAGTATCTAAAATTAATCTAACATAACATGTGCAAATTTTGTAGAAAATATGAAAAATTATTGATATAAATTTTGTTATTTTTATTTTTGTAAGATTTTATTTATTTATTTATTTATTTAAGAGAGAGAGGTCAAGAGCAGGGGACGGGTTGAAGGAAAGGGAGAAGGAGACCCTTTGCTGAGCAGGGTGGCTGCTGAGGAGGCTCCATCCCAGGACCCCTGAGATCAGGACCTGAGCCAAAGACAGACACTTACCCACAGAGCCACCCAGATGCCCCTGATATACATTTTCAAGATTAGTTTGTTCTTGAACAATCTAAACCAATACCCATACTTTTCAATACACATTGCAGTTTAAGAGAGAAAATGGGAGACAGAAACAGAGACAGAGAGAGGGAGAGACAGAGGCTGAGAGGAAAGTAGAAACATGGTCCCTGTGTGATCACACAACACTAATAATCAGGTCAACACTTCTGCCCTAAGGCCAGAAGAGTGAGGATGGAGTTCAGGACACATGTATGTAATGTGCATAGCTGGGGCTACTTAGACGGAAAAAGTCCTCTTCAGAACCCATGGGGCAAGTGGAAATCAAGTAAATTATTCTTAAAAATTATTCTTAAAAAAGAAGCTAGCTAACTTTACACCAGGACTGAGCACTGCCCCATGTCTCCTCCACAGCCAAGGCTCTTGCCACTTAATTGGCACATGGGGCAGACCGAGGTCCCCAGAGTCCCCCAAACCAATAGTCAAAGAGAAGATCTCTAGAGCCGCACCCCACTTTCAAATCAGGTGATCCTTCTGGGGAAGTGAGTTCATTTCTTGTATATACCATGGAAACCATGGTAAGAGGTAAGCTGAGACTATGGAGAGAGTATCTAAGCAGTGGAGTCCTGTGATTGTTCCCTCCTTAGCACCAAACAAGATGGTCCTCTGCACCATGTGGCTCTGTGAATGGCTCTTCTAGCTCTGCTTCCCTGAGGCTACACTCCTATCTTGGTCCACATAGAAAATCTCTTCCATTTTCTTTTTCTTTCTTTCTTTTTTTTTTTTTTAATATTTTTTTCTTTATTTGACACAGAGAGAGAGAGCACAAGTAGGCAGAGTGGCAGGCAGAGGGAGAGGGAGAAGCAGGCTCTCTAATTAGTAGGGAGCTGGAGGCAGGGCTCAATCCCAGGACCCTGGGATCATGACCTGAGCTGAAGGCAGCTGATTAACTGACTGTGTCACCCAGGTGCCCGGAAAGGGTCTTCCATTTTGCAGAGAGAACATGCATACAGGACATCTCAAGGGTGAGTGGATGATGTCTTCTGAGGTTTGTAGGATTGCCACATGACCCCTCTGTGTTCAGGAGCATATCAGTTGAAGGTATTCAAAACAGGCTGTTTGGGAAATCCAGCTGCCAGCAGGCCTTCAGGAAAGCCCTGGGCTCTGCGGAACTGGCTACAACATCCTGCTCTGGCCACACTGACATATTCTTCTCAAGAATTCTAGTCATGAACAATTTGAATATCCTAATATCCAAAAGGAAATGCATGGGCCCTGTGAATCATGGAAGGTTCTAGACGTAGAAAGCCCTGTTTACCTCCTGGCTTTGCCCTCAATGGTAGGGTGACCAAGGGAAGCTGCCTAATTCTTATAGCCTCAGTGTCTTCAATTTTCAAAAGTAAATCATTGGATTTATTTCAAACTATTGTCAAGGAGGTAAGATATTGTGTATAAAAGGATTTCATTATATATCTTTACTCTGATATTTATAGTATTTGCTCAGTTTTTAGGTTTTCAGTCCTGGATCCTTCAGCATGCCATTTTACCTCACTGACCCTCAGTTTACTCATCTGAATAAATGGGATTAATGTCATCTTTCTCATAGTAGTGGATGTAAAAATAAATTCAAATCATGTCATATATAGGACTGAAAAATGAACGTTGTTGCTATCAGCGTTGGATTATAGATTTATTCTTAATATCCCTCCTTGAGAACTAAGTCATCTTCCTGACCCATGCAAATCAGTCAAGTAAAAGCAAATTGCCCCTCCCTGGCCCCTGCCCATTCAAATTTTGAGGAAAAAAGAGATTGAAACTGGCCTGGAAATTCTTTAACAAACTTTTAGAAGCCTGATGTTTCCCAATTTTCTTAGATTAAATATAGCAAGGTCAGCTTTTAAAAAATTAAAACTTCCGGGGCGCCTGGGTCGCTCAGTGGGTTAAGCCGCTGCCTTCGGCTCAGGTCATGATCTCAGGGTCCTGGGATCGAGTCCCGCATCGGGCTCTCTGCTCAGCAGGGAGCCTGCTTCCTCCTCTCTCTCTGCCTGCCTCTGCCTACTTGTGATCTCTCTCTGTCAAATAAATAAATAAAATCTTAAAAAAAAAAAAAGATTAAAAAAATTAAAAAAAATTAAAAAAAATTTAAAAAAAATTAAAACTTCCTGTGCCTTCTTCATAATGGAGACGCTATAATGAAATCTTAACAAATTACTTTTTAATTGGCAAACCAATAAATTAGTGGAAATGTATTATTTCTATATTACTGGATGGCTCTATTGGATCTGGAAATGAATCACCTTGTAGGATATTGGTTTGACTTTTCTTATTGACATTCTTCTTTTTCACAAATTTATAGAGATAGAAACACTAAGGATGAGGAAAAATATAAAGTCATGTGTGAATCCTAGAATAATGATTCACCTTTGGATCAGATAAGGAAATCCCTGAGCTTTAATTCAACCTAGGATTGAAGCATTTCAGAAATGGTTTTCAATATCCATATATATATATATATATATATATATATATATATATATATATATATAATAAGACCTGATGGTATTTTGGTCATAACTAAGCCTCAAAGGGCCAATCAAGGATTACAGACAGTATTTGTATGTGCCTGGGTTATGAAGTACTATGGCACGATTATGTCATATTCATTCTGAATATTTGTGTAGTACTTTATGTCTTATGAGTCACACTCCCATTTATCATCTAATTTGATCCTTCCAACAACCCTAAGGGGTTGACAAGGAAAATATTGCCATTCTCATTTTACAGATAAGGAGAGCAAGGAACAGATAATTTTCATGACTTGTTCAAGTATATACAGCCTGGAAAGTGGCACAGTTGAGATTGAAGTTAGGTTCCATCTGACTCCAAAGTCCAAGGAGAAAACTTTGACTTCTATTTTTCAGAGAAAACATGTTCAGAGGAACTTACAGCATGAGGTAACTGCATGAGATATTTTAAAACAGAATTCAGTATTCCAAAGAGAATATGATAATATTGATCTTAAAGACCCAACATGAATGAAGTCATGCCCAAATAGTCCAAATACCAGTATATAATATTAGGGAAAAACTAACACTTTGGTTCAAGAACATTTGAAGAACAAAATGATTGGGGATCGAAGTAACACATAGTCATGAAAGCATAGGCTTTGCAAGACGAATGACTCAGAATTCGCTGCACATGCTTTCTGCACATTACTTAACTCTTCTGTAGTAAAATGAGAATACTGATTTCTACCTCATCTGTAAGATGAGGAAACTGATTTCTATCTCATGGAGTTGCTGGGAAGATCATATGAGTTAATATGGGCATGCACTTAGAGTTTGGATCATCCACATGAAGTAAGCCTGATAAAATGACTCTTCTTCTCAGTGTATTCAGTGACAGGGAGCAGTGGCATCTGCTTACATACACCTGAAAGAACTGTAGATTGCAGAGTCTAAGACACCTAACTAGAAATACGGGCAGTTCAGATGGAAAGGTCAGTTAGTGCTATGTGGTGGAGATCTTGGTATCAGGCCATGAATTGGGCTCTACTCTGCAGATAGTGGCAAGCTACTGAAGGTTTTGGAATGGGGATGATATTCTCCAAGCTATGTTTCAAGAACAACCATTAGGTAGCCTCCTTTGGAGGGAGAAGAACCCATTGAAAATTCACTAAGGGATTTCACCCTATTTAAAAAAAAAAAAAAAGAAAAGAAAAGGAAAAGAAAAGAAAAACAAAAACAAAAACAAAAAACTATGGGGCACCTGGGTGGCTCAGTGAGTTAAAGCCTCTGCCTTTGGCTCAGGTCATGATTTCAGGGTCCTGGAATCAAGCATTGGGCTCTCCGCTCAGCGGGGAGCCTGCTTCCCACTTTCTGCCTGCCTCTCTGCCTCTTTTGATCTCTGTCTGTCAAATAAATGAATAAAATCTTAAAAATAAAAAAAGAAAAAGAAACTACAAGCCCCAGGTGAATTCATTTGTTCCCCAACCCCCGCAACAGCAAACTAAGACTTAATTACAGTATTAACCTATCCCAAGAAGGTGACCTTTTAAAAGTCAATCTGAAATGTCCTGAGCGTCATTAGTGAGGTCATCTGCATGTTATAAACTCTGCCCTTGACTTTCTTCAAAAAGATGACCTGGTCTCAAACAAATCTTTCATTTCTTTTGTTAATAATGTCCTTGCCCCACCCTCCAGCCTATAAAAACCTTTTATGTCCAACAACACCTCATAGCATCTCTCTACTTGCTGGATGAGATGTTGCCTGGCTCATGATTCACTTAAATTCAATCAGATCTTCAAAACTGGTTATTTTTCTTTTTCTTAATACACTCTTAATACACACTTTTCTTAATACACTTAAAACACTCTGAGGAAGTATAATTAATACATTCCTATAATTAATACTCTCCTTCTCTGAGGAAGAGAAGGAGAAGTCAACCATATAGACTTAGATTTATTACTTACAGGGACAACTAGGGATCATGGACCACTCAGGGTTGGACACACATCAAAGCTGTACTCA
The DNA here is from genome assembly GCF_009829155.1 of Mustela erminea. Classification (NCBI taxonomy): domain Eukaryota; kingdom Metazoa; phylum Chordata; class Mammalia; order Carnivora; family Mustelidae; genus Mustela; species Mustela erminea. Next base: position 107,747,162 of record NC_045615.1, read on the forward strand.
CTTTTAGAATTTTATTTTATTTTTTTTAAACAGTTGTTTGCTTAGTGTTCAGCCCTTCCCACCAAGGGCTATACACAATCGGGAACTTCACATAAGTTTGTGGTTGTTTTTAGATATTGACTTTTAATACTTACTCTTGTTCTTTGTGTCTATCTGCAGGTGATTAAAATCCTGTCTGGTTTCTCTGGGACTCACACATCAATACCTTATCAACACAGCTCTCTCCGAGCATCACTGGCTCTTTCACAGAGTTGGTCTTCCTTTTGTGTCTGAAAGGCATTCATAAGGGACTCCACCTTCCTCATCCCTGCTCGCTGTCTTTGATTCCCCAGTCCAGCATGCCCAGATTCTTTTTTTTTTTTTTTTTTAACTCTCTTAGCTCAAGACCCGTTTATTTGCTCCCTGTTTGGCTCTCTTGCTATTCCAGGATTTCTTTTCACTCCTCTGTATTCACGCTGACCTTTTTTTTTCTTTTCTTTTCTTTTTTTTTTCTTTTTCCTTGCATAGTTATTGCTTGTTCAAATTCATTACCTCTGGGTATAGAGTCATTTATCCACTATGCATCTTTTCTTCCCTGTTGAAGCCCACTCAATGTTACCTTTATTTCTCCCTGATTCCGCTCTGCTCCAGTCTGACTTTCCATTATTATTCTTATCAGCAGTCTGTTATTTATAGAGTGAAGAAATAAGATAAGCTCCTTCTAATATAGATGGGACACAAGCAATGTAGCTGGGAATAAGAAATATAAAAAGGAAGACTGAGCTACAAAACACAGAGCTCCAGGGGCATTCTGATTGCCTCATGAAAAGCGGTTCGTGGAGAGGATCTGGGGTAGAAAAGTGGGACTACGCAAGCATAGCTCTCTTCACGGCAAGGGGGAGAGGAAATGATAATTGTAGATCATCTGCTCAGTGCTGAGTCCCCTGTGGAATCTAATGAATACATCCTCTCATTTATTCTTTACTCAAGACTGTGCAGTGAGATTAGCTGGACTTTAAAGGCAAGAGAGTGAGATGGGAAGGGTTTGAGTTATTTCCCATCTGGAGCAGAGTCTGCACACAAGCCCAAAGACTGTAAAGATGCAAAACATTCAGCTATTTGGCTATTTCTCAAAAGGGTTAAAAGCTTACGTCCATGAATCCCATATACTTAGATCTGGGAGTTTGTCATAAAGAAATATTCTGAGATTCAGACAAATATTTAGGGAAAAACTGTTCATGCTGTTTGTAAGGGGAAAAAGGCTATCACAGCCACATGTCTGGAGCAACGGAAAAGTAAATAATGGCGTATCCATACAGAGAAGTCCTATGAAGAACTTCAAATGACATTTCAATGCTGGTACTAAAAATTGGAAAATCCTTATGCAAAAGTATTGAAAGTATAAAAATTAGACATACATATGTATTTGCAATTAAAAAATTAAAAACTTACAAATGAAATGTTAATATTTTTCATCTCAAATTTCCTTCCTCAGGCTATAATAAATAATATATCTTCCCTTATTTTAAAGAAATACAAACTTATCCCAGGAACTTGGAAAATACATCAAAGTAAAAATGGTGGATGAAAATGACAGCTCTAACCTTGCCTTATTTAATTTTCTTTAATCTTCATAACATAAGATAGGCAAATGATTATATGTATCACTTTCCGATTTTCTGATTCTCAGTTTGCATACTTTGGGAAACAAATTCAAGGAAAGAAGAGAGAAAAATGTGTCATAATTTTAATATGTAGAGATGACCTCATTAAACTTTCACAGTGTTCCTAATAATTGTTCATTGCGTCGTTTTCCATGGCAGAAATCTGGCTCCCTATACTGATGGTTTAGCAAGAGGAAAAAAAAAAAATCAACACAGGATTAACAATAAAAGACTGGTACTCTGAAGATCTTTGTGCTTACCTCTAAGTTGTTCTATTATTACAATTGCCCAGCATATCATCTATCTCATGTACTGGACTATATAAATATTATACATATTTTTCTCACAGGTGTAGATTTAAAGTCTAGAGAAATACCTGGCATTTAGTAGGCAACCAAAGCATACAGCAAAACAATGAATGACATGGGAGAATTTGTTCCTGTATGGATTATTTATCTTCAGGTTTTTTTTGTGACTCAATTAATCAAATGTGTTCCATAGTTACAGGAAATTATTTTCCCATTTCCTTGATAATGAAAATGAACTTATGTAACACAATGCTACCTGTTTTAGTGAGAGAGAAAAGCAAGAATAAAACATGGTCTGGGAGATGGCTGGGTGGCTCAGTCTTTAAGTGTCTGCCTTTGGCTGGGGTCCTGGGATCAAGCCCTGTGCTGGGCTCCCTCTGAATGGGAAGCTTGCTTCTCCCTCTCCCACTCCCCCTGCTTGCGTTCACTCTCTCACTGTGTCTCTCTCTGTCAAGTAAATTAATACAATCTTAAAAAAATAAATAAAACATGGTATGTTTGACAATTTTTCTGGCAATTTTTCTGTCTCCCAAACAGTTGGCCAAAATAGAAAAGACAGTATCAATAATTTTTTAAATGATATGAAGTACATCAAGAGTAAATCTTGTTTATTAAGGAATACAGTCATTTATATTGTTGAAAGACAAAAGCAAAAAGGGTCAAGGTTTTCCCCAAGGGAGGAACACTCTGCGTAATATATGACCTTGATTATTGTAGAATTTGGGGTATATATGAAGGGAAGGTCCACAAGTTTTTTAAAGATTTTATTTATTTATTTGACACAGAGAGATAGATCACAAGTAGGCAGAGAGGCAGGCAGAGAGAGAGGGGGAAGCGGCTCCCTGCTGAGCAGAGAACCTGATGCGGGGCTCGATCCCAGGACCCTGGGATCATGACCTGAGCTGAAGTCAGATACTTAACCCACTGAGCCATCCAGACACCACCACAAGTTTTTTAAAACCACAACTTTTCCATTATGGTGTTTTTTTTTTTTTCTTTCCAGCTTTATTGAGGTATAATTGGAAAATAAATTATAAAATACTTAAACTGTACAATGTGATAATTTGATTTGTGTATGTGTTTTGAAAGAATCCCCCTTCCATAAAGTTTATTAACATATCCATCACCTGAAATATTTACCTACTTTTTTGTGTGTGGTGAGAACATTTAAGTTACAGTTTCTTAGCAAATTTCAGTGTATAATACAGTGTTATTGACTACAGTCTCCATGTTCTGCATTAGATCCTCAGAACTTATACATCTTTTTAAAAAAGATTTTATTTTAACAAATTGAGTCACCCAGACACCACAGAACTTATTTCTCTTATAACTGTACCCCTTCACCAACATCTTCCCAATTCTCCCACCCCTCAGATTCTGGTGACCACTTTCTACTTTCTATTTCTATTTTATTTTTACTTTTTCATATTACACATGTAAGTGATACGATGCAATATTTGTCTTTCCTGTCTGGCTTATTTCACCTGGTATGATGTCCTTCAAGATTTTCCCTGTTGTCACAAATAACAGGATTTCTTTCCTTTTCATTTTTTTTCATTTTATTTCATTTTCTTAATTTTTTATTAGGTTCAGTTAGCCACTGTATAGTGCATCATTAGATTTTGAGGTGGTGTTCAATGATCCATCAGTCATGTGTAATACCCAGTGCATAACACATGACCCCTTAATACCTGTTATCCTCTCCTCCACCACCTCCTTTCTGAGACCCTTAGTTTGTCTCCCAGGGTCCAAATGTTTGGGAGGATGTGGAGAAAGAGGAACCATTTGATGCTGTTGGTGGGAATGCAAGCCGGAACAGCCTCTCTGGAAAATAGTATGGAGGTTCCCCAAGATGTTAGAAATAGAGCTACCCTACAATCCAGCAATTACACTAATAGGTATTTACCCCAAAGATACAGATCTAGTAAAAAGAAGGGTCACGTGCACCCCAATGTTCATAGCAGCAATGTCCACAATAGCCAAACTGTGCAAAGAGCCAAGATGCTCTTCAACAGATGAATGGATAAAGAAGATGTGGTCCCGGGGCACCTGGGTGGTTCAGTGGGTTAAAGCCTCTGCCTTCCACTCAGGTCATGATCTCAGGGTCCTGGGATCGAGCCCCACATCAGGCTCTCTGCTCAGCGGGGAGCCTGCTTCCTCCTCTCTCTCTCTCTCTCTGCCCACTTGTGATCTCTGTCTGTCAAATAAATAAATAAAATTAAAAAAAAAAAGAAGATGTGGTCCATATATACAATGGAATATTACTCAGCCATCAGAAAGGATGAATACCCACCATTTACATCAACATGGCTGGAACTGGAGGGGATTATGCTAAGTGAAATAAGTCAAGCAGAGAAAGACAATTATCATATGGTTTCACTCATATGTGGAACATAAGCAATAACACAGAGGAAGGGAGGGAAATCTGAAGGGGGAAAAGTCAGAGAGAGAGAAATGAACTATGAGAGAGTAGGGACCCTGGGATTTCCTTTTTTTAAGGCTGAGAAATATTCTACTGTGATATGTGTGTGTACACACACACACACACACGTATATAGAGAAATATATGTTACAAATATATAAACATACAAATATATATTTATATACACATTTCTATATATATATACATTTCTTAATAAATATATACATGTGTGCATGAAATATATATTATAAATATATATAAACATACAAATATATTTCTATATATACACATTTCTTTATAAATCCATACACCAATGAACACTTAGGCTGTATCTATATCATTATGCTGGGTTTTTTAATATTTTTTTTTTATTTTTTAAGACTTTATTTATTTATTTGACAGAGAGAGAGATCACAAGTAGGCAAGTAGCATGCAGAGAGAGAGGGAGAAGCAGGTTCCCCACCAAGCAGAAAGCCTGACACAGGGCTCTATCCCAGGACCCTGAGATCATGACCCAAGCCGAAGGCAGAGACTTAACCCACTGAGCCATCCAGGCACCCCACATTTTGCTGTTTCTAATTTTGATTTGTCTCTCCACCAATTTAGGCAAATCATTAAATTACTTTTAAAGTAATTTTTACCATGTATTTTTCAGTGTTTGTGCAATAATGTTTTCATGTTATTTGAAAATTTATCTATTGTTTTCCAATATGAATGATGTCTTGGCTGATACAACATTCTTTGGAAATCTTATATTTTCTCCAAAATTTTGAAGGCTTATTCCTTTTCCCCCAACATATAATTATGTAGAAAAGTCTAAAAATACTCAATTCTTTCTAACATTGGCTTTTGCTTCTTGAGGAGTTGTAGGGTTTTGTTTTTGTTTTTTTGTTTGTTTGTTTTTGCTTTAACCATATAGATCTAGTAGTCCCCAGGATATGGCTGGTGTGTGTCCTTTTATTTGTTTGTTTGGTTTCTTTTTAAGATTTTATTTATTTATCAGATAGAGATCACAAGTAGGCAGAGAGGCAGACAGAGAGAGAGGGGGAAGCAGGCTCGCCGTTGAGCAGAGAACCCATACGGGGCTCAATCCCAGGACCCTGGGATTATGACCTGAGCTAAAGGTAGAGGCTTTAACCCACTGAGCCACCCAGGCACCCCTTTTATTTGTTTTATATTAACATTTTCAAGCTCTACACTTAAGGTCCTTTAACCTAAGGATCTTGAAAGGAAATGCATCATTGATTTTTCTTCTTTTTGTTGATCTTGGTTTTTTTTCCCAAAAGAGTATTTATAACTTTTAGGTTGATTTCCATCATTTATTTTCCATATTTGGAATTTTCTCTGTGTTTTACTTTACATGGAAATAAAATATTTCATATCCCAACCATCACCCTTTAATTCCACGGTATTGTTTTTTTCATCTCTTATGACTTGTTGTTCTTATTTCAGAGGATGTATTCTGGTAGAAATCTGCTACACTGAATTCCAAAACTAATTAATCAACTGAAAATATAAAAATAGTTCCCTTCATAAGTAATTTTTAGAGATTATTCACAAATCTGGGTGAAAATATTTCCTTTACTTTGTTCTGCAGTGTATTCTTTTCATGATCCTTAAATGGGTACTCCAATCATTGCACATTTTCCATTTTATCACAATTGTCCAAATTTTTTGAAGAATTTATTTTACTCATTTTTGAAAGAGTGATATCCATCCAGGCGCAGCATTTGCCAAAATAAATCATGGGCCTCCTGCCCTCAGCTCTAACCACTTCTGGATGGGTGCTAATCACATTCTCTTCTCAGATCAAGAACAAGTTATCTTAGGGCGCCTGGGTGGCTCAGTGGGTTAAGCCTCTGCCTTCGGCTCAGGTCATGATCTCAGGGTCCTGGGATCGAGTCCCGTATCGGGCTCTCTGCTCGGCAGGAAGCCTGCTTCCCTCTCTCTCTCTCTCTCTCTCTCTCTCTCTCTGCTTGCCTATCTGCCTACTTGTGATTTCACTCTGTCAAATAAATAAATAAAATTAAAAAAAAAAAAAAAGAACAAGTTATCTTATTACTTAGTCTTATAAATAGCATCTAAAGGATTTTCACCCAGAAAATCTTCTTGGATGAAATGTAACTATTTCCTTCCCTCCTACTCCTTTTTTTTAAATGGAATTGACTACTGCCAGAAACATACAAATCTTATCCCAATTTCTAGATGCATAGTTTCTGCCTTTTATTTTCTGAGTAGGGAGATGCCAATTGGAAAACATGGTGAGAAACCACAAAACAGTGACAATAAACCAGTTTCCTGATTGTTACAAAACAAACCACACCTCTGATAGGTCTTTTTAGCTCTTTTAAGGAAGCTGTTACATAGCAATATTTTTTTCCTGTCTGATTTATGAATAAGTGGAAATTTGACATCAAATCCAAGCATACCGAGGTTAAAACTCAGTTCTTTTATAATAGAATTGGAAGAGAATTTGTACTTGGGCTTGCAGCCGAGTGGGCTTGCTACTATTTTACCCTAAATTTGACACACCTATCCAGTTCCCTGAGGAGAGGACAAACTTAAGGCTTCACCTGTTGGTGCCACCTCCATAAGACCTAAAGCAGACTGATAAAAGGAGAGAGCTTGTTCTTTCGATGTGGAGGACTAAATAAGGGGAACTTAGAGTATAACATTCTGAAGATAATTTCTCCTAGAAACAGAAGGACAACAAGATAAATGCTCCCACCTGAACAGGGAGACATTTTGCAACTGGTACCACAGAAGTAGATGGAACATGATTTGCGCACTTTAATTCAGTTCAACAGGTTAAATAGTGGATGAAATTTTCTCTCAGATTCCAAGATAGTGTTGGTAAGTTTCTAAAACAGCATGTCATCTTTCTCCTCTGCCTAGGATACTTTATTAGAATTTAGGAAGTTTATTGACAGGGAAACTAGCCTAGCTCTATTCTTTTTTTCTTTCATACCTCTTATTTTCCCAGATTTTCTACAAGAAGCATATTGACTGGAATCAGAAAATAATAACAATTAACAAACAAGTAATACATAAATATAGCATTTACTCTTAAGTTCAATAAGTTCCCCTGTATACAGTATGCTATTTTTACATGTATTTCTACTTAGGCTGTCATAACAGAGCACTACATCCTGGGTGGCTTAAACAATAGACATTTATTTTCTCACATTTCAGGAGGTTAGAAATCCATATCCAGGTGCTCGTGAATTTGATTTCTGGTGAGAGCTATTTTCCTTGTTGTAATAAGCCACCTTCTTGCTGTGTTCTCTCCTGGCATCTCCTGTGTGCTCACGTAGAGGCAGAGAGATCTCTAGCATCTATCCTTTTTCTTGCAAGAACACCAGTCCTTAGGTTGACTAGGGCTGCGCCTTTATGATCTCATTTAACCTTAGTTATCTTCCTAAAGGCCCTACATTCAAATACAGCCATACTGTGGATTAGGACTTAATGTATGAATTTTGGGGGGAAGCAATAAAGTCCGTAACATTGCAATACTAATTTATTTTGAGATCACTATGAAGAGAAAGCTTTCCAAGTAAGCATTCTGCCCAGTCTTCTGTAAGCAAAACTAAATTTCCCCCAACATTATCCAAATTATTGTTTTTCTTAAATTTATACATTCTATGACCAAAAAACAAATTCTTGAAAGTGTCAGATACAGGGGTGCCTGGGTGGCTCTGTTGGTTGAGCGTCAGACTCTTGGTTTTGGCTCATGTCATGATCTCAGGGTTGTGAGATCAAGCCCTGCATCAGGCTACACACAGTGTGGAGTCTTCTTCAGAATCTTTTTCTCCCTCTCCCTCAACCTCGTCACCTCTTGCTCTCTCTCTCTAATAAGTAAATCTTTCAAAAAGAAAAAGAAAAAGAGCTAAATACATTATAGAAATCCTATGTCTTTTGCCATCTCCTCTCTTTAGAATAAAAGTAGTGATAGGTAGTTTATCCCACAAATATTCATGGCCATTCATTATTAAATATTTTAATAACTGTCAATAAAGTTTGACAATTTTTTCCTAAAGATTTCTGGATATAAGATTCATTAACACTTCAGTAAAAGCCAAAGCTATCAATACAGAGATAATCTTGAATAGTTGGGGGGGGGACAACTATAAAATTAAGCATTTAAAAACTATAGAAGCCACGGGGCGCCTGGGTGGCTCAGTGGGTTAAGCCGCTGCCTTCGGCTCAGGTCATGATCTCGGGGTCCTGGGATCGAGACCCGCATCGGGCTCTCTGCTCAGCAGGGAGCCTGCTTCCTCCTCTCTGCCTGCCTCTCTGTCTGCTTGTGATCTGTCTCTGTCAAATAAATAAATAAAATCTTAAAAAAAAAAAACTATAGAAGCCATTGAACAAAACAGAATTTGAAAAGTGTTGTGATATTTTAAACAAAATTTATGGGTATTGTCTTGGAGTTCAACAGCTATGAACCCCATGCCTTTTAATAAAAGGGACCCTTGCAAACCTTTGGACAAGATAGGGACAGATAAAGAAAAAACTTTTTCCAACTTAACATAACTGCTGAGCATTTCTTAAAGAGAAAAGATTCAGATAAGAGAGAGAAAGAGATTCAGATATGTTGAAATTGAAAGATAAGAGTATAGTGAATAAATATGAGAGCATGACATGAGAAAGGACAAGTAAATAAAGAAGCAAGTTAGGCAGAGATTGAGCCAGAATAAAGTGTATGAAGGGAACCAAAAAGAACAACATCATGAGTGCCAGAGAAAGAAATAATGGCAAAAAAATCTTGTCAAACTGGGAAATCACTGGCTTAGACAACCGGCAAAGCAAAGAAAGAGTTTATATACCCTGGATGGTAATGAATCCGCATCCAGAAGTTAAGAAAGAAATGCACGAGATAACTGAGGTCATAAATTTAAATTGCTTTGTAAGAAGTTGGTTAATGAAGGAAAGGAGGAGGGAGACGTATAACCTAACTGTAAACTGACAGAAAGCATCCCTCCTGAGTATGTTGAAGCTTAGATCTCTCATCGAACAGCCCCTTATATTTATGCATTTGTATTTTTTGGATAATTTGTTGGTATTTTCTTTTTTTTTTTTAAGATTTTATTTATTTATTTATTTGACAGAGATCACAAGTAGGCAGAGAGGCAGGCAGAGACAGAGGGAGGGAAGTAGGCTCCCCTCTGAGCAGAGAGCCTGATGCGGGGCTCCATTCCAGGACACTGAGATCATGACCTGAGCTGAAGGCAGAGGCTTTAACCCACTGAGCAACCCAGGAGCCCCGATTTGTTGGTATCTTATTTGAGAAAATTTTTGAGAGTAACAAGGAGAAAGACCTGCACCCATTCAAGATAATGAAAAATTGATGCTGTATTTGTACACAATATGATTCAACAGATATGGTGCACATCATTGTAATTCATGGCCAAGAATCTGCCAAACCATGAAAGACATTTCTTTTTTTTTTTTTTAAAGATATTATTTATTTATTTGATAGAGACACAGAGAGAAAGGGAATACAAGCAGAGGGAGTGGGAGAGGGAGAAGCAGGCTTTCCCAGAAGCAGAGAGCCTGACATGGGGCTTGATCCCAGGATGCTGGGATCAGTGACTTGAACCAAAGGCAGATGCTTAAGGACTGAGCCACCCAGGCGCCCCATGAAAGACATTTTTTTTTAAAGATTTTATTTATTTATTTGACAGAGAGAAATCACAAGTAGATGGAGAGGCAGGCAGAGAGAGAGAGAGGGAAGCAGACTCCCTGCTGAGCAGAGAGCCCGATGCGGGCCTCGATCCCAGGACCCTGAGATCATGACCTGAGCCGAAGGCAGCGGCTTAACCCACTGAGCCACCCAGGCGCCCAATAAAAGACATTTCTTAACAGAGATGAGCCCTTTCTTAATTTTTAGCAATCATTTTAAATTTTACTCCCAATGTTTTCTGTCAAGGTCCAACACGGAAAGTTGTTCTCATGTATAACATAACATGACTTTTCTTTTTTTTTTTTTTTTTTTAAGATTTTATTTATTTATTTGACAGAGAGAGATTACAAGTAGGCAGAGAGGCAGGCAGAGAGAGAGAGGAGGAAGCAGGCTCCCTTCTGAGCAGAGAGCCCGATGCGGGACTCGATCCCAGGACCCTGAGATCATGACCTGAGCCGAAGGCAGCGGCTTAACCCACTGAGCCACCCAGGCGCCCCTAACATGACTTTTCTTAATCTCTCTTTTGAGTCAAGTTATTCTGAGCCATGGGGACTAATCTTGTTTTATCTCCATTATCTGTTTGGGATGAGCAAAGTAAATGAGTTTCATTTGACAGAGAGTAGGAATATAAGACACAAACAGAACCACACTGAAGAGGGATATTAGCCATTTTGTTGATCTTTCTATTTTTTAAATGAGTTGTAGTGGATGTAGCATAGTGTTAGAACTGCAGTGTGCACTTGAACTTGAGCTATTGTTTGGTGTAAGCATATACACTGTAACAGATGTTTTCCATGCATTTATTGTTGAATTCAATACTTCCAATACCAATTGTCTCCATTTGACTGGTGAAGTTTAAGTAAAATATCCAAGCATTCAAAGGTAGTGAGTAGAACAATTAGGGTTGAAGCTGAATTTGTTCAGAATGAAAGCCTTCTCATTACATCTTCTTATTTTTCCCCCCAAAGAAGAAATGCCTTTTAAAGGTTCATGGATCATTTAAGGACAATTTTTGTTGCTGTGTTAATAAACTTTCCTGAATACCTTTATGAGGAACTATGAGGTGTTTTTTTTTTTTAAGTAGGAATTTTTATTATAATTGAACACATGCCTTGAAGCTACTGGGAAATACTTTGTCAGTTCTCTAGGAACTGCTGAGGTTCTGTTTTAAAGTAAGTATAATACTATTCTTCTTTATTTGTTTAATTTTGTGATTGCCAGTGTCTAAAATGCCATATATTAAGAAATTGAAAATCCTCAGCAACTTATAGCTATGCCAGTATGTTCTTACCATTCTATTGAACAGTGGACCTTTTTATGATGGCTTCCACATGTTGGCAATCTTGTTGAGACTGTGTACCTGGTTGGTGAAGAAAAAATAATCCCTCTACAAAACGTTCCTACTATAACTTTTGTTCTGAGTCTGCAGTCTGCTCACAATGTTCAAGCAGGTTTCTTTCTCTGATCACCCTAGTAGAAATTCCTGGAGTTAGCCATAACACCACCTGCGTTGGGTCCCAACTCCAGCCCCTCACCCCCATCTACTTCATAATACCCAGGAGAATACATGATGTGTGTACTGTGTGGACTTGATATTGAAGTGAACTGAAATAATGTAATGTTAAATAAGACAGGTATGTACACAGACAATACAATAATTCGTCAGCAAGTAAGTCACACTAAACTTAACCTCTGACCCACTTACTAGGAACACTATTCATTTTACATTTAGGCTTATAATTTCCTGCTTTCATATCTGTTTGATTTATTTTATTTATCCCTTCTTTTTATTTATACTTTTCTCCCCATTTCCCCCTTTCTTTCATTTTTCTTTTCTTTCCTTCTTTTCTTACCACTTTTCATTTCATCCTTCAATAATGTAAAATTTCTCACCTTATACTGAACACTTATTTTATTAATTTTATGTCATTCCCATTCCCTTTGAAATATGAGCTTTGATGATGAGGATACCTTGCTCCAACATTTAAGTAGCTTACTCAAGTTTACACAGCTCATACGTGACAGGGTCATTTAAACCCTGAATCAAAGTCATATTTCCACAGATATGAAAGAACATGAAAGTGTTTTCTTTCCCTCTAAAATTGGCTGAATGGTGATCTCTGCCAGTGTAGGCTCTCTGAGTTTCTTTATAGCTTCAGGCCATTCTTTCTCTATTTTCCTATTTAGTTGAGTAACACTGCTAGGCCACAAAGACTGAAAATTTCCCTCTGGCTCATTAGGTATGAAGAATAAAAACAGATCATGGATGTTTTTCCCTCTTGGCACAAATACATCAATACAAACATGTTTCCATAGAAATGCCAAGGACCCACAGTAAAATAATCATAAGGAATATTGTTTTGTCTTTGCTTTATTATTCCTTTTGTATGAAATGGCCAATGAATGGAATTCTGCATCCAGCTGGCAGATATTCTGACCTTAAAATTCATCCCCAAGACTGAAATGGAGCTATGGCTTTATGACTAATTAATGCAATAAATACTTATTATGTGCCAAATGATTCTCTCTTTTCTACTCATTTTCACTAACATTGTCTAGAAGAAGATTAAGTCTTGCCAAATAATATGGAAATGTATATACAAAAATGGTGATCCCACAAAACTTCAAGTACTTCAATAGTTTTATAAGCCTCTAAATCTTTGTTTTAAATAATGCTTTGCTTAAAATTCCTAGAGTGATTTGTATTTTTCTGTTCAAACTCTGACTGATTGAATGTATGGTGCCAGAAATATGGTGCCTAAGAAAATATACCTCTTTGAGGTTGTGTCTTAGTAGATGGAAAGGATATGGATGTTTTGGAGCTGGCAAGATGGTGAACATACTTCATTGTGACAAACTAACTTGTTCTAAGGGATGAACTCATAACACAGAATAATAGTGACGTGTGTTTATAGTTATTGACCTTGTAAAGTATTTAAAAGTGAAATTAATTTGGGAAAGGATCAGCTGATTTGTAAGCAAAAATAAAAAAGAATAGTCTAGAAATTTAAGACCTTGAGTTGGGGGGGAAAAAAGCCAACTGCCGGACTTAAAACAGCAGGGAACAAAGATAAAAAGGCTTTGAGCAACAAAGACCAAGTAGAATCCTGTGTTCCAAAAGGTCAGATGAAGGGTGTAGTCTTTTCACTAGATGTTGATAGTTTTACGTTACCATTTAGTTTAGTGGGAGAAAGAGGTGAGGGGCAGGAAGCTGTGGATGAAGAAGCGGAAGAGTCAAAGTAAGTTTAAAAAACTATACTTAGGAGAAGATATGTGCTTCTCAGTCCGTGGAACCAACTAAAATTCTCCCCCACCCACTTTTTTATTGACCATGTGGATTACAAAGGAAGAGAACAATAAACTTGTATGAAGTTAACCCACTGACATTTGGTATTTTTTCATTAAATAGGTTAGACTACCAAACTAAACAATAGGAGCAAAGCATTTTTATTGTTATTTTCTATAAAGATAATTTCTGGAGTTAGCTTTATGATATTTAAATGACAATATTATGTATACACACCAGTCCATTCCATTCCTGAACTCAAGCAAAAATGAAAAGAAAACTAACACTTGCTTCTAAGGTCATGAATACATCAATACGTCAAATGAATAAATCAAGCAAGGTCATGATATACTCATTTTCTGGACCTATATATACATTTTCCAAGGGGAAAGTAATATATATGCTGGCAAATCATATCACACAATTGAAAATGTGTAAAGATCATTACCTTTGGCAACAAATAGACTCAAACTTAAAGCCTGATTCCAAAACATACTTGTTGTCTGACCTTGGCAAATTTAGTTAACCTCTTCCTCCTTTTTGTCATCTTGTAAAAGTGCATAACATTTAGAATGTAGAACAGTTATGATAACATAATGCCATGGAAAATAAGAAGCCCACTTTATTCTTGTCCCTTAGTAGGTGATCAATACCTGCTCGATCTCTTCCTTTCCCTCCTTTATCTTTACGTACCATAAAACGTGAAACTGATAATGGATGGCATCAATTAGGTAGGACTTCTTCAGGACATTACTAATAGGAGTCATATACCAAAACAGTAGGCCTTTGAGGTTTGCAACTATTTGCTGAAGCTGTCCCTACTTTATTTTATAAGACAGTGACTTCAGAGCTTTCTAACATAACAAAGATTGTATTTACTTTGAAATTCATGTAGCACTTTGATTGTAAAAGCAAGCTGACAAAATTGTGCATTTGGAATAATTACATCTTTACAAAATCCTCCAAAGTCCTTTGTGTCCATGTGTTTCTAACTAGAAAATAAAAGTTCTGTGAACCCTCAGTAGCATGTTTATCTGTGTGTGTGTGTGTGTGTGTGTGTGTGTGTGTGTGTGTGTGTATCTGCTTGCGAATTATTCAGGGCATGAATAAGAGCTGAAAATAAGTTTGCAGCATAACAACTTTGGGATTTAATGAACATTTGCCTCTCACTCTCCCTATACATACTGTGCTCACTCAACCTTTATTCTTCTTGTACTGAGGACTCTTTTTTCCCTCCCCTTGTCCCCCCTCTTTTCTCACAGTTTCCTACCCATTTTTCAGACTAGGTTTGTTTTTCTCCTTCTACAAGCCTCCTATTATGATTTCTACCTTTATTAACTGCATTTGGTCCTACCTGTTGCTGCAGCGTGACACACAACTGGCCTCTACGTGTGTAGTTTGGATCCTGATGGTTCACATCCATGGCAGAAAATCCTAACCCTATAGGGGATGTTGATACGGAGAGGGACAAGTCAAAATGAAAACCACAGGAGAAAGGTGAACTGCAATACCGTGGAAGGAAGCTACACACATCAATTCTGAAGGTTCAAGGTGTGAGTTTGAAGTTGGAGTCAAAAGCGAACAAATGAATATAGAAAGATACAGAAATTCTTTTGTAATGTTGGAGGGGGAAAAACTCCTGATTGGACAAACTGCCTTAGACTGTCCTATAGAGACTCTGTTCTCTTTGTATTTGTAAGACTCTACTGTGTCTATTCATAGATTAATGAGGATGTCAGCCTACATGGTCTGTTGGTGCCTGAAGAACAATGTTCTAGGTCCTGCTTCACAATTTATTAGCTGTGTTATCTTATTCATGCTACTGAACGGTTTCTAAGCCTCAGCTTAATAAGAGTACAGGAGGTCAAGTAATGCTCATCTCATGGAAGGTCAGGAAATTCAGTGAGATAATGAATTAGGAAATGTTTGCAAACTCAAAAGTGCAAAAAAAAAAAATACCAGAGAATACCATCTGTAATATAAAATTGAACACCAATAGAATGTTATTTATTAACTCTGCTATAGACATGAAATGCTAATTTTTCAACCTATAATAAATAAAGCTTTTCAATGAGAAGATTTCATATAGTGTGTTCCTAAGTCATGCTTTAAAGTATAGGTCCAAGTGTACATTAAATATTCAACACATCTGATGTTCAACAAATGACTATTTCTCTCTCTGCTCAAATTTACTAAACTCTTGGTGCTTTTATATCTCTTAAAAGAAGCAGAAACCTTCATAAATAGACATTTATCAAAACAATGCTAACTTAACAAGGTAAATGATGTGATTTATGGATCATTTATTAATTTATTACCTGAAAAGAAACCCTGGCCTTGTCACTGGCAAAAATTTAGAATAAGTTGCCTACCTCCTCTATGGCTCAGTTTCATCATCTGTAGAATGGGGATCAGAGTAGGTTGCTCAAAGGGTATTCAAAAAATCGAATGACTTAAGCTACATAAAAAAGAAACCCAGAGCTTTTCGTAGCACAAAATCAGTGATGAATGCATGCTGTCTTCTGTCTTTTGCAGGGTCGGTCCTTCCTGGAAGGATGTGCACATGGGTGCCCTCACCATCCAGTTTTTGATGTGCTGTATCTTTCTGTGACCATCTCAGATTTTAAGGATTATAGATATAGAGGAGGTATTTCACAGTGCGTAGCTGAAGAGGAAGGTTTTTTTTTTTTTTAAGTTAATATATTTTATAAGAACAATAGCCCTGGTTTTTTCCCTGCTTGATAATTCTTTCACCACCAGACTGCCTACAGATGAAAGGGCTTTCTCTATTTCATAGCAAGAAGAAGGCTGTTTGATGTCATTTTTGAAAAGTTTTAAAGAAGAAGATGGAAGGAAATCTAGAAATAAAATAACAGAAGCTGGCTCTTAGGAACTTCAGAGTAGAACAATGCTGTATTTCTGTTCACAGGAAACTTCACCACTCAAATGCATTCACTTTTCATAAAGCACCTCCTCAGTTTCAGCCCAAACACTGAAAACTGAGCCTATTAAATCAGAACAAAAACACTTTTGAAAACATCTTTGGAAAAATACAATTTTGGCACAAAGAGATGAGAATCAAGAGGGATGAAAAAATCAAAATGGAATTTAGTCTGAGAGAGGCAAGCTCTCAGGTGGCTAGTGATTTGTGAAACTTGCAAAGCAGCAATCAAAGGGGGAAGACTACACCCATCAGCACCCATTGTTATGGAGTGGCCCTGATTCACTCTCTCAAACATTTAAAGAGGCAAGCAATTATAGGGGCCATGGATCCTGTTTTATAGACATGGGAGGACATGGGCTTGACTATCATTAAGGTATTTATGGAAGTCCTTCTTCATTCCTCTCAACTTTTTCAAGTCCTCCCCCTTCTTTGTGGTCTTTTTGCAAGTCTTGGTGCATCTGTAAAGCATTTCCTGACCACTCTGCCTGACACGTTACCTCCCTCTTCCAGTCTGAAAAGGGCTCCTCCTGTTAAGGTTGGACTATTGGTGAATCTTGGAACACTACATCAAAAACTACTGATCTACTGCCTGGTGACTAACATAACATAATAATAATTTTTAAAAAGTTAGAATATTGGCTCTGGAAGCCACACTGCCTGGAGTGAGTCTTACTTCTGGCACTCACTACATATATATTCTTGGGCAAGTTATTTAAATTTGCTGTGAGTCTTTTTTATCATCTATAAAAGTAGGTTATTGTTAGCATAAATACTACCTAATTTATAAGGGTTAAATGAGTTAAGAGCTCCAACACACTTCAAAGAGTGCTGGAAATGTGGTTCGTATTCTGTACAAGCTAGCTATTTTTGATTAACATGACCATTGCCCATCATTAATTTGAAACTGGAAGCTGAGAGATCTTTCAAAATGCAAGTATGTTTTAGCCACCGTGTGCTACAATGCCTTCAGTGATTCTACTCACCTTCAGAAGAAAGCCCAGACCTCTTCGCATGATGTGGTGTGAAGAATAACACACACTTTACTGCAAAGATATGTACACCATCACACTGGAGCCTGTAAATATGTTATCTCACATGGCAAGAGGGGGTCTGCAGATGTGATCACAGGAATAGACCCTGAGATTGTTCTGGATTATCCAATCCCAGCAAGCGTGTCCTTGAAAGTGAACAACATTTCCCACCTAAGTTTAGAGAGAGAGAGAGACTCTGACAGTGGAAGAGAGGTCGGAGAGGAGCAACACTGAGGGCTGCAAGGGTAAAGGAAATGGGACTGTGAACCCAGAAGCACAGGTTGCATCTAGAAGGTAGAGAAGGTAAGAAACAGATTCTCCCATACAGTTTCCAGAAAGGCATGCCGCCCTGTGGACATCTTGCATTTGTTCTGTGAACCTCCCAACAATCTTCTGGTCTAAAGAATTGTAAGATAAATTTTTGTGTTGTTGTAAACCACTACATTTGTAATAATTTGTTATGGCTGACATAGGAAACACGTACACATGGCGTGCAAAACCTTCTGGCTTGGCTTTTGCTTTCCTCTATCCCTACCTTCAGGTCCTGAAGACTAATGTGGGTTGGAGGGTTCAAGGCCAGTGACCAACTTTCTATGGGTAGGGGCAAGATTCATGTGTGTATACTGACATTTTTCCAAGAAAGAAACAAAGTAATTATCAGGAGAATGGGTAGATGTTCGAAGGGTAGAGTGAGGGGAAATGAAGGAAAAGTGAAGGCAGGTGGACAGTATGATAGACAGAATTCTAAGAAGTCTATCCATATCTCCAACCCATGGAATGAATGCCCTGTACAATACCCCGGGCTGTGACTCCCATGGTTATGGTTCAGCATATGGCAAAAGGGATCTGACAGGTGTAATTAAGCTCTAAAATCAGCTGACATCAATATAGGGAGATTATAGGAGTGGACCTGACTTTATTACATGAGGCTCATGATTATGGATCAGGGGTCAGGAAAAGAGAAAGTCAGAGATCCAATCTGTGAGAAGAATTTGAAGTATGATTACTGCCTTTGAAGATGGAGGCGGTCACATGGAAGGACTGTGGGCAGCCTCTAGGCTGTGAAAGTAGCCTCCAGCTGATAAACACCTAAGAAATGAAGGCCCCAGTCCTGCAACTGCAACAAATCTTTCAACCACCTGAAGGAGCTTAGAAACGCTTCTTCCCCAGAACCTCCGGGAAGGAAAGCAGTCCAGTCGATGCCTTGATGTCAGCCTGGTGATTCACTGAACAAAACCCCAGCCATGTTGGGACTTGTATCTACAGAACTGCGAGCACCCAGATCAAATTACAGGCTTAGTTTTTGACTACCTTTGTGATCTTGGAAAAACAGTTTAACTTCTCTAAACCTCAGCCTTCTCATGGTTTTGGTAAGGATTAAATGAGATGCACACATGACAGACTGGCATGGCGCCGAGCCCACGTCAAGAGATCAGTTAAAGATTATTACACTAGGTTTTCTTTCTCTTATTATTTTCATTTCCCCAGCTCCCCGAAAGGAACTTCCAGTATAATTGGAAAGAGAATGAGCCAGTTATCTAGGAAGATGATCAGTGGAACTGATCGCAGAGAGGCTTAAATACAAAGCTAAAATAGTGGTATTTTGTCTGAGAGGCAATGGAAAAAATTGCCAATGATACGGAACACAGAAATTATTTTAAAATTCTATTTGATGCCCTACAACAGTTATGCAATATGTGTGCTTTGATTTCTTCAATTCTAACAGGAATACATGAGGACATAACTCATAAGATTAAATGAATCAATAATCAATACATATGACATGCATAGAAAATTGCCCTACGTGCCCAAGATTCTCTAAGTGCTTTTTTTTTTTTTTACTCAGTTTTCATTCATTTACGCATTGTCCAATGTTTATAAAGTGCCTACTGGTGTTGGGCAGTATTCTAGGAGTTGAGAATACATTAGGAATAAAATAAAATAAAATCCGTGAAGCTGACATGGTATCAGGGTCATTCAGATAATAAATAAAATAAATATATTTTGGAAAACAGTATGGAGAAACAATTTCTCAAAAACTTAAAACTAGAACTACCCTATGACCCAGAAGTTCTACTTCTAGGTATTTATTCAAAGGATACAAACGTAGTGATTTGAAGGAGCATATGCACTCTGATATTTATTGGAAAAAGATAAGATAGCCATTGATAGATGGATAAAGAAGATAGGTTACACACACACACACACACACACACACACACACAGGAAAATTACTAAGACATGAAAAAGAATGAAATCTTGCCATTTACAATGACATGGATGGAACTAGAGGATACTATGATAAGCAAAATAAGTCAATCAGAGAGAGATGAATACCACATGATTTCATTCACATGTGGAATTTAAGAAACAAAACAAATAAACATAGGGGAAGGGAAGGAAATATATAATAAGATGAAAGCAGAGGGATGCAAGCCATAAGAGACTCTGAACTCTAGGAAACAAAACTGAGGGTTACTGGAGGGTAGATAGATGGGGGGATGGGGTAACTGGATGGTGGGAATTAAGGAAGTAGTGGGCTTGATGTAATGAGTGCTGGGTGTTAGATGCAGCTGATCAGTCACTAAATTCTACCCCTGAAACTAATAATGCACTATATATTAACTAACTTGAATTTAAATAACGTAATATATATATATATATATATATATATATATATTTTTTAAATATGTGTGTGTGTGTGTGTGTGTGTGTGTGTGTGTGTGTGTGTGTTTAGCATATTAGATGATAATAAATGTTCTAGAGAAAAAGAAAGACTGGAAAGGGGAATCAAAAGTACATTGGTGAGAGCAGGGAATATAGGTCCCAAGTAGAAATGGATTTTCCAAGGAAGATCACTAGGAGAATTGCAGCTGACCAGACTGAGGCTGGATGGAACAGAGTGAGCCTAGAAACTATGGAATTTTCAAAAGGAGGATAAATGCAGTCAAGAGAAAAGCTAGGACTGAGGCTCCAGAGGAAGGCCCAAAAGGTATGTCTAAGGAACATTATGGAGGCATCGTGGCTGGGGTAGAATTAACCAAGTGGCAGGGATTACCAAAGGAGACAAGGGCACTTTACTAGGAGGTGGGGCCAGATTTTGTAGGACCTTATGGTCATTATTAAAATTTGGGCTCTTACTCTTCACATATAAGGAACTCTTCATTGTTGTTGAGTCCAAGAAGATGCAGTTTATTATTTTTTTTTCCTTTTCTTAAAGATTTTATTTATTTATTTATTTGATGGAGAAAGACAGCAGAGGGAACACAAGCATTGGGAGTGAGAAAGAGAGAAGCTGGCTTCCCTCTGAGCAGGGAGCCATAAGCAGGACTTGATCCCAGGGTCCTGGGATCATGGCCTGAGCCAAAGGCAGATGTTTAACAACTGAGCCACCCAGGCACCAATGGAGGATGAAGTTTTACCTATATGTTAGCACCATCAGTCTGGGTGCTGTGCTATGTATTGAGGGTAGGAAGATGAGTGGAGAAGGGAGTAGGGGGAAATTGGAAGGGGAGGTGAACCATGAGAGACTATGGACTCTGAAAAACAATCTGAGGGTTTTGAAGGGACGGGGGGTGGGAGGTTGGGGTACCAGGTGGTGGGTATTATAGAGGGCACGGATTGCATGGAGCACAGGGTGTGGTGCAAAAATAATGAATACAGTTATGCTGGAAATAAAAAAAAAATTAATAAAAAAAAAAATTAAAAAAAAAAAAAAGGAAGATGAAATCTGAAATGCTGAGACAAGTTTGGAATTGAGGCAGTAATTTCAAATAGTATTATGAAAGTTAAAACATCTTCCAGAGATTTTAAACAATATATCTGTTTTGGAAATCAAAATATGATTTATCCACTGAATAATTTAATATATTTTGTGTAACTGGATGAAAGGTGTTTTTCTTTACTCATCCGATATAACAGAGGTACAAGATTCCCCATTCTCAGAAAATATGGCATTCTAGGAAACTTCCCATAAGTTGAAATGGTGTTGAACAAAGTGATTACCTTTAATTTATATGGTGATTTTTTTAAATTCTCCCAGATTCAAAAAATCACCTCTCTGAGGCTTTTCTGATACCTTAAGATACATTATCCTAATGGAAACATACATTAAAATGGAGATAAAGTCCAGATGCTCCCAGACACAGTGCAGAGTTTTGGCACTTGATACTGAGGCACTGAGTGTGGCTCTCAGGGAAGGCACTGGGGGTGCCACTCTCATTGCCTTGGGGTGCTTGCTACCTCTCTGCCCACTCACCTCACTGTAAAACCAATTCTGAATGTTACTTTTGTCCCCCCCCGCCTTTTTTTTCTTATGAAAGTGAAAATCCTCTTTGGAGTTCTTTTGATTAGTAAAAACAAGTGCTAATATAGATATTTTATAAAAGTGAAGTAACATAATGATAACTTTTGAAAAGCAGGGGGTACCTTATAATAGATCCTTTTCTTTAAAGAACTTTGTAAATCAGTTGAAATCTGTCAGCATTTAGAGCTGGATTAAAATGATGGCTGCTTTTCCTCTGTTAACATTTGCTGTGTTCTAAATGTGACTACTGGATAGATGAAGAATTGGGATGCTTTGGAAAAGGAATGTATAGCATTTGTAAGGGACTTGAATGAAAAATTCTGAGTAATCCTAAAATGCCAGTATCACTTCTCAGCTCTCCTTGTCTTGACTGAGGCAGCATCTGGGTTTAATCATTTCTCCTTTAGGTGTCTTGGTAACAAAGTCTCAAATTCAGAAAGGTCCAAGGTATCTCTCCCTCTTGAGTACACATCCACTCTGAAGTACAGAAAGCAAGAGTCTTGCTGCTTTTACCCTTTCCATCTTTGATGGCAGTGCCAACAGAAGAAAATGCATCTTATTTCCTTGGTTTTATTTAGACACTTAATCACCAACCATCCAACCATTTATTGACTGTTATCTGTCAGACACAATTCTAGGCATTGTCATAATGTGGGTTTGAGTCCTGATGCTGCTACTTAGTAACTGTGTATTCTTTAAAAAGTTTTAATCCAAGGGCACCTGGGTTGCTTAGTCAGTTATACATCTGACTTTTTTTTTTAATTTTCATTTTTTATTTTTTATTTTTTTTTCAGCGTAACAGTATTCGTTGTTTTTGCATCTGACTTTTGATTTCAGTTCAGGTCATGATCTCAGGGCTATACGAGCCCATGTTAGGCTCCAAACTGGCCATGGAGCCTGCTTAGGATTGATTCTCTATCTCCCTGTCCCTCTGCCTCTCCTCTTCATCTTAAAAAAAAGAAAAGGTTTTAATTCATAAAAACCTATGTGAGACATAAAATCGTAAAACTCCTAAAAGAAAACATGGGCAGTAGTTTCTTTGAATTTGGCCTTAGTAACATTTTTTCTAGATGTACCTCCCCTGGCAAGGCAAACAAAAGAAAAGATAAACCACTGGGACTACATAAAAATAAAAAGCTTTTACACAGCAAAGGAAACTATCAGCAAAGTGAAAAGGCAACTTATGGAATGGGAGAAGATATTTGCAAATGACATATCTGATAAGAGGTTAATATCTTAAATATATAAACAATTTATATAACTCAACACCAACCCACACACACAAATAATCCAATTAAAAAATGGGCAGTAGACCCGGATAGACATTTTTCCAAAGAAGACATACAGATGGCCAACAGACATATAAAAAGATGCTCAACATCTCTGAGCATCAGGGAAATGCAAATCAAAATCACTATGAGATATCACCTTATACCTGTCAGAATGTTTATAATTGAAAAGAGAAAAAATAGCAAGTGTTGGGAAGGATGTGGAGAAAAAGGAACCCTCATGCACTGTTGGTAAATCGTGGGATATAAATGTGGAAAACAATATGGAAGTTTCTCAAAGAATTAAAAATAGAAATACCAAATGATCCAACAATTCCACTATTGGTTAGTTACCAAAAGAAAACAAAAACACTATTTTGAAAAGATATTTGTATCTCTGTAATAAATGTATAATAAAATACTAATTTGAAGGGATATATGCACCCTGATTTTTATAACAGCATTATTTACAACAGCCAATATATGGACGCAACCATAGATGAATGGATAAAGATGAGGTGTATATATATGCACACTGCTATATTATTCAGTCACAAGAAGAAAAGAGATCTTGCTGTCTGTGAAACATGGATGGATCTAGAGGTTATAATGCTAAGTGAAATAAATCAGATAGGGAAAGACAAATAATTTCACTGATATGTGGACTCTAAACAACAACAACAACAAAAAGCAAAATCAGACCTACAAACACAGAGAACAAACTGGTGATTCCCAGAGTGGAGGTTGGTAGGGGAGATGAGCAAAACAGGTGAAGGGGAGTGGAATGGGGATAAAGGTGCAGCATAGGAAACATAGTCAATGGCATTGCAATAGCATTGTGTGATAATAGACGGTAACCACATTTGTGTATGATAATAGAGAGTAGCAAAGCATAATGTCGTGACCTATTGAATTAACTGTGTGTACATCTAAAACTAAAACTAACAATATGCACCAAGTATACCTCATTAAAAACAAAAGGAGAGAGAAGAGGAGATTTTCAGTAGCTTTTCACCGTCCAATATAACCATTAGCACAAGTAGCTAATTCAAATTGAAATTTACTTTAATTGTGAAATCTACACTATATTTCAAAGACTTAGTGTGGATAGAAAATATTATAAATCATTTCATTATCAATATTTAAATATTGGTTACAGAGTCACCTGGGCAACTCAGTCATTAAGCATCTTCCTTCAGCTCAGGTCAGGATCCCAGGGTCCTGGGATCAATCTCCACGTCAGTCTCCCTGCTTGGGAGGAAGCCTGCTTCTCCCTCTCCCAATTCTTCTGCTTACTTTCCCTCTCTTGCTGAGTGTCTCTCTCTGTCAAATAAATAAATAAAATCTTTAAAAAATATTCAAATATTTGTTACATGTTGGACTGCCAATATTTTGGATACATGGAGGTAAATAAAATATATTATTGCCAGGGTGCTCAGTGGGTTAAGCATCCAATTCATGGTTTTGGCTCAGGTCATGATCTCAGGGTCCTAAGATTGAGCCCTGTGTGTGGCTCTGAGCTTAGTGTGAGTCTGTTTGATATTCTTTCTCTCCCTCTCCCTCTGCCCCTCATCCCTTCATACTCACTCTCTCTCACTCTCAAATAAATGAATAATAAGTAAAATCTTTTTAAAATATTATTACCTTTAAAAAAGTTTTTATTCAGACTGATCTCAACTTTCTTACCAGTAAAGACAGTAGAGGTCATTTCAGGCAACATGGCAGAGTCCATTTTAATCAGATTCCCTTTCCCTAAGACTGCAATAAATTTGTAGAAATTCTGGTGGAATATTTTGAATATTTATAAACATTGAAACAGATTTTAGAAAAAAATAATTTTAAATATAAAATATTTTATAGGTTACAGATGTTTCTATCCAAGTTCCAAAGAAAGAAAGCACAAGATGCATGTGAGAGAAATGTAGGGAGAAATACTAAGAACCATCTGATGCTATGAGCAACCATAGAGGTGGCAGTATCACTAGAGGACAGAGCTTCTAAAGACTTCACAGGAATAAAAGATAAGCCCTCTGGTCAAAGAATCATGAGAAACTGGAACATAGATTCTAAGTGTTAAAGCATTACTGCCCTCTCCAAACATAGATATTGAAAAAAAAAATCCTTCTACAAGATTATGGATGAAATAAAGAATGTTGTCTATGATCTGGAGCTTGGATAGATAAAAGAAAATAAAAATAAAAATGAAAAAATCAGTCACCCTGAGGAAATCTAACTCTCAGACTTATGCGACTCAAAACTATGGGATTTGAATTCTTGGTTACATTTGGTACCAGTAATTCAAACTAAGAGAATAACATGAAAATAGCAAAGTATTTTTGAAATATGTGGGAAATCTCCAGAACAAACATGGAGCTGCTTCTAAGTTCATTCAAGAGATTGTCATGGAGCATAATATAAATTCATTAGAGATGAGCTCACAATCTAGAAGTATTAAAGTAAGAGCAACCATAGAAAAAGGAGGGTCAGCAGATACCACAAATAGAATCAGTACTCTAAGAATTAGAAATGACAAGCAGTTGTGAGTGTTTCAATGATTAAGGAGGAAAACACAAGTAAACCAGATAAGTTATAAATATGACAAATCAAAGTTAATAAGGATTTTTTAAATCACATTTTTCTCAATTATATGGCAGTATGTTTGAAATATGGAGAAAATAATACTAAGGGAATTAAAATTTCACAACTTTTTTCAAAATATTTGTGAAATATTGCTGGATTGATCAATTACTGTGAAAGTAATAAGCAAATTTCAGAAGGGCTCTTTCCACTTCCCAAAAGCATTATGATCAGGCAATTTTACAAATGAAAAATAAACCAATAAATGAATAAAGGATCTTGTCCCCAGGATGTTTCCAGTACATATGCAAAAATCAGAAAAATCACACCAAGTAATGTACAATTAGTTGTTGTGATGAGCAGCGTGAAGGAAAGGTGCAACTTGGCAAGAGAGTGTACAAACAGGTTGTGGTTGGATCTGTGTCAGACAGGGGTCCTGAGGAGTATGAAGCACATGAGGCTCAGAGGGGACAGAGCCAGACAAAGCTGAGACTCATGCAACAGTTGGAGGCCTTGGGACACCACAGAAAAGCTTTCAGAGGAAAATAACATATCAGATGTTCATTTTGGAAATCACATTCTGGCCGCCTTGTGGAGTAGAGGGAAAGTAATGTGGAATGAAGCTTGAAAGCTCAGGGAGGAGTTGGTTTCATGCACCTGCTGAAAGATAATGGTTGCATGAGGAGAATGCCTTGCAAATTGAACAGTGAAGAGATAGAGCATTAGAATGGAAAAATGGGAACATAGCTTCATGATAGTGGAGGAAATGGTTATATTTAAGACACAAAGACAAAAGGTGTGCGGATTGGTGTCCTCTACTGAGATCAGGTACTGCTGGAAGTCAACAGTGATTTTAGTGTGAATTGTTTCAAGAGGATAAAGCTATGCTGGGGTGAACAGAAGGAAGAGTAGAAGAAGAGGGAAAGAAGAGAAACTCCCTGGGAGAGGCTAATAGTTGGGGACACTGGAGAGAGAAGAGAAATTAGAAGCAGGTGTGGGTTTAGAGATTCTCTATTTTGTTCATGATTCAAGAACTCAGGAGTATTTAAATGCTGATAACAAGGTTCCAGTTGAGAGAAAAGTGTTAAAAGACTTAGAAAGAAAGTGATAATCAGTAATTTGAAACTTAAGGAAATGCTTAAACAAAGATAAAAATAAAGGCTATTAAACAAAGTCCAGCCATTCTGGTAGACAATTTGTCAGATGAGAATATTACAAGGAATAAGAAGAAAATACATATTGTACAGCCCAGAAGACATTCCTTTAACCATACCTGCAAATTATATCAATAATTACTTAATGCAAATGAATTGGTGGGGTGCCTGGCTGGCTCAGTTGGTTGAGCATCTGCCTTCCACTCAGGTCAGGATCCAAGGGTCCTAGGATAGAACCCCACATGGAGCTCTCTGTTTAGCAAGGAGCTTGCTTCTCCCTTTCTCTCTGCCTTCCACTCTGCCTGTTTGTGCTCTCTTTCTCTCTCCCACTCTGTCAAATAAATTTAATAAAACGAATTAGCTAATGTGAACTCCCTACAGAATTTATAGTACATGATTATATATTAGTGTTTATAGTAAGGAATAAAGAGTTCTCCTTATGAAGTGTGGACTTGGTTACTTCTACAAATAAATCCTGAGTTCATTAATCCTTAAGAAATTATTATAGATATGTAGCTACTTGTGTGGATGTTATGTGGCAATTAGAGAAAGAAGTTCAGATGTCCGCAATGAGTAAGACCAGAGAAAACTCCCTTGGAGTTTTCTGTGATAACAAAATAAATTTCCATTTGAGAAGGTTGCTCATTTCAGATGAGTGACAGATGAAAAATTTAGATTTAGAATATTACACTGAATAAATCCTAATGGGGAGAAATGTTGTACATTTGATTTCATCTTAATCTCACAATTTTATAATGTAGCTCATACAGGGAGATCTTTGTGCCTCCAACATAGCCTGACTCCCCAGCCTGATCTTTCCAAACCTCCCCTGACAGTCTCATCCTCCCTTACTTTGACAGTGTGAGTCAGTCTCAGATGTCAGTATATTCAGCATGTATTGACTTTTAAAATTTTCATTTTGACATTCTAATGATCTCTCTATAGATTTACACTGAAATCATCTTACCATTTTCTTGTCACTTCAGGAAAATATCTTTGACTTTGTTTTGTTAGTAGGGATTTTAGTATTAACTTAAAATATTGGTCATATATGCATATATATTTAATTAAATATTTAATTGTATTTAATTATAGATTATATAGTATTGCATATTTATTTATTAAATGTTACAGAATCTATATATTATAAATAAAATCTATATATTATATATATTACAGATATGATATATATGTATCAGTTTCCAGTGGTCTTTTACTGGTCAGAAAATTAAAAATAAAAGATAAAGAACATAATTTTTATCTGCAGGTTGCCTGAATTAAAACACACACACACACACACACACACACACAGAAGAATGTCCTAGACAAGTGATAATTTGGGAACTTGTGTGGATTCACCAATAACGCTAAAGCATTAATGTTAATGAATTCAAACTTTTGGGGAAGCGATGGAGCAATATGTATGATATGTCTATACTATGTAACACTATGCAGTTCTTACAAACAACACACTAAAACCTCATGCAACAAGTCCAGGAGTGTTATCCACAATACATGATTTTTTTAATCAAGGAAAGAAAACTTAAATATATATAAACACACTTAAGTAAACTTAGTTTTGTGAACATGAGAAAATCTGACATTCTTTGTGTTTGTGGATGCTGTGTGGGAGTACATGCATATGTGAATATAAGTGCTTATGAATATGAGGAAAAGTTGGAGAGTTATAAACCAAGCTATTAATATTATTTATTTTAGGGGAATGGGAGTTAAATATTTGGGGGAAAGTTATTAGCTATTCCTTATTTTGTGTTTGGATTCTCTTCTTGTTGCATGTAATACTCTTTTTGTAAGATTTTATTTATTTATTTCTCAGAGAGAAAGAGAGTGGCAGGTAGAGGAAGAAGGAGGTTCCCCACTGAGTAATGAGCCCAGTGAGGGACTTGATCCCAGGACCCTGGGATCATGACCTGAGCCAAAGGCAGATGCTAAATCAATTGAGCCACCCAGGCACCCTACATGTAATATTTTTTGAAAACAAAAGGAGTGAAGGGAAGGGGGTTGGGGGAATGGGTGAGCCTGGTGGTGGGTATTAAGGAGGGCATGTATTGCATGGAGCACTGGGTGTGGTACATAAACAATGAATCTTGGAATGCTGAAAAAAATAGCATAAAAATAATAAATAAATAAATAGTAAGGTTAAATTAAAAAAAAATTAAAAAAGAAAACAAAAGGATGAACGAAAACCCCAAAACTATGGCTGTGAACTAGAACTGATCACATAGGAGAGAACTGTACAGAAGGAAAAAAAAAATAGGTGCATATTCAATTCTAAATCATTCCAGAATTCTGCAGATAGATTTTTAACAAAGGAAAAGTAAGTGAATGGTACAGAATAATCTGGCACTGGCTATCTGAATTGTTCTGAAGCAATCAACCTTCTGAGAATTGATGTAAAATACATTACATCAATTTAAGGCACACAGAACCTGCAGGGCCATGGGGGAATATTGAGCCAAAATCTGAAAGAGAAGTCAAGCTGAGAGGTAAGCCTGTATTTGGTGGCACTTTTCTCCATGACATGAATGTCCATTCTTGAAGCAGAAACTACCACATTGAGAAGCTGAGCACAGATGGTCAGTATCACAGACCTGGGAGGCAAAGGTCAAAAGTTCAAGACCCAACAACAACAACAACAACAACAATTTCCTGGTAAATACAGTATGTTTTTTTCTTTTTACTGAGGTATAATTAACCTATAGTCTTATATTATTGTAAGCTTTTTATTAATACTGTCAAGGTCTACATCCTAGAAAGAAGGGTAAATATGAAATAAGTCTACCTTACAAAGACTGCAGCTAAAACACAACTGTCTTGGTACTTGATTGAATTAATAATATCTGCCTCTCATAAGAAATTACAGGAAGACAGATAGCTTGATAGATAGACTAAGATATGACTTAAAAAACAAGACAAAAGAGAAATGGCTAGAGATATTGATATTAGAGTTTTCAGATATATTTTATAATAACTCATTAAGCATTAATGAAATAGTGTGTGATAATAAATAGAATAAGTAGAAAATTTGTAATTGTAAGAAAGGGAATTGAATGGAAATTTCAGCATGTAACAATGTAACATCTACTTAAAATATAAGTAAAATTATGAATCTAATGGATACATTCTATATTTTTTAAAGGGGGATGATTTTTGACTCAGATGTATTTTGATTCCAGATGGGTACTTCATGGATGGACCAACAAATATTTGGAGACATTTGGGGATATACAAGAAGGAAGGTGCTACTGGCCTCTTGTGAATAGAGACAGAGATGCTGTTAAACATCCTTCAATACACAGGGCAACACACAAAACAAAGAATTAGTTAGCCCAAAATGTCAATCATGCCATGGTTTCAAAAATCCTCAACAGCAGATTAAACCCACTTAACAAAAATTGGTGAGCTGGAAGACAGGTCAAGGGAAAATACATACACTGAAAAGGGCATAGAATGGCTGGAGTAAGGGATTATAAAGGTTCATGTGGAATCTTGACTGAGGTATTATTTGCACTGTTGTATACCTATTTCAAACTTTACACTTTAAAGTTGTGTCATGGGGGGGACCTGGGTGACTCCATTGGTTAAGTGGCTGTCTTGGCTCAGGTCATGATCCCAGGGTCCCGGGATCGAGCCCTGCACTGGGCTCCCTGTTCAGTAGGAAGTCTGTTTCTTGCTGTACTGCTCTCCCAGCTTGTGCTCTCTCTCTCTCTCTTTTTCTCTCAAGGAATAAATAAAAAATATTTTTTAAAAATAAAAAGAAATACAAAATAATAAAGTTGTGTCATTTATGAGATGTCTATTATACCTCAATAAAGTTATTAAAACAAAAGAAAACAAAAAAATCATAGGGAAAATATTTGCAATACCATTAACAAAAGACTAACATCTCAAATATACAAAAACTCTTACAAATTGATAAGAAAAAGGAAAAAAAAGGAATTAAAACTTAGATTTGACTAAATCTAAATCTAAATTTAGATACCTCTAATCAAATACTTCACAAAAGATATTCAAATTTCAATGAACATATGAAAAGGCAGTCACCCTCAGAAATCATTGAGATACAACTAAAAGCCACAAAGAGATACTGTCACATCCACTATTGAAAACTGACAATACCACATGCTATGAAGTGTGTGAGCTCCTGGAAGTCTCAAACATTGCTGGTAGAAATGAAAAAGTATAATTATTTACTAAATGGAAAATAAAACTATAACGATTCAGCATGTTTTCTCTTTGGTACATTTTGAACATAGCATGTATACACATGTAAAAGGTCACACATGATCTTTGGTCACATATGAGCTACAGGTCATATATGATCTACACATGTGTGACCATGTACATAAGGCTATGTGTGATAATGCACATGTGGTCATCTATGATGAAGTACATGAGGTTATATATAATAGTGTACATGAGGTCATATGTGATTGTGTGCATAAGGTCACGTGTGATCTTGTAAATAAGCCATGTGTGATCATATACATAAGGCCATGTGTGATCATGTACAGAGCAGACATTATTCATGGTAGCCTCAAACTGGAAACAGCCTTTATATTCATAATCAATAAATAGACAAAACAAGTTATGGTATATACATAGTATAGAATACTATGTATTTATATAAATGAACACATTCCTACTGCATGCATGAATATAGATGAATCTCACATAATGCGGTGGAATGAAGTAGATTATTTCATTTACATGAAACACAAACAGGTTCAACTAACTTACAGTGTTGGAAATCAGCGTCAGAGAAGAACTGGCAATATATATTTTGATGTGTGATGGTAGTTGTAGAAGTTTTCCTATGCTTTAGTAACTGGATCAATCTGAAAATTTATAAAATGTACATTTTATTCATATATAGGATGTTTCAAGGATATATATATATTTTTTTTTTCCCTACAATTCTTTGGTATTTTGTACAAGATTAAAATGCAGTCAATACCCATTTATCAAGAGTATACCGTGGACCTGGTGTTATAATATTGTTATGGTTTGAATTATGTTCTCCCAAAACTCATATGTGGAAATCCTAATCCCCAGGGCCTCAAAATGTGATTGTATATGGAGATAGAATCTTTAATCAGGCAATTAGAATTAAACAAGGTCATCATAATGTGCCTTAATCCAATATGACTGGTATCCTTACAAGAAGAGATAGGGGATAGAAACAGAGAGAAAGATGGTGAGAAGACACAGGGTGGAAACAACCATCTACAAGGCAAGGAGAGAGGCCTTAGAAGAAACCAACATTGTTGGTGCCTTGATCTTGGGCTTGCAGCCTCCCAGAACTGTGAAAATAAATCTCTCTTGTTTAAACCACATGGTCTTTGGTACTTTGTTATGACAGCCTTAGACAACTAGTACAGATATGCAGTGGGACAGACAGATAGGATATGGGTCCTTGCTAGAGAGAATTTCCAGTCTGACAGGAAGCAATTCCATACCTACTTGAGGCTCAGAATTATAAATACTAACTAACTGAAGGTAAACAGGAGCCACATTACCCAGAGACTGGGTAATGGCTGGTCAGACAATCACGGCCTCTACTTAGGTGGAACATGACAGATACATGCAGGAAGCGCGTTATCAGATGACTTCAACTCATAAGCGCATTTTGATTGCCTCAATGAATCTCTCAATTCGTTATTAAAGAAATTCAGTTAAAAAAGAAATACCTGATCAGAGAAATCATCCAACAAGCCACCTTGCCGTGGCCTTAGTGGTAAGGAAGGGGTTCAATCTGACTTGTGTGTTAGAGCCCAACTTCCACAGACACTACACAGTCGGGTCCACACCAGGTACTGTCTATGAAGCAGATATGCAGAGGTAACAAAGATCAGCTTTCAGTTAAAAAGTCCACGTTTTAGTGGACTTTTTCGAATGAAAACAATTGGTCATTTCAACACACACTTCAAGGGAAAGTACTCAAATTACCAATAATTATGTTGTGGTATTATAGTTATATATAAAAAAATAGTGCTGAAATATTATAATGCATGGCTGAAAGAAGTGAGTTTTCTAGGGTGCCTGGGTGGCTCAGTCAGTTAAGCATCTGCCTTCGGTTCAGGTCATGATCCCAGGGTCTTGGAATCAAATCCCACATTGGGTTTCCTGCTCAGCGGGGAGTCTGCTCCTCCGTCTATTGCTCTCTCTCTCTCTGGCAAATAAATAAATAAAATTTAAAAGTAAGTTTTCTAAATTATAATGAACAAATTATGTTGCTTTGGTGACTATGATGTAAATGTGGATGTTATACAGTTATAATATATATTCAAGAAGAATATATTTTAAATGTTTGCACTTAATGAGGGAGAGAATATTCTGAAGTAAAAAGGATGGAGTCAGAGTTCTTCTACTTAACTTCACAAAGCAGATTTTGGGTACCAATTAATACTGGCCTCATGACACTGTAAAAATCCAATGAAACTGTGTACTTACAAGCATTTCCAAAGGCTCAAAAATCATTAATAAGAGCAATTTATTATCCATATCAATGGTTCTTGCAATTTGGGAGTGGTCTTATGTGGTGATGCACAAGTAAAAGGTTTTCATATTTTATCTTTGTCCTTGCCTTTCAATTAAAGAAGAAACTAGAATTCTTCTAATATAAAAAACTGTGCAAATTTGAAGTATTTACACATAGTTTGGTTCCATCTTAAATGTTTCTACCTAACTCTCTGGAGCCACTTATGTTGTAAAAAACAACCTATATCACTTTAGTGTCTAGCACTATTTTTCTCAACTTAAAAAAAAAAAATGTTATTAACATCCCCTAGGAGCTTTTCCAGACTTTTTTCTCCCTAATTGATGCCCATGAAATTTCAATACCATAGATATACTGTATGTTTATATACTGAATGTGTATCTGTGCTTTGCACATGAAAAGACTAAAACCTTCTACCTCTTCCACCAACAACCAGTTTTCACCCCGTTGGAGGCATTATCTCTCCGTCCCATTCCGAATGCATGGTCTATGAGAAATTCCATTTTAAATTCATGCTTCTCCATAAATTTCCATAAATTTCAGTAATCACTCAAGTTTTAGATTTCTAGCAGGATTTGTCTAAATATGTTCATAATGGGGAATCCAGTTGTGAAATCAAAACTCATTCCACAGACAAAAAATAGGGAACACTTCACAAATTTGTGTGTCATCCTTGTTAACCAGGCAAGCTAATCTCCTTTGTATTGTTCTAATATTAGTATATGTGCTGCCAAAGCCAGTACTCCTCGTGTCCCTTGTTATTTGTTTGTATGTTTGTTTTTGTGTGGTAAAAACACTTAATGGGAGATCCAAACTCACAAATTTTTGAGCACACAGTACAGAATTGTTGACACTAGGCACTGTGCTGTACAGCAGATTTTCCGAGCTCATTCATCTTGTGTAACTGAAACTTCATACCAATTGAACACATTCCTATTTCTCTCCCCTCCCCATCCAAGTCCCTGGCAAGGACCCTTCCACTCCCTCCTTTATGAGTTTGACTACTTTAGGTGCCTCATGTAAGTGGAATCACACAGTAATGGTCCTTCTGTGACTGATTTAATTCACTCAAGATAATGTTCTCCAGGTTTATTTGTGTTGTTCCAAATGGCAGGGCTGATTTCTTGTAATGATGAAATGAGTTGCTTGTCATTATGTAGACACCATCTAGGCACATCTAAGCAACTGTTTAAGAACTACAGAATCTAACCAACTGCAGTTGGTTGAGATAGTATGGGCCACAGGACCCTGTCTGGGGGGAGAAGTGTGCCATATCCTATAATATCAGCAATCCAGTATTAAGATCAGGATGAACACGGAAATTAAAACATGTGACAAAACTCAT
Organism: Mustela erminea; assembly: GCF_009829155.1. Taxonomy (NCBI): domain Eukaryota; kingdom Metazoa; phylum Chordata; class Mammalia; order Carnivora; family Mustelidae; genus Mustela; species Mustela erminea. The sequence goes on from NC_045615.1 coordinate 107,781,649, forward strand.
TAATTGTACTTGTGAAGGAGGCCCCAGGCTCTTCTTTAGGTTCTCCTTATTCATGCTTTATGATGATCTAACACACTGTGATCTCAGGAAGAGAGTTGTAAGTGGACTGACCAACTGCCCCAATGTCCTAAATCTAAGGGTTTCCCAGGCTGTCGGCTTCCAGTACTGAAACCAGGACACCAGGGGGAAACTGAAGTCGGTCACTCCATTCCCAGCTGTCCTCAGGAGTACCAGCAGGGGATGGAGGGTGGGTGGAAGTGGTAGAAGCACCAGCACAAGATGAAACTGACCTGCCAAAACAGGTAAAATGCCAGGCATGATCCTTGCAAGCACAGCAAATTGGGGCCTTTTGATGCAGGGAAAAGACAGGCATTTCCTCTTCACATCTGGGAGAATGTCCTAAATTAACTACAGAGCACAAATATTGACAGCCTTTTAGTCAATAAAGTTGGAAAATACAAAATTCATTTGGAAAGTTGCCGTTCAAAAAATTAACGAAGTTGAGCTGCTGTACTGAAAGGATCGCTTTCAGTGGTGTGCAGAATTGTCGCAACAGAAAGCACATTTCCCAAGGATGTTGGATAAATGAGGTGCAACTCTCATATTACATACTAGAGGTCACCTGCAACCAAACCACTCTTCCATGCTTTGGGAACACTGGCAATTTTTCCAGGCTTCCACTCATGTGGAATTATTTATTAAATAATATCCTTGTAGTAACAAAAGAAAAAAAATTTTTTTTTCTCCTTCAGGAGTGCCCTATTGAGCACATCAGGTTCATTTACTCAGCAGTAAAATCTACTCTTGCACATGATTTAAAAGCGAGCAATGCTAATCCCATCTGGAAGAAAACTGGTGCAGACCATGTCAGTCAGAACATACATGGTGTGGGCTCTAAAAGTAGCACAAGGAGTCTAATTTGATACTTATTCTGTTTTTAAATTTAAAACAAACCAATTTATATCCAAATTTTTTTAGAAGTCTCATGAAGCATTTAGAATATTTGGAATAAAACGTTTTCAGCTATGTTGATAATTTTGATTTTAGTAATGACATATTTTAAAGGGAATTTATTATTTAAAAGACTTCATATACATCACTTCAAACCATATCATTCTATATTTGATGTTTGTTTTATAATTCAGGCAATCATTCTTGAAAGAGGGATAAATTATTTAGTTCCAATGAATTTAACAAAGCACTATTTTATTTAATCCTTCTAATAAACTGATGAGGCAGAAATCACTAATGTCGTTTACAAATGAGAAAACTTAGATGTAGGAAATTCCATTCCTGACCTTTCAAAATTCAAAATCCTTGTTTCCCCTGTACTTTCCTCTCCTTCAGAATAACTTCTCAGGGAGCACTTGGTAAGTCAGTGAATTTTAAACACAGATCTATCATTAAGCCAATGGTCCTTTAAACTATTAATTTTTGATGATAATGAGCATGCACTGACTTGCAATTACAAAAATTTTGCTTTAAAAACTCACAAACTCAGTCTTCCACTGTGAAACATGCATCAAAAATGAACCGGTTTAATAAATTGTCAATTATTATATAACAAGCACAGTCTAGCAAATCAGCCTGGTTTCTTAAATACATCACCCTTAAATTTGTCAACATGGTCATTAGAATTGCACTTTATCTGTTTTGTTTGAATAATATGCAATTATGTATTTTACTCTTTTGACAAATATTTATTGAGCACCAACCATGTGTTGGGTTTACCCTAGAACACAGCTTCAAAGGTGAGCAAACCTCTTGAGTCCCGGACCCAGGGCTCTCACCGCCTAGGTGGGTGTGGTTCCCAACTGTTGGCTCCTCCTTGTGTTTATATTGAGAATCCATGAGTTTAAAATCAGACCATATAACCAGCCAGCCAGGCTTACCTGGAGATGGCTGGTCAATGGAGGGAAGCAGGTCTACCATCTGGAGACACTGCCAAGCATTAGCTAGAGCCTTTTTTTTTTTTTTTTTTTCCAAAACTTCCCTGCCTTGCTTACCTTCCTCCTACAACTAGAGCTTTTTTTTTTTTTTTTTTAAGATTTTATTTATTTATTTGACAGGCAGAGATCACAACTAGACAGGGAGGCAGAGAGAGAGAGGAGGAAGCAGGCTCCCTGTTGAGCAGAGAGCCTGATGCGGGGCTCGATCCCAGGATCCTGGGATCACGACCTGAGCAGAGGGCAGAGGCTTTAACCCACTGAGCCAGGCACCCCCCCCCCTTTTTTTTTAACGTGAAAATACAACAATAAAAGAGAAAAATGGCTGGTGTGATAATTCCGTTGGGCACTATATGTATCATTTCATGGTCACACACCTGTGAGAGACATATTATTACCACCATGTTACAAGATAGGGAGATGGTATAGATGGTAAGTGGTGGAAATAAGATTCAAGTGACACACATTGACAATGGATTATTAAAATACAGTGGAAAGGTTTGAGATAGAGCTACACAGAGATTATTATGGGAGCTTAGAATTCAGAAAATATGATTTTTTTTTAAAGCTGATTTCCAGAAGCCTTATACAGCCTAGGGTAGAGACTAGATCTTGCTCAGTTAGAAGGACAGATGTGGAGACATGTCAGTGTGTAAATGAGCATAGCCATCATTAAACAAATAGATGGCTGATTCATAAAGCTATCTCTTGCAATGCAAACTTGAAAGTTTGAGATCTATCTGCAATGTAACTGATTAATACTTTCAATTTGGATTTGATCCCAAGAGGCAAACTAGGAGTACATTAAACAATCGTTATTCACAGTCCTGAGGCATAGAGAACTATGCTTTGATGACCCTGGATAATATCAAAGATCGATTTTATTCCTGTTACAATCAAGTCAGTGCTAACAGTATATAATTAGTTTTAAAATAGTTCTGAATGATATTATGAGTATAGGAAAGCTCATTCTAACAATTACAGAAATTATACAAGCTCATTGGAACCTGAAGCATATAAACTAAATAAAGCCTCCAGTTGATAAACTGATGCTCTTTACTAGGAGAACTGTGTTTTGCTAATATAGTGTTGCTGCATGGTGGGTCCTGGGTGATATCAGGCAAATGAATTCAAGCTGTCACCACTCCTGCTACCACAGTATTGAACCCAGGCTAAATTCTAACACCTTGAGCCTTTGTGAAATACTCATGATTTGTCAACTACATTCCATCTTACCAAACGTGGAAATTCAGGAAGGATAGGAACTTGTATGCATGGTCAACCTTTGTATTGCTCATAGTTAGCATGTGGAAGCCACTCGGTTTATATTTGTTCTACGAATGGATGAATAATTCTTTCACATACATCTGTCTTGGAATTGTCCACAATTTTATGAAGATAGACTGGAAATGATTTTTTTTTCTCTTACAAATGTAAAAGCTTAAGTTGAGAAAGTATACACCTTTGTCCCAAAGCATGCAGAAAGTGAGTGCAAAATCCAGACTTTTCCTAGTCATGACAATCACCCTTAGATGAGGGGAAACTTGCACTACACACATAATACACATCCCATCAATGTTTGCTAAATGCATCCCTGCATGTTCTTGGCATGCATTCTCTTCAACTTATGAATCTGGGCCAGCTGGAATTTCTTCTTTCTTTTTAAAAAATTTCCCCCTTCTTACTAATTCTATCCAGAGCACGGGCAGAAAACTGTGGTAATGTTCATTTCATGAATTCATTCAGCTTAAAGTCTAGAACTTCTTTCTGATGATTTTAATCAGCACTATGTTTGTTCTTTAAAATGACAATTTTGTTTTCACAATTTAAGCGAAATCTCTTTCCACATTGCGTGTAATATATGGATGAAACATACTCGAAGGGACGGGAATAAAACATTTTCTGGAACTGAGGTTGATTATGTTACATTTATTATTTTAATGGTTCCTCATACTAGACATGACATTTAGGCTTTGTTAGTGCCATTTTACAGAAGAAAAATGTGAGATTAAATGTCTTGCTCCAAGTAGTTGGTGAAATCAGTGGGAAAGCTATTTGGGCTCCATTTGGCTTAAAGGTCCTTTGCATTGTGTTCCCACTCATCCTAGAAAAGACATTGTGTTTAAAAAAAAAAAAGGCAACAAAAAAGAAGGTAGGTATAAATGGAGTTTGCCTTGATCTTGAGTGTTTGCTGTATGCTGGGAGCTCTGCTAAGTGCTGGTGGTACATCAATGAAGAGAACACACAAAGTCTGTGCTCTTTAAATCAAATAATGGAGGAGACACATTTAAAATCTAGGGCTGGAGATAGAAGTAGATGCATTAAGTAGAGAGGGAGAAAAACCCTATGAGACTCTTAATTCTAGGAAACAAACAGGGTTGCTGGAAGAGAGGTTGGGAGGAATGGGGGTAACTGGGTGTTGGGCATTAAGGAAGGCTTGTGATTTAATGAGCACTGGGTGTTACAAGCAACTGATGAATTACTGAACTCTATATCTGAAATTAATGGTACACTATATGTTAACTAATTGAATTTAAATAAAATAGTTAAAAAAGAGAAGATGCGTAAGTAAATGCATAAATGAAATACCATTAACCTTGAGCCAATCACTGGAGGACATGACTGGAATGCAAGGACAGAAAACAACAGTGGTGACTGCTCATACAGAGAACCCATTGATATAAAACTGTGCATAACTTGAACAAACAAAATGTTAGCTTTACCCATTGTATTCACTCTCTGATCAATAGGCAGACTTTGAGAAAATTATCTAAAATTTTTCAGAGTCGTTTTTCTCATCACATTTTCTTCACCTTCATAAGGATTTTAAGAGTTAGATAATTTTGGTGGTAAAAATGCAGCACATTTTAGACACATATTAAGCTTTTAACTTCACTTAGTCAAGTGTTTACACATGCATATATTCAATGGGCATTTTTTTTTCATTTCTTTTCAGCGTAACAGTATTCATTGTTTTTGTACCACACCCAGTGCTCCATGCAATACATGCCCTCTCTAATACCCACCACCTGGTTCCCCCAACCTCCCACCCCCTGCCCCTTCAAAACCCTCAGATTGTTTTTCAGAGTCCATAGTCTCTCATGGTTCACCTCCCCTTCCAAATTCCCTCAACTCCCTTCTCCTCTCCATCTCCCCATGTTCTCCATGTTATTTGTTATGCTCCACAAATAAGTGAAACCATATGATCATTGACTCTCTCTGCTTGACTTATTTCACTCAGCATAATCTCTTCCAGTCCCATCCATGTTGCTACAAAAGTTGGGTATTCATCCTTTCTGATGGAGGCATAATATTCCATAGTGTATATGGACCACATCTTCCTTATCCATTCATCTGTTGAAGGGCATCTTGGTTCTTTCCACAGTTTGGTGACCGTGGCCATTGCTGCTATAAACATTGAGGTACAGATGGCTCTTCTTTTCACGACATCTGTATCTTTGGGGTAAATACCCAGTAGTGCAATTGCAGGGTCATAGGGAAGCTCTACTTTTAATTTCTTGAAGAATCTCCACACTGTTCTCCAAAGTGGCTGCACCAACTTGCATTCCCACCAGCAGTGTAAGAGGGTTCCCCTTTCTCCACATCCTCTCCAACACATGTTGTTTCCTGTCTTGCTAATTTTGGCCATTCTTACTGGTGTAAGGTGATATCTCAATGTGGTTTTAATTTGAATCTCCCTGATGGCTAGTGATGATGAACATTTTTTCATGTGTCTGATAGCCATTTGTATGTCTTCATTGGAGAAGTGTCTGTTCATATCTTCTGCCCTTTTTTTGATATGATTTTCTGTTTTGTGTATGTTGAGTTTGAGGAGTTCTTTATAGATCCTGGATATCAACCTTTTGTCTGTAGTGTCATTTGCAAATATCTTCTCCCATTCCATGGGTTGCCTCTTTGTTTTGTTGACTGTTTCCTTTGCTGTGCAGAAGCTTTTGATTTGATGAAGTCCCAAAAGTTGATCTTCGCTTTTGTTTCCTTTGCCTTTGGAGACATATCTTGAAAGAAGTTGCTGTGGCTGATATCGAAGAGATTACTGCCTATGTTCTCCTCTAGGATTCTGATGGATTCCTGTCTCACACTGAGGTATTTTATCCATTTTGAGTTTATCTTTGTGTACAGTGTAAGAGAATGGCTGAGTTTTATTCTTCTACATATAGCTGTCCAGTTTTCCCAGCATCATTTATTGAACTACTAGAGAACTCATACAGCAATTCATCAATGTGGCAGGATACAAAGTCAATGTACAGAAATCAGTGCCTTTCTTATACACTAACAATGAAAATACAGAAAAAGAAATTAGACAATCGATTCAATTTACTATAGCACCAAGAACCATAAGATACCTGGCAATAAACCTAACCAAAGAGGTAAAGGAACTGTACTCTAGGAACTACAGAGCACTCATGAAAGAAATTGAAGAAGACACAAAAAGATGGAAGACCATTCCATGCTCATGGATTGGAAGAATAAACATTGTTAAAATGTCTGTACTGCCTAGAGCAATCTATACTTTTAAGGCCATTCTGTTAAAAATTCCACTGGTATTTTTCAAAGAGCTGGAGCAAATAATCCTAAAATTTGTATGGAATCAGAAGAGACCCCGAATCGCTAAGGAAATGTTGAAAAACAAAAATAAAACTTGGGGCATCATGTTACCTGATTTCAAGCTTTACTACAAAGCTGTGATCACCAAGACAGCATGGTACTGGCATAAAAACAGACACATAGACCAGTGGAACAGAGTAGAGAGCCCAGATATGGACCCTTAACTCTATGGGCAAATAATCTTCAATGGGCATTTATTGAACACTTACTAGATCCAGAAACTAAAGTTCAAAATACAAAGATAAATAATTCACAATCCCTGTCCTTGAAATTCATACACTAGAGGATTTAAAAAAAATAAAAGCATGATTGGAAGATTATATTACACTGTGATAAATGATGTATACATAGAAGAGGAGCTTCTAATCAGCAAGTCTTCAATGATATGGCATTCTTCCAAGGTGTGAAAAGCCTTCCTGGTAGAGGAAATAACAGAGAAAAAAAGATGGCAGTGGGATGTGTTATGTGTCTCTGGAAGGTGAATTGTGGCCCAGAGCTGGACCCTGGATGAACTGAAAAAGGATGGATAAAAGTTGCTTCTTTGTGCTCATTATTGTCACTTTCATTTCCTCCATCAAGGAAATGGAGACAAATTTGACATATTATCATGGTAAAGTTCGTAAGTGTGGTAAATGGGACATATACCCACCACAAAGATTTGTAAAAGTACAAATAGGTAAAATATTCCTCAGTTAGTGGTTGTGACATTCTTATGACACCTCCTGCTAAGTAAGTAATGTTTCTTCATGAGTTGTAGATGTCCATGTAAGGTAGCTTAGATCTAATTTTAAAAGGTGTATTAAAAGTAAAATTTCAATTCCTGAAATACAACTACTATTTTTTTCTTGGTAAAATGAAGTACAACGTGGTTTTTTGAAAACACTTTTTTCCCCTATATAACATGTGACATATTCCTTATATATTATATATAACATAGCTCCAGAGGTCTTATGAAAAAATTGAAAAATATTTTCAAATTTTGGGGTACAAATTCAATAAGAAGTTATAATTTATTTTATTTTTTTAAGATTTTTTTTTTCAGGCAGAGAGCATGCAAGACAGCATAAGAGTTAGGGATGGAGCAGAGGGAGAGAGAGTCGTAAACAGACTCCCCATTAAGTGCAGGACCTGAGGTATGACTCTATCTCATGACCCTTAGATCATGACCTAAGCCAAAACCAAGAGTCAGATTCTTAACCAACAGAGCCACCCAGGAACCCCAAGAAATTATATTCTGTTTTTTAAGGAACATGTGTCTTTTTTTTAAACATCTTTATTTTATCTTATTTTATTTTATTTTATTTTATTTTATTTTATTTTATTTTATTTTCAGTGTTCCAAGATTCACTGTTTATGAACCACACCCAGTGCTTCATGCAATACATGCCCTCCTTAATACCCACCACCAGGCTCACCCCCCACCCCTGCCCCCAAAACCCTCAGTTTGTTTCTCAGAGTCCACAGTCTCTCATGCTTCCTCTCCCCCTCCGATATACCCCAATTCACTTCTCCTCTCCTTCTCCCAGTGTCCTCCATATTACTCCTTATGCTCCACAAGTAAATTAAACCATATGATAATTGACTTTCTCTGCCTGACTTATTTCACTCAGCATAATCTCCTCCAGTTCCATCCATGTTGATGCAAAAGTCAGGTATTCATCCTTTCTAATGGAAGGATAATACTCCATTGTATATATGGACCATATCTTCTTTACACATTCATCTGTTGAAGGGGACCCCGGCTTTTCCACAGTTTGGTGACTGTGGCCATTGTTGCTATGAACATTGGGGTACATATAGTCCAAATGCAAGTTGGTGCAGTAACTTTGGAAAACAGTGTGGAGATTCCTCAAAAAATTAAAAATAATTAAGAATAGAACATGTGTCTTCTGAAAAATATCTTCATGATTATTTCTGATGCTGCTTTTACTGAAAATTTTTATATATATTTTTAACCTTTTTTTTTTTTAAGATTTTATTTATTTATTTGACAGAGAGAAATCACAAGTAGACAGAGAGGCAGGCAGAGAGAGAGAGAGAGAGGGAAGCAGGCTCCCTGCTGAGCAGAGAGCCCAATGCGGGACTCGATCCCAGGACCCTGAGATCATGACCTGAGCCGAAGGCAGCGGCTTAACCCACTGAGCCACCCAGGCGCCCTATTTTTAACCTTTTTTAATTTAATTTCTTTTCACTGTAACAGAATTCATTGTTTATGCATCACACCCAGTGCTCCATGCAATACATGCCCTCCATAATACCCACCACCAGTCTCCCCCAACCTCCCACCCCTTGCCCCTTCAAAACCCTCAAATTGTTTTTCAGAGTCCATAGTCTCTCATGGTTCATCTCCCCCTCCAATTTCCCTCAACTCCCTTCTCCTCTCCATCTCCCCATGTCCTTCATGTTATTTCTTAAGCTCCACAAATAAGTGAAATCATATGATCATTGACCCTCTCTGCTTGACTTATTTCACTCAGCATAATCTCTTCTAGTCCCGTCCATGTTGCTACCAAAGTTGGGTATTCATCCTTTCTGATGGAGGCATAGTACTCCATAGTGTATATGGACCACATCCTCTTTATCCATTCGTCCATTGAAGGGCATCTTGGTTCTTTCCACAGTTTGGTGACCATGGCCATTGATGCTATGAACATTGGGGTACCCAAAAGACTCCACTCCCAAACTACTAGAACTCATTCAGCAATTCATTACTGTGGCAGGATACATAGTCAATATACAGAAATCAGTTGCTTTCTTATACAATAACAATGAAAACACAGAAAGGGAAATTAGACAACGATTCCATTTACTATAGCACCAAGAACCATAAGATACATGGGAATAAACCTAAACAAAGAGGTAAAGGATCTGTACTCAAGGAACTACAGAACATTCATGAAAGAAATTGAAGAAGACACAAAAAGATGGAAGACCATTCCATACTCATGGATTGGAATAATAAACATTGTTAAAGTGTCTATACTGCCTAGAGCAATCTATACTTTTAATGCCATTCCAATCAAAATTCCATCAGTATTTTTCAAAGAGCTGGAGCAAATAATCCTAAAATTTGTATGGAATCAGAAGAGACCCCGGATTGCTAAGGAAATGTTGAAAAAGGAAACCAAAACTGGGAACATCATGTTGCCTGATTATAAGCTTTACTACAAAGCTGTGATCACCAAGACAGCATGGTACTGGCATAAAAACTGACACATAGACCAGTAGAACAGAATAGAGAGCCCAGACATGGACCCTCAACGCTATGGTCAAATAATCTTCAACAAAGCAGGAAAAAATATACAGTGGAAAAAATTGGCTTTTTTTAATTAATAAAAAGGTTGGTTTCTTTAGACTAAAGAAATGAATTATAATGTTCTTGTGTTCTCATCTCACTATGCTGACTCCTGCTAATTTGAGTTCATCAGGATGTTTTGAGGCTGAAGTTCTTTATTAATGTACTGAGTTAGTTTCAGGAGACTGCTGAATTGAATTATTTAGTAAATCTGGTATTGCGGTATTAACTATTCCAGTATAGTGTTCACCCAATACTTGCCATTTTACTCATGGCTTTCAGTCATTCATTTACCATCAATAATATCATCATCAAACTGTTTTGTATAAGTGAGGTAAATTAAAAAATATAGGAGTTATTTTCTTTCCTGAAATAACAGAATCCAAATTATTCTTTTGACATTTAGTGTTAGAAAACTAAACATAATAGATAAAACAATTATTCTCAGACATTGGAAACAAAACAACAAGGGTCTGGGGTTCTTAAGAAAAGGCCAATAATTAGATGTTGTGATCATCCTGACATTTCAACTGGAGGCACATGTCAGACTATGAAGCCAGGAGGAATAGCACAAGCATAAAATGTTGGTCATTGAATTTAGGTGACAAAAATTGGAGTCCAAGGAGGCTGAGGTAAATGAGATCTGCAGTTTCATAGAGGAGGGGAGCTAAATAGGAAAGAGAAAGGAAGAAAAAGAAAGAGAAAGAGAAAGAAAGGGAAAAGAAAAGAAAGAGGGAAGGAGGGAGGGAAAGAAAGAACTCCAGAAATCTGTATAAGGATGCTTGCTTGCTAAACTCCAGAACACATAAGTATAGGGTAAAACTCCATGACGAAGAGCAAGGAATACAGGGATCAAATTGTTCCAAGTACTGATCAGTACTAAGTACTGTTCACTCAGGGCATTCAAGACAAAACTCAGAAGGGCTACATCTTATTAGTGTGAGTAAACAGTCCCGAAAATAAAGACTAGTTCAGATCTGTTCTAATTATGGTTAAAGGCAAACCTAAGAACTCACACTGAACCGGAAATAATTAACAATTTTCAAGAACAAAACTCAACATTCATTAAAAACAAAAACAAACAAGAACAACAACAACAATAAATCCCAGACCATTTACAATGAAACATCACAGAATCCAGAGTTTGGTCAAAATTACTAGACATGAAAAGGAGCAAGAATAAATAGACCACAACCAGGAGAAAAAGCAGTCAATGGAAGCAGACAAATGAAAGAGAAAATGGAATTAGCAGAGAAAGAGGTTAAACTGGCTAGTATATAACTACATAAGATTATTAAATACAGACAGGAAAATATATAGTAGATAAAAAAATAATCAGTAGAACTGTCAGAAATGAAAATATATAAAATGTGAAATTAATAATAAGGTTAAAAAAGGGATTGGATTAATGCAGGATTAGACATGGCAGAAGAAAATATTAGTGAACTTAATATAAATTATGCAAAAAGTGAAGGAAGAGAAAAATAAAAGACTAAAGAAAGAAAATCAGCTAGGCATCAGTAAGTTACAGAACAATATCCAACATCCTACAACGTAACCACAATACCAAAAGGAGAAATTGTGGGATGGGAAAAAATAATTTTTTGAAAAATAGCCAATGTTTTCCTGATTTCATAACATTTATTACCTAAGAAACTCAGTGAATATCAACTGAGATAAATACAAAGAAAATAATACCAAAATGTGCCATAACCAAATTGTAGAAAATGATTCATAAGGAAAAAAAAAAAAAAAAAAACAAAAAAACCTCATGTCAACCCAAACACAAGCTATATTTAAGTAAGATACAAATAAGTAGTCATCATCAGAAACTGCAAGCTAGAACTAATGCAAAGATATTTTTTAAGTACTGTAAAAAACCTCTCAACTTAGAATTCTTCAGCCAGTGGTAATATTCTTCAATAATAAAGGTGAAATAAAGAATTTGTCAAGAAAGCAAAAGCTGAGGTAATTCATTCCCAGGAGACCTACACTATAAGGAGTGTTAACAGAAATTTTTCAGGCTTTAGGAAAATAATACCAAATGAAACTTTGGATGAACACAAAGGAATGAAGAATACTGGAATATTTGGTTAAATACAAACAACAACAACAACAACAACAACAAAAAACAACTTCTTATATTTATGTTTTAATTCCTTTGAAAGGTAATTAATTCTTTGGTATAAGAATAATAAAAATATAGTATGAGGTTTACACAATATATGAAGTAAAATACATGAAATAATTTTCTGAATGACAGCAGTAGGAAAAATTGTTGTACCACTATATTTTTCACCTTAAACTAATATAACTCTGTACATTAATTAAATTCCAGTTTTTAAAAAAGCAAAAAAATTAAAAAGCTTTTTTTATTATTATGTTCAGTTAGCCAACATATAGTATATCATTAGTTTTTGAGGTAGCGTTCAACAATTCATTAATTGGTATAACACACAGGGCTCTTCACCACAGGTACCCTCCTTAATACCCACCACCCGGTTACCCCATCCCTCACCCTCTTCCCTTCTGTAATGCTCAGTTTGTTTTCTGGAGTCCACACTCTCTCATGAAAAGTTTTGTTTGTTTGTTTAAGTAAATTATCAGTGTGCCTGGGTGACTCAGTCAGTTAGTTGTTTTATCTCTTGATTTCAGCTCAGGTCATGATCTCAGAGTGGTGAGATCAAGCCACACTTGGGGCTCTACACTCAGCCACAAAATCTGCTTCAGAATCTCTATATCCCTTTCCCCAATGCCATTCGCACATGTGTGCATGGATGCTTTCACTTTCGAAAATAAATAAGTATATAAAACCTTTAAAAAATAAAATAAAAAGAAAAATAAGTGATCATTTTCATTTAATTAAAAGAGATTTTCTGACTGGATAAAAGAGCAATTCTAAAATAGAGTCATCTTTAAGAATATCTTTAAACTGTAGTGTCATAAGTAGCTTTTAAAAATAAAAAATAGAAAAAATACAAACCATCAAACATTAATCTTCAGAAAGTCTCACTGGCTATATTAATACCAGATAAAACATAATTCATAATAAAAGATGTTGCCAGAGTCAAAAAGGTATATTCCAAAATGATAAAAAAGATGAATTTATAATGTATAACTCATATTCATAAATGTGTATGCACTTGATAAAATGCTTCAAGTTATTTGAAGCAAAAACTGATGGAAACAAAAGTAGAATAGATCAAATCGCAATTATGATTGGAAATTTCTCTCAGTAATCAATAAATCAATTTGGGAGAAATTAGCAGAGACATAGCAGCTTTGGACGAGTCTATCAACCAGTAATTTTCTTTTGCAGAAAGTTCCACCAGGCTACAGCAAAATAAGTATTTGTTGCAAGGACAAAAAGAACATTCCCTAAGAGACATATACCTATGAAACTGGTCTTAATACCTTTCAAAAGACTGAGTAAGTTTTGAACAGATTAAGTTTTCTGACCACAATTGAATTGCATTAAAAATATATATATTTTAAAATCTAGTAAATAGGAATTAAACAACACATATCTAAATAGCTCTTGAATCCAAGAGGAAATCAAGGAGAATTTAAATAAGACTTTAAAATTAAAAAATTTTAAAAACTATATTATATGCATGAAAACAGTGTTAAAAATGAAGTTTACAGCTTGAAATGCACTTACAAGAACATAATAAAGGTGCAAAATCAATTACCAAGTGCATGATAGGGAACTACAAATGTAGACAGAAGAGGAGGAAAAGTAGGTAGCAGGAAAGAAAAAACAAAAATAATTACAAAAAACAATGAAGCAATAAACTAACAAATAATAGAGAAATTCAATAAAACCAAAAGTTGATCTGTTGGAAAGGCCAATACATGATTAAATTCTGGCTAGACTATCCAGCTAATGAAGGGAAAAAAAAAAAAAAAAAGGACGAAGAAGAAGAAACCAATTGACAATATCAGAAACGAAAAATAAACCATTATAGTTCTTTCAAAATCAAAATGATCATAAAGGAATAAAATGAGGAAGCTGGTATCAATTACTTAAACAACAGTAATGAACAAAGCATTGTTTGAAAGACACAAATTCCCCTAACGGATCCAAGAAGAAATAGAAAATCTGAATATCCCTAATACTGTTAACAGTATTGAATTCATAATATTAAAAATATCCACACAAAGGAACCCTCATTCCCAGATAGCTTCTCAGGTAAATTCTATACAAACTTTTCAGAAAATAAAAAACAAAAGAATCTTTCTGACTTAGTTTGTGATATCATCATTCCTTAATACCAAGATACCAATACCTGATAAAATCATTGTAAGAAGAAAAACTGCAGTCCTAAATCCCTCAACATAGACTCAAACTTCTGGGTATGAATTCCAAAGGCATCAGGACTTCAAAGAGATATCTGTGCTCCCATGTCTACTACTGCTACATTATTCAAACAGCCAAAATGTGGAAACAAAGTGTTTGTTGTCAGCTGAATAGAGAGGTGGTGTGTGCATGTAATGTGTGTGTGTGTGTGTGTGTGTGTGTGTGTGTGTGTGTGTGTGTGTATAATGAGCTATTTGTTAGCCTTAAAAAGAAGGAAATTCTGCCACTTGTGACAACATGGGTGAGTCTGGAAGAGATTACTTACTAAGTGAAATAACTTAGACAAAGACAATCCCTGCATGATCTCAATTATATGTAGAATCTAAAAGAGTCAGAGTCACAGATGCAGAGAGTGGGGTGATTGCTAGGGACTGTGGAGAGGGGAAAATGGGGTTAAGTTGACGAAAGGGTATAGAGTTTCAGTTATAAAAGATGAATAAACTCTGGAGATCTATAGTACAGCATGGTTACTATAGTGTACAATCATGTACTGTATACTTGAAAGTTGCTGATCTTAAAGATATTAAATGTTCTCATCACAAAAAGAAAAGGAAAATAGTAATTATGTGAGGTGAATGTATTGATTAGCTTGATTGTCATAATCATTTCACAATGCATATGTGTGTATCAAACATCATATTGTATAGCCTAAATATACACAATTTTTATTTCTTAATGATACCTCAATAAACCTATTATAAAAATATTCCTAACAAAAATATTAGGATACAAATCCAACAATATATAAAAGCATAATAACACATATTCTATATTCAACTTTGGTTTATTCTGTATATACATGATTAATTTCACATTCTGTATATACATGATTAATTTCACATTTCAAAAAATCAATTTAATTCATAATATTAACAGAATGAAGGAGAAAATAATATGATCTAAATCATTGCAGAAAAAATAATTGAATGAAATTCCACACCTAACAAGACTAAAATGGAAAAACAAAACAAACAAACAAACAACACCCCCCCCCCAAAAAAAATCCTCTGTACACTAGAAATGAAAAGAACTTCCTCATTCTAGCAAATGTCATGTACCGGGAAACCTCTGGCTAACATTATGCACAATGTTGAAAGACTGAATGTTTTCCCTTTAAAATAAATAACAAGGCAGTATATTTACTCTCATCATCTTTCCTCAACATTGTATTGGGGGAAAAATAAAAGGCACACTAATCAGAAAGGAAAAGGCTAAAGAGTCTATTTCCAGAAGATATAACATCTATGTAAAAAATCTAAGGGGATCTACAAAAGCTACTACAAGTGGTAAGGGATTTTAGAAATGTTGTCTAATAAAATTCATAATGTCTTGATTAATAGTAATGATTAGATTTGTTTTTGTAAACTGGCAGTAAAGATTTAGAATTTAAAATTAAAAATCATTTAAAAAACATACAAAAATATGAAACTAACAAAATATGTCTATGTACTGACTATTGTTTTTAAAAATGCTGAGAATAATCAAAGACATCAAAAATGGAGAGAATTAGATATTCCAGAAATAACTGATATCAATAATTGTCAGTTGACTATTTTACAAAAAAAAAAAAAATAGAAATAACAAGAAAGAATATATCAGTACATAGTTCTGGAACAACTAAATATCCATATGGTGGGGCTGTGCCATACACCTACCGTATAAAAAAACCTCAATAAATACTGTCTTCATTTTTCCTGCCATGCACAATTGGCACAATCATGTCAGTTCTACAGATCCCTGGGACTTGCATGGCAGCAGGCAGGATGCCGTTAAGTGGAAATATCTGAAATTGTAATTGCTGTGAGTCAGTAAAGACACAGAGATGGTTGTTTACAGAATGAGTATTGGAAATGTCATCGTAATGCAGTTGTGTTTTGTTTTGTTTTTAATTTAGGAAGGGAAAGTATCGATCCACTTTTAGCACAGAATGCAAGCAAGAAACAAGTCTTTGTATCAAAATTATTTTAATGTGTCCCTCTGTGCTGGAGCGAGCAGAGGATGCTGAGTTCTCCAACAGTAGAGATTCGTGGAAGAGAACAAAGTGGTGGGGGAGAGTCTGGTTCAGAAAGAGGGTCTGCAGAAACACACTGTCATTTTGGCTCAGCGGTGAAGCCAACAAGCAACATGCTACAGCACATGTTGAAACAAGATAAAGTCTTCCTCAGAAATAAATATTTTGGTCTTCAGGATTTGTTTTGAGCAAATGCATGAGGAAGAATGAAATTTTTATTTGATACATAATGTGCACACCCATATGTGTGCTTCAGGTGTGCCAGGCCACTGGAGGACAAAAAAAGAAGGGAAAAAAAAAAAAGAGTGTGAAACACCGAGGGTCAATCTAAAAAATGCAAAATAAGAATGATTTTGTCATCTCTCTTATGACATCTGAAATATCACTTTTTCAAGCTTCTTCCACATGGATGATGTATACATTCCACAGTGTCTGGGAGCTTCAGTTTCCATGTTAGCAGAAGAAATCCTTTAGATTAAAGGATCTCTCTAGTTCATTTCCACTTTAACGGTCTCTGTAGCATCTCCCCTTCTCTCTGAAAGAGTACTATCTTCTTTGGGAAATCTCAACCTAATCTCTACAACACGCTTCACAGAACCATGTTGTATTGGTCCCTTTTCACTTACAAAAAATAAAATATTCTACTACTACTACTGCTGCTACTAATGTAATAGTAATAATAATAATAGCTAACAAAAACAAAAACAATAATATTAAAGTTTGCTTAGTATGAGAAAATGTTTACAGTCTATGGGGTGATGATCAGGAGAGAGGAAATTTTGTAACCTCCCTTAAAGAACTCCTAATGGTCGCCATAGCCACCCCCTTAAAATACTCTGAAACACATCTGCCAGATGTTTCCCATGACTCTGGATTTCCTACAAATAGAGTGAAGCCACATGAGCCAGATGTCAACACCATCTAATTTGCTGAGACATAAATCAATCCCAATAAGTGTATTAGATGAAGGGAGAAAAAGTGTTTTTATGGACTGTAGAGAAGTAATAGTTCAGGAAATAGTTTGAAATGGACTGAAGGTTATTGGTGGTCCCCGGAGAGCTGGAAGTTCCTTGAAAACTTTACTTCGTCATTAATCTTTAAAGTGCTCTATGAGTCACTAGAAATGCCACTCCCTGTTTTTTGTTTTTTTAACTATAACTATTCATACTACTACTTTGGTTGGCTTTAGGACTTTTATATATGTATATAAAAGTCTGTCACTGTTGTTCTATGGGAATCCTGAAAATCTAAATTACAAACTGAAATTGGTTTATTACTACCTAATAATAACACCTGTTCATCAAAAAGGGTACACTTTACTTTATGGGTCTGTATGTGTTTGTGTGTATCAGTGACCCAAGCTTAGGAGCAAAATGCCCTGGTTTCAATAGATAGCTTGGTAGGCTTAAAATCTTCTACTTCCACAAATGGCTATCAGACACATGAAAAAATGTTCATCATCACTAGCCATCAGGGAGATTCAAATTAAAACCACATTGAGATACCACCTTACACCAGTTAGAATGGCCAAAATTAGCAAGACAGGCAACAACATGTGTTGGAGGGGCTGTGGAGAAAGGAGAAACCTCTTACACTGTTGGTGGGAATGCAAATTGGTGGAGTCACTTTGAAGAACAGGGTGGATATTCCTCAAAAAATTAAAAGTAGAGCTTCCCTATGACCCTGCAATTGAACTACTGGGTATTTACCCCAAAGATACAGATGTCGTGAAAAGAAGGGCCATCTGTACCCCAATGTTTATAGCAGCAATGACCACGGTCACCAAACTGTGGAAAGAACCAAGATGCCCTTCAACGGATGAATGGATAAGGAAGATGTGGTCCATATACACTATGGAGTATTTTGCCTTCATCAGAAAGGATGAATACCCAACTTTTGCAGCAACATGGACAGGACTGGAAGAGACTATGCTGAGTGAAATAAGTCAAGCAGAGAGAGTCAATTATCATATGGTTTCACTTATTTGTGGAGCATAACAAATAACATGGAGGACATGGGGAGATGGAGAGGAGAAGGGAGTTGAGGGAAATTGGAAGGGGAGGTGAACCATGAGAGACTATGGACTCTGAAAAACAATCTGAGGGGTTTGAAGCGGCGGGGGGTGGGAGGTTGGGGGAACCAGATGGTAGGTATTAGAGAGGGCACGGATTGCATGGAGCACTGGGTGTGGTGCAAAAACAGTGAATACTGTTACGCTGAAAATTAAAAAAAAAAAAAAAAAAAGTCTTCTACTTCCAACCACATCAACAAGTTCTTCTGTGTTCTTTGCAGTGCCTTCTATACCAGCGTGGATTCTTCTGCCTTTCAACCTAATAAAATCTCTCTCTCTCTTTCTGATAGGTATAGTGATAATACTTCATTAACAGAATGACCCTATGGGATATTATCCTCAAGGAAAATCACACTGCCTCTCTACCCCTATTTGCACGTATGTTGTAAACTCAGGAAAACAGACTATTTGTCGTTAGCCTTAAAGGACAAGGAAAGCACAGAGGACGTCTTAAGAGAAAGGTAGGGTAGGAGGGATAGTCTCTCAGTTCTGTTTCAGTGTTGACTTTGGAACTACGTATGTATACACAAGCCAAGATCTTCTGCATGGAGAACAGAAATATTAAACGGTAGTTCAGAGGTCACCATTCCAATCGAGCTACAGGCAAATGTTAAACAGGGTCTAGGAATCAAGGTCAGGGGCAAGCATTGAGGGAAAGCCAATTTCTACGTGTCTGGGCATAAGGCACAAATAATTCAGTGCAGAAGATAGTAGTTGGAGTCCCAGATGAGGATTGAGGATCAAATCTGTTAAGAGAAAGAAATAAAAAAGTAAGAATCAGGTCTGGTTTTATGAGACCTAGACAAACTTACTTCAGGAAAAGTGCTCCTTGAGACACCTGGGTGGCTCAGTCAGTTAAGCATCTGTCTTCAGCTCAGATCATGATCACAGGGTCCTGGGGTCAAGTCCCACATTGGGCTTCCTGCTCAGAGGGGAGTCTGCTTCTCCCTCTGCCTGCTGCTCCCCCTGCTTGGGCTCTCTTTCTCTGAGAAATAAATAGGTAAAATCTTTAAAGTGTGTATATCTTAAAAGTGTTCCTACTGGCAAGGGATTTCCTTAAAGGGTTAGACACCCAGATTCTTAAATAAGCGCCATGCAATCTCCTGAAGGTGTTGTCTGGTGACTGAAACTAGGTATTTCCCGATGCTTGTTTGTGGAGTCACTATCTTTCCCTCATTAAGGTGTTTCCCTGACTCATGATTCAACTGTGCACAGCTTGTCTTACCCAGCCATTTTACAAAGTAAGCAGACACCACTACATGATTCCTACATTACTGACTGATAGAATTGCAATCCTATCTGCAAAGGGCCCAACAGTTCACATGTCAGTGTGTTTTGATGATTTTTCTAACCCACAGATTTTTTTTAATGGTTACTGAAACACAAAATTTCTAGACATAAAAATGGTATAGGGAGATGAACCATGAGAGACTGTGGACTTTGAGAAAAAAAGGGAGGGTTTTAGAGGGGTGGACAGTGAGGGTATGGGTTGGCCCCACGATGGGTATTAAGGAGGGCACATATCACATGGAACACTGGGTGTTATATGCAAACAATGAATCATGTGACATTACATCAAAGACTAATTATGTACCATATGGTGACTAACAATATAATTTTTTTTAAAGATATTATTTTAAAAATGGTTACAGAGACACACAATTTCTACAGATAGAAAACAAAACTTTGCTACCTTCACTCTTATCGGAAGAATTGTTGAGAGTACAGATATCTTCACATTCCTCATGGCTGCCTCAGCATACCTGTTAGGAGTGCTTGCCATCCTCTTCTCTCCCAGTTCTGTGCTTTGTCGTGATGGGAAATAGTCAGAACCATTTTCCCTCAGACCAGACTCCTGGGGCCCTCACCCTCATGGTGAGGTGAAACATGATGTCTTTCCTTTAAGAATTACAGAGATTTTGGTGAGACTGGTCTATTGTTTCAAAGAACTCTTCTTTCCCATCTCAAGTCTCTGGATTGTGGGCATGGTAGGGAGTAGAGGGTGGATGGGGCTGGTTAAGAATCCTGGCACTCCCCTTTCCTTCTTTGTCCATTCACCTCCTTTCCTTAGACTCAACTTTGGCATTCTGGCTCTCTGTTGTTTTAGGATAAGTGGATCTCTCAGACCCCACCTTGCTTCAGAGTCCTTTAACTAACTTTCCATCAAGCCAGAGGTGCCTGAATGCTAGAATAAATGAATTTCTATAACAAGGCATAAAGCATTATGGCAATAGAAGCAATGGTGTTCTCCAGTCTTGAGGTAGACATGTGGATCCAAGCACCCTTTAAAGTTTTAAGGATGCCTGGGGCGCTTGGATGGCTCAGTGGGTTAAAACTCTGCCTTCGGCTCAGGTCATGATCTCAGGACTGGATAGAGCCCTGCCATCGGGCTTTCTGCTCAACAGGGGGCCTGCTTCTCCCTCCCCTCTGCCTGCCCCTCTGCCTGCTTGTGATCTCTCTCTCTCTGTCAAATAAATAAATAAAATTAAAAAAAAAAAAAGCTTTAAGGATGCATAAAATAAGCAACACTAGACCTCTTGATGCCATCTGGAACATAGATGTTTTTCTTAAGCCCTGTGTCTCTCTCCATTAACCACCAAGGACTCTAAAAACTTCCTCAACTCATTCATGACATTCTACCTGAAGATCATCAAGAATCATCGTGTATCACCTTATATATTTTATGAAGACCTCATCCTCATCTTTCTTCCAGTGAATTTTCAGCTATCACCTATTTCTCTATCTATTCCTTATCTTTTAGCTACCTATTATTTATATGAATATTACTACCCTCATTTTGCTCAGAAAGGTTCAACAATTTGTTTATGGTCACACAGCTATTAAGAGGCAGAGGGTGATTTTGAGTCCAGATTTATCTTCAAAGCTAATGCTCTTTCCTTCTCTCACACCACCACTCACTTCTTTGAGCCTCCTATTTTTCCTCTTTCCTTGGTGCAAATAATGCTGCTATCAGTGGACAGCTGTATAGACTACACAGTGTGATTCTACGTGTCACAATGTCTTAGGTGCACCAGGGGCCTAAATACTATTTCTACTTGAATTCATCTCTTTTTTTTTTTTTTTTTTTTTAGAATCTCTCATTCTTTTCCTGAAAACATCAACAACAACAACACTCAATCAGGGTCTGCAGGAAGCTAGTCCTTTCGAAGTGCTTAGCGTACTATGGGCAAAAGAAAGGAATTCTTCCCTGGAATGTTCAGGGAGATGCTGAAGGTGAGCGGACAAGAAGGCAGGATCCTGATGGAAGGACTAAAGAGAAGTTTATGAATGAGACTTAGAAATATGAGCAAACATAAGAAGCACACCAGGAGGACAAGATGTTCTAAAGGCCAAAGAAGCAAGTATTTTCAAGATGTTAAATTGTGTGTGTAATTATAATAGCTAGGCTTACGTAACTCTTGATGTACCAGTACTATGCTGTGTTACGTATGTTATCATCACATGTTCACAACAACGCCCCAGGATGAATACTATTGTCATTTCCATTTTGTGGCACAGGGACCCAAGGCATAGAAAGGTTGGCGCCGACAGTCACTGTATTATTTTCCCATGCTGTGTGGTGATAATACTACAAATGTAGCAGCTCAAACGAAACACATATTTATTATCTCAGTTTTGTGTGTCAGAAGTCTAGCCACAACTTGCTTGGGTCCTTTACTTAGAGCTTCACAAAGCTGTAACCAAAGTTTGGCAGGACTGTGTTCTTCCCTCAAAGAGGGAAGATTCTGCTTCCAAGTTCACTCAGTTCTTTGTCAGTTGTTGGCAAGAGGCTTCATGCAATTTCTAGAGGCTACCTGGATTTCCTTGCCTTGTGAATCTCCTCAATGTAGCTATTTACCTCATGTAGCCTGCAAGAATCTCTAGAATCTCTAGAATCTTCTAGCAAGACAGTCTTATACAATGCAATGCAATCATGAGAGTGACCACCCATGATCTTAGTCATATTTCATTGATTAAAATCAATCATAGGCTCTATCTGCGGCCATGGGAAAGAGATTATACAATGCCATGAGTACAGAAGGCAGAATCATGGACAGGGGGGTGTCATTTAAGGTCTCTCATAATCACCCAGCTGTTTGGTGTCAAACAGACTGTCTGACTCCAGGGACTCCTCTTAAACACTTTGCCATTGGGTTTGGCAGCATAGGTATCAACAGAGACTAAAGAGAGAACAGTTTTATAGGGGTGAGGAGTATAAACCCTGTTGCTAGGGCAACAGACATATTTCATTCTTATATCCTTGACTCTTGTTCTCTCCTTGGTTGTGTTTTCTTTTTTCTATTTTCACTTCTCCTTCTCTTCTTTTTCTTCCTCTTCCTTCCCCTCTTCCTATTCCTTCTTCTCTCTCTTATACAATCAATTGCTGATATTATGCTCAATCACAAATAAAATGAAAGCTTGGTTCGGAGGTGAACCATGAGAGACTATGGACTCTGAAAAACAATCTGAGGATTTTGAAGGAGCAGGGGGGTGGGAGGTCGGGGTACCAGGTGGTGGGTATTACAGAGGGCACGGATTGCATGGAGCACTGGGTGTGATGCAAAAATAATGAATACTGTTATGCTGAAAATAAAAAATAAATTTTAAAAAAAGAATGAAAGCTTGATCAAAAGTCTGATGTTTACCAATCAGATGGCCAGCAAAGGGGCAGGGGTACTAATGTTTAATGAGGGAAAACCAAAATTATACCTTGAAAAGAGGGCTACCCTTTGTCGAGTTCTTACCATGAACCAAGAATGCTACCTTTTTCAAATCCCAGAAGCACACCATAAAGAACAGGGCCACAGCCCCTCCCATGAAGGTCCTGGAGTTTGCAGAAGTTTATGGCTCCATAAAAGCATAATATATATATTGTATACTATATAACATCTCCAGCATAATCACATTAACATGTCTGATCTCACATTGTGAATATTGAGACAAAGTATGACAAATGATTGCTCAAATAGTTGCATGCCAATTCAGAAAAGTTTTGCTGCTAGAAAGAACTTTTGACCCAAACTAATAGGGAAAAAAAAACATATTTCAGAACTTTTTCTGGATTTCAGAATTGTGGAATAGGGATTGTGGGCTGAAATTTGCATTGACATTTAATAGATGAAGAAACTAAGACACAAAGAGTTGACATGATTCAGAAGTCATAGAGCTGAGATTCAAGGCACTGAAATTTGAAAATGAACCTGACACTCATGCTTTTAGAGAGTCTGGGCACCAGAGGAAGGAGAAATCTGAGCCTTGCTGGTTCTAGGGCCTGTTAAATATGTCCCTTCTATTCAATTTATAAGGGACTGTGGACACAGGGCCTCCCAATGACATAGGCTTTCCCAAATTTCAAGGGTACCAGGATACTAAAAGATTTAAAAAAAAAAAAAGTGTCAAGACTAGATTATGAAAAATATACACAACCACACACAGAGAGTACTCTCTGTTTGTAGATAACATGTAAAAAATCAAAATCTAAGATATTTTGTGAACAGGTATGGGTGCAATGATCCAGTCAGCCACCTTGGCAGAATCCCAGCCATCCCAGAAACAGCTTCTGTTGCTGAACACAAACAGATCTGCAATCTCAAAAGGGATGTGTCCTGGCTTAACAGCCGTAGGATCAAGAGAACTGACGACCACCTGAGAGAATGTTGTGTGAATTATAAAACATAATATGTGCATACACTACCTTCATTACAAATAAACACCTCTAAGCTGTGCATCCACCATTTTGGCTATAACATTCTCTGAACTAGATTTTCCTGTCATTTTTGAGTCTGTTGCTTTGGTAGGTTCCACACAAGAGTATCTAATACTGTCAATGTAACAGAATGTAACAGTGTTCTTTTTTTTTTTTTTTTTTTTAATTTTTTTATTTTATTATTATTTTTTTTATTTCCAGCATAACAGTATTCATTATTTTTGCACCACACCCCGTGCTCCATGCAATCTGTGCCCTCTATAATACCCACCACCTGGTACCCCAACCTCCCACCCCCCGTCCCTTCAAAACTCTCAGATTGTTTTTCAGAGTCCATAGTCTCTCATGATTCACCTCCCCTTCCAATTTCCCCCAACTCCCTTCTCCACTCTAAGTCCCCATGTCCTCCATGCTATTTGTTATGCTCCACAAATAAGTGAAACCATATGATAATTGACTCTCTCTGCTTGACTTATTTCACTCAGCATAATCTCTTCCAGTCCTGTCCATGTTGCTACAAAAGTTGGGTATTCATCCTTTCTGATGGAGGCATAATACTCTATCCCCAGGGGTACAGGTCTGTGAATCACCAGGTTTACACACTTCACAGCACTCACCAAAGCACATACCCTCCCCAATGTCCATAATCCCACCCCCTTCTCCCAAACCCCCTCCCCCCAGCAACCCTCAGTTTGTTTTGTGAGATTAAAAGTCACTTATGGTTTGTCTCCCTCCCAATCCCATCTTGTTTCATTGATTCTTCTCCTACCCACTTAAGCCCCCATGTTGCATCACCACTTCCTCATATCAAGGAGATCATATGATAGTTGTCTTTCTCTGCTTGACTTATTTCGCTAAGCATGATACGCTCTAGTTCCATCCATGTTGTCGCAAATGGCAAGATTTCATTTCTTTTGATGGCTGCATAGTATTCCATTGTGTATATATACCACATCTTCTTGATCCATTCATCTGTTGATGGACATCTAGGTTCTTTCCATAGTTTGGCTATTGTGGACATTGCTGCTATAAACATTCGGGTGCATGTGCCCCTTTGGATCACTACGTTTGTATCCTTAGGGTAAATACCCAATAGTGCAATTGCTGGGTCATAGGGCAGTTCTATTTTCAACATTTTGAGGAACCTCCATGCTGTTTTCCAGAGTGGCTGCACCAGCTTGCATTCCCACCAACAGTGTAGGAGGGTTCCCCTTTCTCCGCATCCTCGCCAGCATCTGTCATTTCCTGACTTGTTGATTTTAGCCATTCTGACTGGTGTGAGGTGATATCTCATTGTGGTTTTGATTTGTATTTCCCTGATGCCGAGTGATATGGAGCACTTTTTCATGTGTCTGTTGGCCATCTGGATGTCTTCTTTGCAGAAATGTCTGTTCATGTCCTCTGCCCATTTCTTGATTGGATTATTTGTTCTTTGGGTGTTGAGTTTGCTAAGTTCTTTATAGATTCTGGACACTAGTCCTTTATCTGATATGTCATTTGTAAATATCTTCTCCCATTCTGTCAGTTGTCTTTTGATTTTGTTAACTGTTTCCTTTGCTGTGCAAAAGCTTTTGATCTTGATGAAATCCCAATAGTTCATTTTTGCCCTTGCTTCCCTTGCCTTTTGCGTTGTTCCTAGGAAGATGTTGCTGCGGTTGAGGTCAAAGAGGTTGCTGCCTGTGTTCTCCTCAAGGATTTTGATGGATTCCTTTCGCACATTGAGGTCCTTCATCCATTTTGAGTCTATTTTTGTGTGTGGTGTAAGGAAATGGTCCAATTTCATTTTTCTGCATGTGGCTCTCCAATTTTCCCAGCACCATTTATTGAAGAGGCTGTCTTTTTGCCATTGGACATTCTTTCCTGCTTTGTCGAAGATTAGTTGACCATAGAGTTGAGGGTCTATTTCTGGGCTCTCTATTCTGTTCCATTGATCTATGTGTCTGTTTTTGTGCCAGTACCATGCTGTCTTGATGACGACAGCTTTGTAATAGAGCTTGAAGTCCGGAATTGTGATGCCACCAACGTTGGCTTTCTTTTTCAATATCCCTTTGGCTATTCGAGGTCTTTTCTGGTTCCATACAAATTTTAGCATTATTTGTTCCATTTCTTTGAAAAAGATGGATGGTACTTTGATAGGAATTGCATTAAATGTGTAGATTGCTTTAGGTAGCATAGACATTTTCACAATATTTATTCTTCCAATCCAGGAGCATGGAACATTTTTCCATTTCTTTGTGTCTTCCTCAATTTCTTTCATGAGTATTTTATAGTTTTCTGAGTATAGATTCTGTGTCTCTTTGGTTAGGTTTATTCCTAGGTATCTTATGGTTTTGGGTGCAATTGTAAATGGGATTGACTCCTTAATTTCTCTTTCTTCTGTCTTGCTGTTGGTGTAGAGAAATGCAACTGATTTCTGTGCATTGATTTTATATCCTGACACTTTACTGAATTCCTGTATAAGTTGTAGCAGTTTTGGAGTGGAGTCTTTTGGGTTTTCCACATATAGTATCATATCATCTGCGAAGAGTGATAATTTGACTTCTTCTTTGCTGATTTGGATGCCTTTAATTTCCTTTTGTTGTCTGATTGCTGAGGCTAGGACCTCTAGTACTATGTTGAATAGCAGTGGTGATAATGGACATCCCTGCCGTGTTCCTGACCTTAGCGGAAAAGCTTTCAGTTTTTCTCCATTGAGAATGATATTTGCAGTGGGTTTTTCATAGATGGCTTTGATGATATTGAGGTATGTGCCCTCTATCCCTACACTTTGAAGAGTTTTGATCAGGAAGGGATGCTGTACTTTGTCAAATGCTTTTTCAGCATCTATTGAGAGTATCATATGGTTCTTGTTCTTTCTTTTATTGATGTGTTGTATCACATTGACTGATTTGCGGATGTTGAACCAACCTTGTAGCCCTGGAATTGATAAACCCCTGGCCCGACTTATCAAAAAGAAAAGAGAAAGGACCCAAATAAATAAAATCATGAATGAAAGAGGAGAGATCACAACTAACACCAAAGAAATACAAACTATTATAAGAACATACTATGAGCAACTCTACGCCAATAAATTTGACAATCTGGAAGAAATGGATGCATTCCTAGAAACATATAAACTACCACAACTGAACCAGGAAGAAATAGAAAGCCTGAACAGACCCATAACCAGTAAGGAGATTGAAACAGTCATTAAAAATCTCCAAACAAACAAAAGCCCAGGGCCAGATGGCTTCCCGGGGGAATTCTACCAAACATTTAAAGAAGAACTAATTCCTATTCTCCTGAAACTGTTCCAAAAAATAGAAATGGAAGGAAAACTTCCAAACTCATTTTATGAGGCCAGCATCACCTTGATCCTAAAACCAGACAAGGATCCCACCAAAAAAGAGAGCTATAGACCGATATCCTTGATGAACACAGATGCGAAAATACTCAACAAAATACTAGCCAATAGGATTCAACAGTACATTAAAAAGA
This sequence comes from Mustela erminea, assembly GCF_009829155.1. Classification (NCBI taxonomy): domain Eukaryota; kingdom Metazoa; phylum Chordata; class Mammalia; order Carnivora; family Mustelidae; genus Mustela; species Mustela erminea. The sequence continues at coordinate 107,809,142 of NC_045615.1, forward strand.
TTATTCACCACGACCAAGTGGGATTTATTCCAGGGCTACAAGGTTGGTTTAACAGTGTTCTTTACTCACATATTAGCTGTCAAATTAAGCCGTTGGCACATGACCATATTAAAATTTGATTAAATAAAAAGCATGCCTATTCTTTTTCAGTGTCTAGTGCTTTTTACTACCAAATTTTCTGTTCTATGCCCTACTCAATTCCCAGTGTTATTTATTTATTTATTTATTCATTCATTCATTCATTTATTTATTTATTTCTGTGTTTATTTGTTTATGAAATTTATTTATTTATTTTTGAGAGAGAGAGGGCGTGAGTGGAGGAGGAGGGACAGAGGGAGAATGAGAAGCAGTCTCCTCTACTGGGCAGGGAGCCAGATGTGAGCTTGATCCCAGGACCCTGGGATCATGACCTAAGCCAAAGGCAGATGCATAAGGGACTAAGGTACCAAGGCACCCAGCCCACTCCCAGCATTTTTTGTATTCTTTATTTCATCATAAAGGGCATAAATGCAGTGACATTTACTTATCCCACTGGGCATCATAATTTCTGGCACATAGCTTTTGAAAATCAACTATTCAATAAGTAATGACTACCTACTCTGTCTTTGACACTGTGATAAGCACTAAGATACTGTAACTGCCAACATGGAGATTCAGTCTAGTGCAAGACATAGGTAACAAGCAAGGTCTACTAAGTAAGTATTAATCTTAAAATTGTGTGAATACTGTGAAAAAAATGTTCTCTGGGAGCTCATAAAAGGAGGACAGAATGAAATCTGGGTTAGAGAAGGGTATGTTTTGAGATGGAAGAAGAGGGAGTCATGCAGCAGAATGTGGACAAGATTATCTCGGATTGGCAACAGCACCTTAAGACCCTAAGGCAGAGGGGGATAGACATATTCCAGAAACTAGCAAAAGGTCAGTGTGGTGGGGGCATGCACAGTGAGTGAGGGTAAATGTTGTGAACAAGGCTGTATAGAGAGGCAGGGTGGATCCCACAGGATCCCCAAATTATGATGCACCAGCACTGCCCACCAAGACAGCAGCTCTGCTCTTTGGTCTTCTCCATCCTACCAAGAAGTCACTAGTTGTCTCAAGTGTGTAATAAAAACACTCTGCGCTGGGCACTGCTAGAAACTGTGCATCCAGTTCAAGGAAGACATGGCTCCTGCCACCACGGTGCTTAGAGTGTAGGAGGAAGTAGATGAGTGAAGAAATCAATCATTTCAACGTGAAGGTGCCTTCTGTCACTGTTCCCAGCTCTTGCTGAACAGTGTCTTGAAGCTTCCTTCTAGGTGTCTCACCAAGTCTCTCTGGTCTCCAATACCCACCGAGAGAGTCCCACTCAGGTATCATAGTCTTTCATGCAGCAACTTAATTACTCTTATATTCTCTATCCCACCAACAGTTAAACTAGGCCACCAAAGTATTTAATCCCTGGTGAGGTGCAGAATGTGCAAGAGTATCCCAGCGGGAATCTCAGTATCCTCTGAAGAGTTTATAATGTTCCTGGGACTTCAAATACAGTACCTTTAACAGGTAGACTAAAATTTGGTAAGGTTGCCCTAGAGACAGAAAGTGGGGTTCACTTAAATGGGGACTAATGAGGATTATGATACCCTTCACAAATAAGATTCATGCTTTTATGTTTCATTGTAAACATAGTCTTAATTTGAATTTAAATCCCACTTCTGCACATACAAACTGGTTGATCTTAGCAAAGTTTCATAACATTTTGAAGGTCAGTTTTCTAATCTGTAAAATTTAATTACTATGATACTCTCACATGTTATTGCAAGGACTGAAATTATACAATGCAGCAAAAATGCCCAGTACAGTCCCAGCTGTTGCTATTAATCTTTCTCAATATGATTGGCTGCCACATGACCCATGTGGTTTGTTTGGCATGCAGAAAGAATAAGTTTATCCTGTGAGGTACATGTTTTTGAACAGATGTTCTTATCTATTAAATTATTAAAAATAGATGAATGAGAGGAAAGCATCCTCCCCCCTGAAATATTCTCACCTTCTCTGCCCTTAGGGTTCAGCACAGAGACCTTTACTACACAGCCCCGCCCCATTCCAAAATGCAGTATTCTGGTGTGAGAGTGATGAGAGGGAGGGGGATGCTCATGCCAGGTGGGAGAGTTGGGATAGGAGGGGAGGTGTTCCCTAACCTCCTGGCCCTATCACTCTCCCCTGTGACCAGCCACTGAAGTGGGCTGACAGAGCTCTACAACAATGGTGAAACCTGCACTTTGCACAAAGCCTGGTGAGCAAGAGTGAGGACTGAGGGCTACCTCCTGCTGAAATGGTGAGTTGTTGAGAGCTTTAAAAACAGTGTAGCCAAATTTAATTTTGAACAGATGACTCTGAACTCACTAGAGAAAAATGGATCTGGCAGCAGGGAGGCCAGGTGGGTGGCTGTGGCCACAATCCAGAGGACATATGAGACCTAAAGCAGGGAAGTAGCCAAAGAGAAGTCGACAGGGAAGTTTAGAGAATCATCCAAGAAGATTTTGCAACTTTGATAGCTTAAATGGTAGTGGTCATAGTATCTACCACATACTGTGTGCACTGGGCAGACCAGGCAGGAAACATCCCGCCTTGCCTTCAAGGAGCTCAATTATTTTAGAGAGAGTGAAGAGGGTTGTTAGATATCTTCTAAGCTCTGAAGTGAGAAGAAATGCATTTCATTTGCATGTGTTTGTAGAGAAACCCATGAAATACTGGCTGTGATAATACTCTTTAAAATACAAATTATTATTTATCTATAGGTACTCTTGAAAGTTGTAATAGTGCTAGGCCTTATTTACATTTTTTTTTTAAGTTCCCTTAACCTTCACAACAGCCCTGTGAAGTAGATTCTACTGCCAACTCCATTTATGGGTGAGGAAATCAAAGTATTTCTGCTATTGGATTACACCAACAAAGCCACCAATTACTGTGGAAATTCTTCTTACCCCTTAGTGTGAATGGTAAGAACAGAGTTAATACCACAGTACAAGCTGGTGGGTCTCTTTCTAAATTTTGGTGGCAGGTGCTGCATGAACATAGGTGAATGGGGTTTGACCAACAGACACTTAGCTGTGTCTCCATTCACTCCTCCTACTCCAACTTGCTAAAAGGAATAAGTGGTGGATATGTGAAAGCATGGATGGATGGTAGGATAATGGAGGAATAGATAGATCCATCTCAACACTCGACTTTTGAAAATAGGGGAACCCCCTTGAGCCCCTATAAGATCCATGTGATAGCCCTTAAAGAAAAGCCAAAACTTTTATCAGTGTCTGAGACACCCACCAGTGTCTGAATATATTTCCTTTGGGGTTTCATCATCATGCTGTATTCTCTCCTTTGCAATTAGTATTTAATTCAGTGCCCAGGTTTTAAACTTGATTCCTCTTGCTTAGACTTTCTTGGACCGTATGTATCCCTCATTCAGAACTTTGCAACCAAACCCCAATTCAGTGGCCAGAGCTGAGCATGCTTAACCCATATCCAGGAACAGGGGAATAATTCAGGCTGGATGAATGAATGAATATATTAGCAACTGGACCTTATGAATTATGAGATTAGTGATCACTGTTAGGCTCATAAATGTATCCCTTGTTCCTTAATGCTGTTTTATTTTTGTTTCCACTTTCTACAGTTTGTCTTGGCAGGGTAATTTTTTAACAGATTAATTCTAATTGACTATCTTGTTTATTTTAAGGCATTGCTACATCCATGCCCAGAGCAAAAATTATATAATGCTTCATTGGGTAACTGGGAGTTCAGCAATTAATGACAGGAACATCAAGACTGGAGATTTTTCCATTCTCTGTAGGGTTGCCTGTTTGTATAACTTTGACCCTTGAAGCTTTTTGTGAGATACCAGATTTCATACTTCAGTGTGTCCCTGCCCTCAGGATTAACTAATATGTCTTTTCCTTATTGTAGCAGATTCTGTTCTATTTTACTTGGAATCAAAGTATCTCTTACTTAAGGGTTTGGTTTGGTTTCACATACCCATCATCTGGACTTTTAATCTTTTCCTACTTAATTTTTTAAAGGAATATGCAGATTTTCTTCAATTCTATCATGGAATCAACTTCTTAAGAGTGGGAATCAGGGGTGCCTGGGTGGCTCAGTGGATTAAAGTCTCTACCTTTGGCTCAGGTCATGATCCCAGGGTCCTGGGATCCAGCCCCACGTCGGACTCTCTGCTCAGCAGGGAGCCTGCTTCCACCTCTCTCTCTCTGCCTGCCTCTATGCCTACTTGGGATCTCTGCCTGTCAAATAAATAAATAAAATATTTTTAAAAAATTTAAAAAAAAAAAGAGTGGGAATCAGACCACAGATCAAGGGAAGGCCAGATTCTAGGAAGACTGAAACACCAGGCATGACTGGGATACCCTCTGAATTCCTGATTCAGTCGAATTGGCTGCCATATATATATATATATATCACCTCAAAAAAATATTTAATCTGTCAGCAAGATTGTATGGTATAATAAAAAGTCTGTCAGCTTTGTTATGACAAAAGTAGGTAGTTATAAGAAAAACCGCAATTCGTCTTTTTAACATTGTCCTAATTTCCCTCTCACCCTCCCTCCATTCCTTTCTTCCTTCCTTCTTCCCTTCATTTCTTCTTCCCTTTTTTAATTTGCCTTTTTTCTTTCTTTCCTTAACCACATATTTACTATGGAGTGGCCTATTATATGCAAGACCCTGTATTTGCATGAGAAGGAAAACCACATATTCCTCATTATAGATACTATAAGTTTAAAGCACGAGATAGTAATACACTTGCGGGGGCTGCTGTTGAGGATGGAGGAAGACAGACCTATTCAAGCCTAACTTACGTGAAAACTTCCTTCTTTAAACTCCTCCTCCAGGCTAACTGCTATTCTTTTGCAAGGCCTCTTTTTTTTTTTTTTTTTTTTTGAGATGAACAGTTTATATTTTTACATTCATATCCTCTTGTTCAACTTTATAGCCAGATTGGGTTTTATGAAGTTTTCCATTTTATGTTTTAGATAAGGTAACAAAAGAACTGTGGTAAATAAAGCCACTGTAATTGGCCTTTACGTGGCAAGCATTATGATGTGAATTCATTCCATCAACATTGAAGAAACCATTCTTGAGGACCCCTTCATATGAAGACTAGGGCAGTTCAGAAATTAATAAGCCACTGTCCTTATTTGTCCTGAAGGAAATCCTAGATGGGTGGAGAAGGTCATGTAAATAGATAATCACAATTAAAATCACTAGACTGTGATGATATGATGTGAACAATGACGGAAGTATATACCCAAAGCAGAAGAAGCCTCCGAAGGGAATTGGATAAATCTGATTATAAGAAAGAAGACTGACATGTTCACAGGTCACACAATATTTGAGGTAGGGCAATGGTTTCCTGCTAAGTCTAAACATCTTGTTTCCAGGCAGAGCTTAAGTGAGTGGATTAAACATTACAAAGGAAATCAAAGTAGTTCCAAAATTCTCTGGGGGGCCCATGGCTTTGAGCATATCGTTATTTCCCTTCTTTTATAGAGAAAATTGTTATTTGCATATCCTTTTCCCAAGGCCATGCTTTTACAAATACATAATCACTAAAAATCATTTGTTTAACTATAAGGTTTGGACCCTTCACCAGAATCAAGGAAAAGGAGATCTTTTCAGGATGACAGTGACAACAAATGTTTCCAATAATCTCATGGTTGAGGGTGAGGGAGGGTAGGTGGAATTGGGAAATTGGATAGCCTACCAAACTGTCCTAAATTTTGATAGGACAAATTTTGAAGGGGGCAGAGCTTTTATATTTCAACATTGGACTAGTCATTGGATAAATTATGTGCCTGGGAAGGGGTTATAATGTTATGTGAGGTGGATTTCTTCATCCAAGAGCCATCTCTTGAGAGAGACTCAAAAGCAAGCTATGACCTAACTATGCTTCCTTCACCTTGGGGGAATGAGCTTTTCAACCTTGAAGGGCAGCTGGGATTTGATAGCATATCTCCCTATCACAGTTCTTTGAAAATTTTATCAATGCAAAATAGGAATCCAGATGTGTACCTCAACCCATAATTATGCATCAGGTGACCTGGTAAAACTTCTAACCTGGAACATCACAATGCTAGCTCTAATAGCCCTGGAGCTGTGGTTATTGCCACCTTTTTCTGGCATTTAACTGAAAGAGCTAAAGGAAGCTGTTCCCAAACATCTCCAGGGTCTGTTACTCTGTAGTTGCAACAGAAAATAATGATTGGTTAATAATCTGAAGAAGAATTCAGGGAGGAAGCAGGTCTGGGGGCTTGGGAGCTCTGTGAAGTCATTCAAGGATCCAAACACCTTCTATCCTGTAGCTTTATCTCCTTCAAGATCCTCAGAGATTTCTTCCCCCAAACCCAGCCTTTACTGGAAAGGAACAGGTGCTCCTAAGGACCAGCTTTGGACATGGCTCCAAATACTTCTGATTAAATTTGCCAAAAATCAGTTTCCTGGGTTCACCTGAGGTGCATAAGAATCTAGAGCACATAATCCAGTGATTTTCCCATGAAAGAAAGCAGAAACCAATACTTGTATGCACAAGTGATATCTGCCAAACAGTAGAAAGACTTCAGGCAGATTTGGGTTTATGTGTCCGTTGTGACCTAATTAGCCATATGCACCGATATGTAACAATATGGTACCAATATACCATATGACCAATTGTCTAACTTTTCTGAGCTTCACTTTTTCTCACCTGTAAAATGAGGACAATTGTACCATCTTCGGGATTGTTGGAAAAAATCAAATGGGTTAATTTCACAGAAAGAATTTTCCCTTCCCCCTTTCTTTTTAAGCTCTGTACCAGTGTGGTCTTGCTGATGTTCAGAGCTATCCCACCAGGTGTGAGAGCTGGTAACCCACCTGAATGACAGTTGCTATAAAGAAGATTCTTGCAGGAGGAGGTAGATGGGCCTCATTGACCTCAAAAGTCCTTCAACTCTGTAGGAACTGCTGAAATATTCATTAAACACACACCAGGTTGAGCCAGAGTCAGACTGGGCATTTATACTGGAACCAGAAGCTGGCATGTGCTCAGTAACTAGAGCTTTTCTTTTCTTCTGGAACTAAGTCTTCTCAGCAGAATATCGACATCTGTAAAGCTTTCTGACTTGACTTTTCATTTCTCCTCTTTGCAGAACTGTGCTTGTCTTGGCCTTTTCATCTCGACATTTAACGGAGAAGAATTTCAATTGTTTGCAGTCAATCCCACAGTGCTTTTCCAATTTCCCTTTGTTTTCTTTGGGATTTTCAAGAAACCTCACGTGCCCTACATAATTCAGTTATGATTCCAGAGGAACTTGGTGCCTCAAAGTGACAGATGATTTTTAAAAATATTTCAACACCTGTGTATTAGAAGCAGCATTGCATTAAGAATCAAGAGTCCAGAGCTAGACGCCAGGCCCTGCCATTAATTAGTTGTGTGACCTTCAGTAAGTAATTGGTGCCTTTTTAAATGAATAAAGAGGATAGCTGGATCAGTGGTTTATAAATTACATTCTGCAGAATTCTGGGGTTTCCTGGAGATAATTCCAGGGATCTGGGGGTAGCAAAGGGAAGCATTTATCCTGCTCAACTCAACTGCTTTTTATTTAGTGGAGTTCTAGTAACACCTCACTGACAAAAAGATTTCACTAATACATATTTTTTTAATCACTCAATTTAGATGATCTCTGAGAGTCAATTATGCTTCTACTTTCTTGAATACTGTGATTTGACTGATGAATATATGTTTTTTAAAATGTCTTGTGAAGTGAGAAACTGACAAAGTCCTCAGAATTAAAGGAATTCAAGTTAAGTCAGTTGCACCATCAAAAGGCATTTAAACTGGTTCAAATAGAAGTTCTACCTTTAACTGCCCTCTGGTAAAATATTTAAATTCTCCAGCTTTAAGGCAGTCATGTAATCTCGGAAAGAAAATGCTTGCCTTGCAGGGTGTGAGTATTAAAAAGGAAGATAATGCTGTGTAGTGCTAAGCACACACACTGACGGTTCCTACTCCTGCTCATACACACGCAGTTAACTGATTCATGCCGGGCTCCCTCTGAGCCTGGGTGTGGCTCCAGAATCCTTCCCCTCCCAGGTTCTATGCACCCAGTACCCATCAGAGGGAGTCAGCATTTGAGACAAAGCATTGCTGATATCCTGTCATATCCTGATTTCCTATCTGTAAAACGAGAATTATTACGGATGAAGTGCTTGTGCCCTACCTCCTCCAAATTCATACACTGAGGCCTTAACTCTAGATGTGACCATATCTGGAGAAAGAGGCTTCACTGAAATAATTAAGATTCAATGAGGTCATAAAGTTAGGGCCTTGTTTCAATAGAATTAGGTCTCTTAAAAGGAGAGATACCAGAGAGCTTATTCTCCTTCTCTCTTCTTGCCATGTGAGGACACAGTGAGAAGATGGCCAGGTGCAAGCCGGGAAGAGGGGCCTTGTCAAAATATGCCCATGCTGCTACCCTGATCTCACATTTCCATCTCCAGAACGGTGAGAAAATAAACGTCTGTTGTTTAAGCCACCCGGTCGACGATTTGTTACGGCAGCCTGAGCTGAGTGACACGGGAATGCCAATGCTCTCCTCAGTCTTCCAGCCAGCATCAGGGAGCGCCCACTATGCATGCATCTCTGGGAAAGGTCCAGGGCACATAAAGACTCATGGGACAAGGATCCCAGTCCCAAGGATATGACTCTCCTGAAGACGGTATTCACATACTATCAATGTTTGAATGAAATTACAAAGTGCATGTTAGCTTGCAGGTACACACACAATTCTTCTTAAAACATACATGTCAGTTATACATAAATAATATTCACTGAAACATATAATAATGAAATTTGGGGGAAAAACCCTCCAATTTATATTAGACTCTGAGTTCTGTAAGGTTAGGTTCAACTCTCCTCCACAGACCTCAGTACCCAGCATAGAATGGGGATTTGTAACTATTTGCGGAAATCACATGTGAACTGGTATTAAGTGTAATATGCTATATATAATACATATAACATAAGCCACATGGGAGGAGATAAAGGGAATTATACACTCACTTGATAACAAATTATCTCCATGGTGTATGAACACTTTTTTTTAATAGAATGAAATTAAAGTTTTACAAACCACAAACGAAACACACTCTAGGTAACCTGTGTCCCTCCAAAATGTGTATGTTGCAGCCCTACCCCTCAATGAGATGGTATTTGGAGATGGGGCTTTGGGAGGTGATTAGAGCTGGTTGAGGTTTATAAGAGTGAGGCTTCCATAATGGTGACCATCCTCAACCATGAAGAGAGCTCTCATAGGATCTAAACTGACTGGAACATCAGATCTTGGATTTCCCAGGTTCCAGAAATGTGAGAAATAAATCTTTCATTTAGTCTGCCCAGTCTACAGTGATATAGTAGCCTTAGAAGACTGATACATAGCTCGAGGATAGTTTTCCACACAGGAATTTAGAGGTCCATATGCAGTTGGGATGGTCAGGGGTGTGCGGCTCAGTAAAAATGACAAGCTTCTGGATTAATGGGAGGATGTTGCAAATGGTCTCCTTTGCTAAGTTCACCACCAAGGCAGTGATTTTCAAGAGCCTCTGCAGAAGCTGCTTCTAGCTTCTCATGTGCTCTCTGCCCACAAACCACCCACCACTACTACTGGATTCATCTGGAATACAGAAGACTCCTATTTTATTCATGGTTTACACATAGGACTTAGTATAAGGCTTGACACTTAGAAAACATCTTAAAAACATTTGTTGAATAAACAGTCTCTCCATTCATTCTGACACCTGACCAGGGAAGTGGGTGCCATCCATCCCAATGACCAAAATTAGAAAAAGTCTGAAATCAACAACATTGCACGCCGTAAGGTAGAATAGCATAAAATGGTCTTCAAAATTTTAATGATGCGAGAGAATATTTGTGATGAAACATGTCCTTTACACACACACACACACACACACACACACACACACACCCTGAAGCAATATCAGTGGTTATTTCTGAGTAGTGGCATTGTATATTTTTTCTTCTCACCTGTTCTTTTTGATGGTTAATTAAAAAAAATTATCTCCCAACCAGTTTTTTTACATTAAGCTTGTATTATCTTATGAGAAAAGAACGTTACTAAAAATCAACCCCTATCTAAATGCATGACCATGCTAGTCATTGACATTTGAGCGTGGATGAGCAATGATCAGGAACTGCAGGAGGAAAGCAGGTATTCCTGAGGTCAGAGCAGTAGCAGCCATTCCTTTACAGTGTCTTTGAAGAATGTTCCTCTTTTTTGTCATCACTCTTCAGAATTCAATTTGCCACCTGCACAGTCTCAGAATCTCAGTCTCAGCTCAGAGCAAGCTTGCAGCTCTGTGCTGGAGTGAGGCTGCATATCTGAGTTCCTCGGCCTGCAGAGTGCTGTATCCCCATGGCAGTTAGGTGGGAGCCCAGGAGCTCTTAAATACCAGGGCTGGAATGTATGTCATACTCTCTGCTTTGAATTTGTTTCTAGGTCCAACAGAACAGAGGTTCTCACCGCAACACTACTGACAGTTGAGTTGGATAATTCTTTGTTTGGAGGGTAACCTGTGCATTGCAAAAAGCTTGATAGCATCTCCAGCCGCTATCCACTGAATGCCAGGAGCACTCCTGCCCAAAGGCATGATACCTAAAAACATCTCTAGATACTGACAAATGTTCCCTGACAGTTATTGTAAGATCTTGACTCTAAGTGCACTTGAAGCCATCAGAGGGTTTTAAGCAGAAGAGAGAAAGGAACTGACTGGATCAAATGAGCCCCCTTGGATGGGTCCAAGGTCAGAAGCAGGGAAGGCAATGAGGGGACCTTCTCAATGGCCCACACAAGGTTTGATGTGGCTTGGAAGAAGTTAGTTCCAATAGGATGCTCTGATGGGTTGAATTTGGAGTGTGAGGGAAATACACAAGGATAATTTCATTTTCAGCAGGACAAAATATAGCATTGTAGTTAAGAGCTGGAGCTCCAAAGGGAGACCACCTCATTGTGTAACCTGTGTGTTATTCTGGAGAAAGATGTCTGTAAACTGGAGGTGTTGAAAGTGCCTATGTTCCTCCCAGGGATTTTGTGAGGATTGCACGAGTTACTACATGGAAAGAGTTTAACAGCGTGGCTGGTACATAATAAGAGCTCAATAAATGTTAGCTATGGGAAAACTGGAGAAGAACATGTTTAGGAAAATAAAAATATTTTTGCCTTTAAACATAGATTTATCTTTTCTAGCAATGCAAAGAGCTCTATTTAAGAATCCTGTGTTTGTTATATCAGTTTCTTACCCCTCACCAGCTAGGGAAGCAGAGGCTTCTTACTATATCTATATCCATGAGATAAACTCAGCTTCTTATCTGTGTGTTTTCTAGTAAAAATCACTGTGTTTCTAAACCTGCTTAAACTCCTTCAAATAGACGTACACATACTGAGAGAGAAAGAGAGAGAGGTAATATGCACAAACAGTGGTTGTAAATGTGTTAGTTTTTTATTGTTGAATAACAAGTTATCACAGAGTTAATGATTTTAAACAACACCTATTTATTATCTTACAGTTGGTGAGACATGTAGATGGGGCAAACTTGATTCTGTACTTAGGATCTCACAGGGCCAAAATCAAAATGTCAGACAGGCCAGGCTCTTGTTTGGAGGCTCTGGGGAAGAATTCACTTCCAACTCTTCAGGTTGATGGCAGAGTGTTGTCCTTGCAGCTGTAGGTCTGAGCTCCCCATACTCTTGCTGACTATCAGTCAGCCCTCCTATTCTAGAGGTCCTCTGCATTCCCTGTCATGTGCCTTCTTCATCTTCAAACCAGCAAAGGTAGCTTAAATCTTCCTCATGTGTAAAAGCTCTCTGATTTCTCCTTCTCTTACGAGTGGAGAAAACTCTGCTTTTCAAGGAATTATGTGATTATATTAGGGCCACCTAAATAATCTCTCCTTTGTCCTTCATTGTAAGGAAATCATGGAAATCACACCACAGACAAAATTCATGGTGTTTTCTTGAAATTCTGTGTACCATCCTAAGTGTACAATTTGATGAGTTTTGACCATTTTTAAAAAATTTATTTTATTTTTGGGGTGCCCAGGTGGCTCAGTGGGTTAGGCCTCTTCCTTTGGCTCAGGTCATGGTCTCAGGGTCCTGGGATCAAGCCCCGCATCGGGCTCTCTGCTCAGTAGGGAGCCTGCTTCCCCTTCTCTCTCTGCCTACTTGTGATCTCTCTCTCTCTCTGTCAAATAAATAAATAAAATCTTTAAAAAAAAATTTTATTTTTTTCAGCGTTCCAAAATTCATTGTTTATGCACTACATCCAGTGCTCCATGCAATATGTGCCCTCCTTAATACCCACCACCAGGCTCACCTACCCCCTACCTCCTCCCCTCCAAAACCCTCAGTTTGTTTCTCAGAATCCACAGTCTCTCATGGTTTGTCTCCCCCTCCGATTTCTCCATCTCACATCTCCTCTCCATCTCACAATGTCTTCCATGTTATTCTTTATGCTCCACAAGTAAGTGAACCATATGATAAATGACTCTCTTTGTTATACCTGTGTCACAACACCCCAATCAAGATTTGAGACATTTTCCATCAGAAATTTCCCTTATCCCCATTCTAGTCAATCCTCAACCCCACAGGCAAACATTTCTATCACCATAGATTGGATTTGACTTCATACAAGTGGAATCATGGTGTATACTCTCTTGTGTTTGGTTTCTTTGTCTTATAATAATATTTTTGAGATTCAGCCATGACGTTATGTACATCAGTAGTTTCTTTCATGTCTTTAGAAATAGTATTCTTTTATATGACCATATCACAATTTGTTTATTGATTGTTGATGGACATTTTTAAATTGTGACTATTATGAATAAAGCTGTTGTAAACATTTTTGAGAAATATTTGTGTAATGATAACTATTTTGGGTAGATAGCTAGGTGTGGGGTTTTGATATATGATCAACTGCTAAATAATATTCCAAATTGGTTGTAGCATTTTACACACTCACTCCAACCTCCTGTGAATGTGTGAGAATTCCAGCTGGTATACATCCTCACCAACACTTTTCATCAGTCTTTCTAATTTGAACTATTCCAGAGGATGTATATTGGTATCTCTTTCATGGTTAATTTTGTGTTTTCCTGATGGCTAGTGATCTTAAGTAATTTTTTTAAAGATTTTGTTTATTTATTTGACAGAGAGATATCACAAGTAGGGAGAGAAGCAGGGAGAGGGGGAGGGGAAAGCAGGCCCCCCACTGAGCAGAGAGCCTGATGTGGGACTCGATCCCAGGACCCTGAGATCACGACTTGAGTGAAGGCAGAGGCTTAACCCACTGAGCCACCCAGGCACACTTATGTAATTTTTTATATGTTCATTGGTCATTTGTGTGTGTGTATGTGAAGTGTGTGTATAAGTCATTTGCCCTATTTTTAATTGGGAAATTAGTCTTATTATTTATTTGTAAAAACTCATTACATATTCTGGATATATGTGTGTGTGTGTTTGTGTGTGTGTGCATAATGTAAACTTATTTAGGTATAATGTATTATATATTCATTATAATATACCTAATCAAATATATATATATATATTTTTTTTTGAGGAAAGAAGAGATAAAAAGAAAGAGACAGAGGATAAGGAGAAAGAGCTTTAAAAAATTCTTAAAATTCTAACTCACTGATTTACATATCTGTTTCTTTCCAATCCCACAAATAAAAAAGAAAACTTGCATTGATTGAGCAAAGCATTGCTAATATGTGGTGTAGAATATTGCATTGTATTCTTCAAGAGTGAGAACTTCTTAGGAGCAGCAATTTAAGTTTATGTTATTCATCTTTATATCCCTCCATTTGTTATTATATCTGACATATTGAAGATGGTCAAGCATATTTGTTGAGAGAATGAGATAATGAGTTAATTGGCTGATTATCTCATTTCATTATCACAAAAGAGAGAATCAATCAATGAACTTTGGGGAAAAAATAAAACCACTGTCAATAAGAGCAACGTGTATATCATATATTGATTGTGCTTGGTTTCATATGAATGAGGGATGGGCACAGTATGGAAACAAGATGGAACACACATCCACAGTTCCTAGATGTCCATAAATCCCTTTTAGCCAAAGGCTAAGAATCAAATCATGCACCAACATTTCTGGACATAATCAATTTCTCTCTCATGCATCATGACTCATTCTCTCTTTTCTGGATCAATCTTATCAGCATTAACACTTTTTTTTTCTCCTTTCACAAACCCTCTCTTGACCCCACATTCTCCTCTAGCATTCTCAAAAATGAAAAAAACAAACAGAAAAAGGTTTTGAGAAAGTGTCAACTTTCTGTCTCTTCTTCCCAGTATACTATTTACTCTTCTCACCTTTCCTATCTGGTTTCTGCCAACCACCACACCATGGATATTACTTTTGTTAAGGATTCCAGAATGCTAAATCAATGGGCAGTTCTGTGTCTTATTCTTACTTGGGAGTCTCTGCAGCACTCAGTAAGATTGAGAGAGTCAGGTAACAGTGTGGTAAATACGGGGTATGAAAGCACACTGAATGAATTTAAATCTCATTTCAACTGCTTATTCAGATATCCTCCTAGAACCATCATGATATCTTTGCTCTTCCTTGAAAGTGGTGGTTCTCATTTGGAGCCTTTGCACTTGTTCTTTCTGATCAAAGTGTTCTTTTCCCAGCCCCTCCCCATACTTCAGGCCCTAGCTCAGATTTTCCCTCCTCAGAGAGGACTTCTGTGTCCACATTTACACATAAATGGCATTCCCCCTATAGTTCCTATATCTGGTTCTAAAGCAAGATTGATATGTATCCTAGCTCTTCTGCAGACTGACACTATGACCTTGTTCAAGTGTATACTCTCTTGCACAGAAGCTTCCTACTCTGTAAACCATGAATGATCATGACACTTCAAAAGATTGCTGTCAGCCAATCTGTTAATGGGGGGTAAGCTACTTAGAATACTGTTTGGACATACCAAACTATTGCTTTAAGAAATTTCCACATTCACTTTCTCTTTTCCAGGTAAGCCTAAAAGATACAGTGTGGCTCAGATTGCCCACTTTCTTCTTTTGGGAAAACTAATTGGAATAGACTTACCATACCCATTGGGAGAATAAAATCAATTTAAGATGATCATACTAGAGGCAAGATAGTGGTGACTAGGTCTCCAAAGAAAATGGAATGAACCATCCCTGTGTTTTTTTTTTTTTAATAGAAGTGTTATTTAATTTTTATGGGCATGCCACAGAGAAGAGACTTGTTTCTGCTTGGTGAGCTTAAAACAAAATAAAATAAACAGATAAGGAAGTAGTGGGCCATTTGATGTGCTTCCCCAGAAGACACACAGCAATTGGAGAACCAAAATTAGCTAGCTGTGTTTATCCACTTTTAACTTCTGTTTGGGTTGAACTTTCATTTCTGCCTAAGCACATGCTATTTTCATTATTTACTGCAGTCTTTTCTCCAAAGAAAACACCAAACCCAAACTCCCCTTTGTTCACTAGCCTCCCCACCTGAATGTTCTCCTTGAACTGGTGATCTGAGTGCATAAAGGCGTACATGAAAGGCAGCATGGCATTGCGGCTAAGAAAAACCTTCAATCAGACTATTGTAGTTCTGTCATTTAACTACTGCCTGACCCAGAGGAATTTTCTTAGTATTTTAAGCCATATTTTTTTAATTAAGGAAATAAAAGTCACCTGATTTATGGAATTACAGAAAAGTTTAACTAATATGATTCATGTAAAGCCTTTGGGAGTTGCCTGGTCTGGAATAAACAATGGTCCAATATTAGACTGCTTCCCACCTCCCAGAATCACTATTATTACAATTATTGCCACCATTACCATTATTAGGAGCAGCACTCAGGTGAGCTTACTCCTTGCCCTTGCCACTTAACCTTTTCAGTCTCTGATTCTTTGTGATATTTGATATCCATACTTCATGGAAGACATCCAAAGAGAAATTGAACTGCCCTTCTTAGGGGTGTTAGAAAATGGGAGCTGGACCTCATTATTTGAAGGCCCCCTCCATCTCCTCAAGTCAAGGACAGTATAAATCAAAATAACTGTGACATATGCACCTTCCATTTGTAAAGCTTCTTCATGTCTTGTCTTCTTCCTTCATGTAAATTCTGTGTTCCCCCTAATTAGCCAAATGACTCTAGGCTAGTAGAAAAAGTCTGATATTTGCCCATTATCAAAAAGAAGAAGGAAGGCAGACTAGATTACCTTTAAAGTTCATTAGAGCACCAAAAACCATGATCTTCATTCCTTTGCAAACAAATACACAAACAAAGCAAAAAAACCATGTGTTGGTGTACCCATTTTACTGCTGCTGCAACTAAATTCCCAAACTGCAATAAACCATATTTTATTTTCTTGCTTTCATCAGTGTCTAATTACTTCCTTGGTGATGGAAGTCTCTGCATTGTTCCATCTCCACAGAATGATAGGAGCTGGGCCTCTCTACAGGTCCCCTGTACCAATCCAATAGCCCTCATGAAGGCCTAGTCCTTGGGTGATAACAGTTGCTCAGAGTCAGAACTGGGGCAAGACTCCAGCCTCATATCAGAAATGAGAACATTCATTACTGGATGAGTTCTCTAGGCCTGGTTTGAAAAAACCCTCTCCAACTGATTGGACTCTTTCCTGATTAACGCTAGATAAATATGGAGACTATTACTTAGATACCACACGCTGGGAAGCAAACATGGTGATTATAACTGTCAATCTGCAAAACTCCCTGGTCTCAACCGGAGTGAAACACTACCATTTCAATCTAATCTGTGAGAGAGGCAAATGGAGAGGGGCTGATAACTGCAGAGCACACTGAAAGCACCCCAGCTGTCAATATCCATGTGGGAGGCAGCTGATGGTTTGGATGTCATCACATTAGCAATCTCTTCAGTGAAAAGGAAGTCTGGCTGCTTTGTGCCTTGAAAAGGAGCAGCAGTTGAAAGCATTAAAATTAGTGCCATTTTACTGAAGATCGTGATCACTTAAAATGTCAGTTGCTGTCCCAAAAATTATCGTTTATGATGGATTGCAGGGAAGAATATCAACACAGCAAGAGACGGAACCTACAGTGGAGGAAGATGCACCATTTCAGGAGTCCCTGAAGAGTGAAAGAGGTAGAGGGTGTGTTTGGATGGATGCATGTGCACACATGTGAGCACTTAGGCATTCCCAATGCCACTCAGAATTTACATCTTCTGATTGGCCCAAAATGCAGGCTGGGGAAGTTCGTGGGAGGCTGTCCATGAGTGAAGAGGAAGGGGAGGCTCATGAAGAAACAGTGAAACACTGACAGTGTCTGCCAAGATAGAGCACCAAAGGAAGAGCAGGAGCCTACATAATGATAATGATGGTGTCTGTAACAACAATACCTAGCATTGACAGGCTGTCAAGTATAGAACTATTTTATTTGTGCTAACCTATCAAATGCACTCGATTTATGGATTGGAAAATATTTTTAATCCCAATTTTACAGATGAGTAATCTGAAGCACAGGTAGGTAATTGTAGCTAGCCCAAGACCAAGTGATGGTGGGAAGTTTGGGAAATGCATCTAGAGTTTATACTCTTCTAAGATAGATGCTTCTCAGAGTGATGGGTTGGATAGGCACAGGGACAAGCACGGAGTACCAGTTGGCTCATACACAGGAAATGGTTAGAGAAATACTGCAAAAAAAAAAAAAAAAAAAAAACCCTAGGTGTAATGAGGTAAATATAGGGTTCCCATATGTGAAAGTCCAGGTGGATTCTAACAATATTAAACTCAGCAGGGAACCAGGACAAAACATGAAGGTGTCACTGAGGTACCACCTTAAAATATGTCTAGAATATGTGTGAGCATAGATTTCTAGGATGCATATATTTGTCGAGACATCTTGCTCTTTTTTTGTTGTTGTTCTTTAATTTTCCAATACTCTAAGCTCCTTTCTGCCACAGCGTCTTTGCACATGTTGTTGTCCTCTCTTGATTTGTTCTTCCCAGGAGGAAAGTTCTGACCCCCCCAAATTATGTAGTACTATACCAGCCCAGTACCCCATTCTTCTTTACAGCACTTATTAGCTTGCCAAAGTATATAATTTTTAATTAAAAAGTATTGAATTTATTAGAATTTTTTGGGTTTTGTTTTTGCATGATTTGTTTTGTTTGCCTCTTTTACTAAAACAAAAGTTTCTTGAAGGCATGGGCTGTCTCGTTTCTTAACTATTGCTTTTCCAAATACTGGCACAGGTTATGGCACGTAGAAATACTAACTAATAATCACTTTTATGAATACTTTCTGTATAGCAGATTCTATTCTAGATGTTTATTTGTATTATATTTATATTCTCACCATAACTTCATAGGGCAGGTAATTTATTATTCTTTTTTATAGATGAGGAAACTGAGTCATAGAGAATTTGACTCCTATTGATCAAAACGGTAGGTCTATGGTTTATTTTTATTTTATTTACTTATTTACTTATTAATTAATTCACTCATTCATTTATTTTTAGTTTCAGGGGTAGAATTTAGTGATTTGTCAGTTGTATGTAACACCCAATGCCCTCCTTAATGTCCATCACCCAGGTACCCCTACCGCCCCACCAACCTCCCCTCCAGCAATCCTCAGTTTTGTTTCCTAGAATTCAGAGTCTCTTGTGGCTTTTCTCCCTATTTTCATCTTATCTTATTTTTCCTTTCATTCCCCTATGTTTATTTGTTTCATTTCTTAAATTCCACATATAACTGAAATCATATTGTATTTGTCTTTCTCTTAACACAGGCATTTAGGCTCCAAAGTCTACTCCCTTTCATTGTACTCTCTCCTCTGTAGTCCTCAGGTAGGATTTATTGAATGAACGAATATGTTGATGAGAGGTGAAGATAAAGTCTTCTGAGATCCCATAACTAAGACACCAAGCCTGAGGGGATAAATGTTTGAAAATTCATACCTGTCCATAGAGGAAGGAGGCAGATTCTGCACCTTAGTTAAATGGGATTGGGGTTGAGAGGGTCTGAGGGAAATCAGAGTAAGCAGCTTAGAGGTCTCAAGGGCCACTACTCAGGCAGAGCACAAGATGATTTCAGTGTAGCTGATCTTTTACCACTTGGCACATTCTGTTACTGAAACCCATGTTCAGCTGCCCATGGCATGAAAGGTCAATACTTAAGAGATGAGTTTTTATTGGGAGGGAATATGAACTTTATTCAGGAGGCTGGCTGCCTGGAGAGAAGGCAGACTCTTGTCCAAAGGCCAACTCCCAGGTTTCTGCCTGGCCCACAGAATTTTAAAGGGGTTTAATCAGTTAAGGGAGTGCAGTGGTCTGTGACATTTCTTGCTTACATGCAGACTCCATAATGTCAGCTACAGAGTTATCTTGGTACTCAGATGTTGTGCAAGAAGTTCAAGTTCCTTGGTGCTCGGGATCGGGAGACTTTGTGGGGGTGTGTAAAAAAGCCTGTTTCCTTGGTACCAAGGGATTGTGCAAGAGTACTCTGTTCCTTCTGCAAAGGAGGGCAAGGCCTACAGATGCACAAAGGGAGGTCAGTAAAGTCACTTGTGTGATCTTAGAAAAGAAAAATATTTTGCTAAAAGATTGCTGAGCTAATCAGAAAGCTAAGGGGGCTTCAAAAGGACTTGCTGGCCTCTGTGGCCTGGGAAAGTTCGGGTCCTTCATTCCTCAGGGCCAGTGGTCTGCAAATCTCAGGGAAGTAAATAAATGAGTTCTATTACAGATCAAGGACCTTAGTCAGCAGGCAAGGAGTGTGTGACCTTGAAGCATGTTAACCCTTCAGACCAGCTTGAGCACTATTGTAGGTCTAGGTGTTTTTTGGTTTCAATTCTTAAGGAAACAAGGGTGATCCCACACATGACTGATACTTGGGTGTGGATATGTCCATTAAATTAAGCAAAGCTGTGATCATGTTGATTAATCTACCCATAAATCAAATCAATCTCTCCAAAACCTTATCTGAATCAGAACCTTTATGAAGCAGACATCAAGACAGGATTAGATATAGACGAGATTTATTGGGGAAATAAATCCCTCCACAGAAACACCTGTGAAGGATAAAGAGACATGTGTACAGATGTGGGAAGAGCTTTCAGACTATAATGTAGCTATTGCACCCATGAAAGGGAAGAGGGAAGGAAAGAAAATGACACTGCATTGCATCTCTAAGGAAGTTTCAACAAGGTCAAGGGGAGTCTGGGAGCAAAGTTGTTCATTAGAGAAGTCCTACACTGGGAAGAAATAGACTGGCCCTAGTAGCCCCATTATGTTCAGTCACTGACTGGGAATCATGGCCTCAGGTGGATGCTATATGGGTTCAAAGAAAAGGTATGGCAACTGGAGGCTATCAATCCACTTTTTTTTTTTTTTTTTTTTTTTTTTTTTTTTTTTTTTTTTTTGTGGCAGGTTATCTTGAAAGGAGCTCTGAGTCATGCAACTGCATGGTCTCTACACTATCAATTCTTTAATGTTTTGTTCATTTGCCACCTCCACTTTGAAACTCTCCCTATTCACCTCACCTGACAGTAACTTCCTCCACTAACACTCTTAGAACTTGTGTGTTCCCTATGTTTATATCACTCTGAATTTTAGTTTAATCATGCATGACATAGATCATGATGAGGCACTTTGACCTACATGCTTATTGTGGTAATTCTCAGATATCAAAGCTCCCAATGACATCTGGACATCCACACCTTTGCAAAGAAAACATGATGAGAAGTTTGGTAAAGGAAAGATGAAGATGTTTTTGACATCTTAATGATCCCCGTTGTTGGTGTCCTGTGTGGACAAACCACAGTTTGCTGAATAAAGGTGGTTCGGAATTGTTCAAGAACGTCATTTTTAAGTGCCATAGTGTTGCCACTTAATACCCTCTGGGGAACTTGTTTTTGTTCCTTGGCAAACAAGATCACACTGGAAGGACCAGTTTCCTTTAAGGTTTATAAGGAAGTAGTCAATTACCAAACTGACCTTCAAAAGCTGACCTAAGGACTTCATACATCTTAAGCTTTTCCTGCCTCATGTTAAGATTAAACACTGCCCATAGATGGAGGAAAAGATTACAATATTAGGCAGGAGGCTAAGGGATTACTCAAAGTTGAGAAAGCCATCGGTACTAGCTGATATAAACCTATAGGCTTCAGGCTCAGCCTTAGCGAGGACCCTTTTCCTTCTAGCTAGTTTCCCAGGTCACATACCAGCCTCCTGAGATTACATGTCTGTTCTCTGCTCAGTTCACTGATACTGGTTGTGTTTCCAACTACCAACTCTGCTGGGTCTCCAGTTCTCTCTCATCAGGGAATTGGGTGTTCTTCATGACTAACTAAGGTATTATACCAGCTACTTCAAAAACCTCACAGGAAAACCTGTTCTCTATATTTCTGAGTAAAATTGCCTAGCCTGATTCCAGATCAACAGCCTCCACCCTCCTGCGGTTCCTCCCCTCTTCACTGGCCCCTCTTATCTGGTGTCATTACTGGAATGGAGACACTCCTTCCATACTCTACCCCACTGGATCTTTGTTGTCTTTCCACAGCGATCTGAAATGGGGTAGAAGACACTGGTTTTAGGAAGCTATCGCTACGTCCAGAATCAATCAGCATCCCTGTCATTTGTTTTTATAACATCATGCCCATTTCTTGTGTTGTACATGTCACAATTTTAATCATTGTTTTATTTACTGGGTAATACCTCCCTCACTATAATGGCTTCTTGAAGTCTTGCTTTCTTGGTTGTTGTATCCCTGGCTTCTGGCATAGTTCATGGTATATAAAAAAGAAGCAATTAAAATCGTTCAACAGATGAATTGATAAATTAATTAATAAATGTAAAAAGAACCACTTTTATTTATCCTTTGGAACAAGAAGTCTCTGCTTTTATATGTTATAGTATCAAGCTACATACTACAAATTCTAGAGGATATAGTGTGTCCTGATAGCTTCAGGTTTCTTCTTTGTAAAAAGATTTAAAAAATAATCTATATCATCTATCAACTCTAGGTTTATTTAGTCTATTGAACCAGCTTGCTTTGTATCAGAGTGTGAGTGGGATGTGTTTTGTTTTGTTTTGTTTTGTTTTTCCTCTCTAACATTTTAGGAGTTTGAAAACAGCTCCTGGACCAGGACTTCTAAATCAGCTCACAAATAACCTTTGTGGTAAAACAACTGGGCTTTTTTACAGATTGTTTTCTATCGTTTTCTACTTTTTTTCTTAATTTTGAAATTATTTTAGGCTGACATAAAAGATGCAAAAAGAGTAAAGAAAATTCCCATACCCTCTTCATTCAGTTTCTTCCAGTGATAACATCTTCATTTACCATGGTAACCATTCACACCATAATAATAACCAAACCACAGACCATATGCAGAATTCACCAGTTTCCACGTACACTCATTTCTGCATTTGTGTTTGTGTATGTGTATGGTTCTGACTTTTTGGAACTGTACACTTTCGTAAAGCCACCAGCACAATCAAGATACAGGACTATTCCATCACCCCAAAGGAAATCCTTAATTCTCCTTTAATTGTTATATCCTCCTTCTAACCCCTGACAACAATTCATCTGTTCTCTTTCTCTCTGATTTTGCCATGTTGCGAATGATAAACAAAATCATATAGTATGCAACATTTTATTTAAAGATTTTATTTATTTATTTGAAAGAGAGAGCTTGAGAGAGCAAGGGGGAGGGGCAGAGGGAAAGGGAAACATGAACTCCCCGCTGAGTAGGGAACCCAGCTCAGGATTCCATCCCAGGACTCAGGGATCATGACCTGAGCCAAAAGCAGACCCTTAACCGACTGAGTCATCCAGGTGCCCCACAACAGTTTAAATTGGTTGTTTTTGTTTTTGTTTTTGTTTTTTTTAACTCAGTTTATTGTGCTTAAGAACCATCAAGCTGTTGTATAATCAATACTTTGCTCCTTTTCTTTGCTGAGTAGCATTTCATTGTGTGGATGTACTAGAGTTTGATTAGCTCTTCACTCTCTAAAGGACATTCAGGTTGTTTCCAAGTTTTGGCCATTGCAAATGAAGCTGCTATTTTTAATTTTTATGAATGAAGCTGAATATTTGTGATGAGGTTTGTGTACAAAACGGTTCATTACTTTATGGTTAATATTCAGAGGTGGAATCGTTAGGTCATATAAGAAATGCATTTTTTGGGACGCCTGGGTGGCTCAGTTGGTTAAGCAGCTGCCTTTGGCTCAGGTCATGATCCCAGAGTCCTGGGATCAAGTCCCACATCAGGCTCCTTGCTCGGCAGGGAGCCTGCTTCTCCCTCTGTCTCTGCCTGCCATTCTGTCTGCCTGTGCTCACTCTCTCCCCCTCTCTCTCTCTCTGATAAATAAATAAAATCTTAAAAAAAAATGCATTTTTTGGGCACTGAGGTGGCTCAGTCGTTAAGCATCTACCTTTGGCTCAGGTCATGATCCAAGGTCCTGGGATCAAGACATGCATAGGATCCCTACTCAGCAGGAAGCCTCCTCCTCCCTCTCCCACTTCCCCCCTGTTTGTGTTCCCTCTCTCTCTCTGTGTCCCTCTCTGTCAAATAAATAAATAAATAAATAATCTTTAAAAATTAAAAAAAAAAGAAAAAAAAAGAAATGCATTTTTTTTTTTTTTTTTTTTTTTTTTTTTTTATTATTTATTTTTTTTTATTTCCAGCATAACAGTATTCATTATTTTTGCACCACACCCCGTGCTCCATGCAATCCGTGCCCTCTATAATACCCACCACCTGGTACCCCAACCTCCCACCCCCCGTCCCTTCAAAACCCTCAGATTGTTTTTCAGAGTCCATAGTCTCTCATGGTTCACCTCCCCTTCCAATTTCCCCCAACTCCCTTCTCCACTCTAAGTCCCCATGTCCTCCATGCTATTTGTTATGCTCCACAAATAAGTGAAACCATATGATAATTGACTCTCTCTGCTTGACTTATTTCACTCAGCATAATCTCTTCCAGTCCCGTCCATGTTGCTACAAAAGTTGGTTATTCATCCTTTCTGATGGAGGCATAATACTCTATCCCCAGGGGTACAGGTCTGTGAATCACCAGGTTTACACACTTCATAGCACTCACCAAAGCACATACCCTCCCCAATGTCCATAATCCCACCCCCTTCTCCCAAACCCCCTCCCCCCAGCAACCCTCAGTTTGTTTTGTGAGATTAAAAGTCACTTATGGTTTGTCTCCCTCCCAATCCCATCTTGTTTCATTTATTCTTCTCCTACCCACTTAAGCCCCCATGTTGCATCACCACTTCCTCATATAAAGGAGATCATATGATAGTTGTCTTTCTCTGCTTGACTTATTTCGCTAAGCATGATACGCTCTAGTTCCATCCATGTTGTCGCAAATGGCAAGATTTCATTTCTTTTGATGGCTGCATAGTATTCCATTGTGTATATATACCACATCTTCTTGATCCATTCATCTGTTGATGGACATCTAGGTTCTTTCCATAGTTTGGCTATTGTGGACATTGCTGCTATAAACATTCGGGTGCACGTGCCCCTTTGGATCACTACGTTTGTATCCTTAGGGTAAATACCCAATAGTGCAATTGCTGGGTCATAGGGCAGTTCTATTTTCAACATTTTGAGGAACCTCCATGCTGTTTTCCAGAGTGGCTGCACCAGCTTGCATTCCCACCAACAGTGTAGGAGGGTTCCCCTTTCTCCGCATCCTCGCCAGCATCTGTCATTTCCTGACTTGTTTATTTTAGCCATTCTGACTGGTGTGAGGTGATATCTCATTGTGGTTTTGATTTGTATTTCCCTGATGCCGAGTGATATGGAGCACTTTTTCATGTGTCTGTTGGCCATCTGGATGTCTTCTTTGCAGAAATGTCTGTTCATGTCCTCTGCCCATTTCTTGATTGGATTATTTGTTCTTTGGGTGTTGAGTTTGCTAAGTTCTTTATAGATTCTGGACACTAGTCCTTTATCTGATATGTCATTTGCAAATATCTTCTCCCATTCTGTCAGTTGTCTTTTGATTTTGTTAACCGTTTCCTTTGCTGTGCAAAAGCTTTTGATCTTGATGAAATCCCAATAGTTCATTTTTGCCCTTGCTTCCCTTGCCTTTTGCGTTGTTCCTAGGAAGATGTTGCTGCGGTTGAGGTCAAAGAGGTTGCTGCCTGTGTTCTCCTCAAGGATTTTGATGGATTCCTTTCGCACATTGAGGTCCTTCATCCATTTTGAGTCTATTTTTGTGTGTGGTGTAAGGAAATGGTCCAATTTCATTTTTCTGCATGTGGCTGTCCAATTTTCCCAGCACCATTTATTGAAGAGGCTGTCTTTTTGCCATTGGACATTCTTTCCTGCTTTGTCGAAGATTAGTTGACCATAGAGTTGAGGGTCTATTTCTGGGCTCTCTATTCTGTTCCATTGATCTATGTGTCTGTTTTTGTGCCAGTACCATGCTGTCTTGATGACGACAGCTTTGTAATAGAGCTTGAAGTCCGGAATTGTGATGCCACCAACGTTGGCTTTCTTTTTCAATATCCCTTTGGCTATTCGAGGTCTTTTCTGGTTCCATATAAATTTTAGCATTATTTGTTCCATTTCTTTGAAAAAGATGGATGGTACTTTGATAGGAATTGCATTAAATGTGTAGATTGCTTTAGGTAGCATAGACATTTTCACAATATTTATTCTTCCAATCCAGGAGCATGGAACATTTTTCCATTTCATTGTGTCTTCCTCAATTTCTTTCATGAGTACTTTATAGTTTTCTGAGTATAGATTCTGTGTCTCTTTGGTTAGGTTTATTCCTAGGTATCTTATGGTTTTGGGTGCAATTGTAAATGGGATTGACTCCTTAATTTCTCTTTCTTCTGTCTTGCTGTTGGTGTAGAGAAATGCAACTGATTTCTGTGCATTGATTTTATATCCTGACACTTTACTGAATTCCTGTATAAGTTCTAGCAGTTTTGGAGTGGAGTCTTTTGGGTTTTCCACATATAGTATCATATCATCTGCGAAGAGTGATAATTTGACTTCTTCTTTGCCGATTTGGATGCCTTTAATTTCCTTTTGTTGTCTGATTGCTGAGGCTAGGACCTCTAGTACTATGTTGAATAGCAGTGGTGATAATGGACATCCCTGCCGTGTTCCTGACCTTAGCGGAAAAGCTTTCAGTTTTTCTCCATTGAGAATGATATTTGCGGTGGGTTTTTCATAGATGGCTTTGATGATATTGAGGTATGTGCCCTCTATCCCTACACTTTGAAGAGTTTTGATCAGGAAGGGATGCTGTACTTTGTCAAATGCTTTTTCAGCATCTATTGAGAGTATCATATGGTTCTTGTTCTTTCTTTTATTGATGTGTTGTATCACATTGACTGATTTGCGGATGTTGAACCAACCTTGCAGCCCTGGAATAAATCCCACTTGGTCGTGGTGAATAATCTTTTTAATGTACTGTTGAATCCTATTGGCTAGTATTTTGTTGAGTATTTTCGCATCTGTGTTCATCAAGGATATCGGTCTATAGCTCTCTTTTTTGGTGGGATCCTTGTCTGGTTTTGGGATCAAGGTGATGCTGGCCTCATAAAATGAGTTTGGAAGTTTTCCTTCCATTTCTATTTTTTGGAACAGTTTCAGGAGAATAGGAATTAGTTCTTCTTTAAATGTTTGGTAGAATTCCCCCGGGAAGCCGTCTGGCCCTGGGCTTTTGTTTGTTTGGAGATTTTTAATGACTGTTTCAATCTCCTTACTGGTTATGGGTCTGTTCAGGCTTTCTATTTCTTCCTGGTTAAGTTGTGGTAGTTTATATGTTTCTAGGAATGCATCCATTTCTTCCAGATTGTCAAATTTATTGGCGTAGAGTTGCTCATAGTATGTTCTTATAATAGTTTGTATTTCTTTGGTGTTAGTTGTGATCTCTCCTCTTTCATTCATGATTTTATTTATTTGGGTCCTTTCTCTTTTCTTTTTGATAAGTCGGGCCAGGGGTTTATCAATTTTATTAATTCTTTCAAAGAACCAGCTCCTAGTTTCGTTGATTTGTTCTATTGTTTTTTTGGTTTCTATTTCATTGATTTCTGCTCTGATCTTTATGATTTCTCTTCTCCTGCTGGGCTTAGGGTTTCTTTCTTGTTCTTTCTCTAGCTCCTTTAAGTGTAGGGTTAGGTTGTGTACCTGAGACCTTTCTTGTTTCTTAAGAAAGGCTTGTACCGCTATATATTTTCCTCTCAGGACTGCCTTTGTTGTGTCCCACAGATTTTGAACCGTTGTATTTTCATTATCATTTGTTTCCATGATTTTTTTCAATTCTTCTTTAATTTCCCGGTTGACCCATTCATTCTTTAGAAGGATGCTGTTTAGTCTCCATGTATTTGGGTTCTTTCCAAACTTCCTTTTGTGGTTGAGTTCTAGCTTTAGAGCATTGTGGTCTGAAAATATGCAGGGAATGATCCCAATCTTTTGATACCGGTTGAGTCCTGATTTAGGACCAAGGATGTGATCTATTCTGGAGAATGTTCCATGTGCACTAGAGAAGAATGTGTATTCTGTTGCTTTGGGATGAAATATTCTGAATATATCTGTGATGTCCATCTGGTCCAGTGTGTCGTTTAAGGCCTTTATTTCCTTGCTGATCTTTTGCTTGGATGATCTGTCCATTTCAGTGAGGGGAGTGTTAAAGTCCCCTACTATTATTGTATTATTGTTGATGTGTTTCTTTGATTTTGTTATTAATTGGTTTATATAGTTGGCTGCTCCCACGTTGGGGGCATAGATATTTAAAATTGTTAAATCTTCTTGTTGGACAGACCCTTTGAGTATGATATAGTGTCCATCCTCATCTCTTATTATAGTCTTTGGCTTAAAATCTAATTGATCTGATATAAGGATTGCCACTCCTGCTTTCTTCTGATGTCCATTAGCATGGTAAATTCTTTTCCACCCCCTCACTTTAAATCTGGAGGTGTCTTCGGGCTTAAAATGAGTTTCTTGGAGGCAACATATAGATGGGTTTTGTTTTTTTATCCATTCTGATAGCCTGTGTCTTTTGACAGGGGCATTTAGCCCATTAACATTCAGGGTAACTATTGAGAGATATGAATTTAGTGCCATTGTATTGCCTGTAAGTTGACTGTTACTGTATATGGTCTCTGTTCCTTTCTGATCTACCACTTGTAGGCTCTCTCTTTGCTTAGAGGACCCCTTTCAATATTTCCTGTAGAGCTGGTTTGGTATTTGCAAATTCTTTCAGTTTTTGTTTGTCCTGGAAGCTTTTAATCTCTCCTTCTATTTTCAATGATAGCCTAGCTGGATATAGTATTCTTGGCTGCATGTTTTTCTCGTTTAGTGCTCTGAAAATATCATGCCAGCTCTTTCTGGCCTGCCAGGTCTCTGTGGATAAGTCAGCTGCCAATCTAATATTTTTACCATTGTATGTTACAGACTTCTTTTCCCGGGCTGCTTTCAGGATTTTCTCTTTGTCACTGAGACTTGTAAATTTTACTATTAGGTGACGGGGTGTGGGCCTATTCCTATTGATTTTGAGGGGCGTTCTCTGAACCTCCTGAATTTTGATGCTCGTTCCCTTTGCCATATTGGGGAAATTCTCCCCAATAATTCTCTCCAGTATACCTTCTGCTCCCCTCTCTCTTTCTTCTTCTTCTGGAATCCCAATTATTCTAATGTTGTTTCGTCTTATGGTGTCACTTATCTCTCGAATTCTCCCCTCGTGGTCCAGTAGCTGTTTGTCCCTCTTTTGCTCAGCTTCTTTATTCTCTGTCATTTGGTCTTCTATATCACTAATTCTTTCTTCTGCCTCATTTATCCTAGCAGTGAGAGCCTCCATTTTTGATTGCACTTCATTAATAGCTTTTTTTATTTCAACTTGGTTAGATTTTAGTTCTTTTATTTCTCCAGAAAGGGCTTTTATATCTCTCGAGAGGGTTTCTCTAATATCTTCCATGCCTTTTTCGAGCCCGGCTAGAACCTTGAGAATTGTCATTCTGAACTCTAGATCTGACATATTACCAATGTCTGTATTGATTAGGTCCCTAGCCTTCGGTACTGCCTCTTGTTCTTTTTTTTGTGTTGAATTTTTCCGTCTTGTCATTTTGTCCAGATAAGAGTATATGAAGGGGCAAGTAAAATACTAAAAGGGTGGCAACAACCCCAGGAAAAAATGCTTTAACCAAATTAGAAGAGATCCAAAATCGTGAGGGGGGAGAAAGGGGATAAAAAGAGGTTCAAAAAGGAAGAAAGAAAAAAAAAAAAAAAAAAACGAAAGAAAGAAAAAAGAAAAGAAAAGAATTAAAAAAAAAAAAGGAAAACACCAAAGAAAAATGTAAAAAAGAAAAAATATATATATTAGATAAACTAGTAAAAAATCGTTAAAAAAGAAAAAGGTAACAGTTAAAAAAAAAAAAATTTACCCGAAGGCGAGAAAAAAAAGAAAAAAAAAAAAAATGAAAAAGAAAAAAAATTAAATTAACTGCAATACTAAAAAAAAATCACAGGGAAAAAGCCATGAGTTCCGTGCTTGGCTTTCTCCTCCTCTGGAATTCTGCTGCTCTCCTTGGTATTGAAACCGCACTCCTTGGTAGGTGAACTTGGTCTCGGCTGGATTTCTTGTTGATCTTCTGGGGGAGGGGCCTGTTGTAGTGATTCTCAAGTGTCTTTGCCCCAGGCGGAATTACACCGCCCTTACCCGGGGCCGGGGTGAGTAATCCGCTCGGGTTTGCTTTCAGGAGCTTTTGTTCCCTGAGCGCTTTCCGTAGAGTTCCGGAGGACGGGAATACAAATGGCGGCCTCCTGGTCTCCGGCCCGGAGGAGCCGAGAGCCCAGGGCCGCACTCCTCAGTGTGCCCTCAGAGAACAGCGCCCAGTTACTCCCGTCTGCCTGACCTCCGGCCGCGCTCCGAGCTCTCCGAGCCTGCGACCAGTTCAAGGTAACACCGAGCTGTGAGCTTACTGTCGGCTCTGTCTCTGTAGCCGGCTTTCCCGTTCCAATACCCGCAAGGTCTGCGACACTCAGACACCCCTGCTCCTTTTGTGACCCTGCGGGACCTGAGGCCACGCTGAACCCGCGTGGGCTTCGCCCCGGTTTAGCCTCTGGAGCGATGTCCCTCAGCGGAACAGACTTTTAAAAGTCCTGATTTTGTGCACCGTTGCTCCGCCGCTTGCCGGGAGCCGGCCCCTCCCCCCGGGGTCTATCTTCCCGTCGCTTTGGATTCACTTCTCCGCCAGTCCTACCTTTCAGAAAGTGGTTGTTTTTCTGTTTCCAGAATTGCTGTTCTTCTTCTCTTCGATCTGCCGATGGATTTTCAGGTGTTTGCAATCTTTAGATAAGCTATCTAGCTGATCTCTGGCTAGCTGAAGCAGTCTCAGCCTGCTACTTCTCCGCCATCTTGACTCCTCCCTCCCAAGAAATGCATTTTTAACTTTGTTAAACACTATCAAGCTGTTTTCCAGGATAGTTATACCATTTTGCATTCTCAAAAGAAATGTATGAATGATCAAGTAGCTCCTCATCTTTAACAACACTTGGAATTGTCTTTCTCTTTAATTGTATCCATCTTAACAGGTGTGTACCTTATTTAGAAATAATCACTTTTTTCCCAAGAATCTGAGATAAAAAATGCATTTTTCCAATAGGCAATACCATAACACTTCCAATGTAATACAATTAAACATGTCTCTGATAGCTATGACAGAAGAAATTAATGTTTTCATATCAAATGTCATGGACGTCCACAGGCACTTAATAAATTATAAAACATTACATCAGCAAAAGCTGTTCTTGGTTTAGCACTCACAGAAAACATTTAGGGAGGACTTAGATACAAGACCTGTACCACAGAACCTGGATCCAGGAGTCCTTGAGTGGTAGGGATGGAATATGTTCTCAATTTTGTAGACAGCAAAAAGTCATCAGAAAAGCAGTATAACGAAAGGTAATGTGTTGGAACATCCACATAGTGTCATCATGGATGATGAAATGAATGGAAAGGATGGGGGAGGGAAGACCAGGCGAGCAGTACTAGAGGAATTTTGTAAACTGTGTACAGTACCAATGGTAGAGGGAATGGAATGAAAGGAAAACCAAACAGAAGAGCACATCACAAAAGAAGAGCCTATATAACAATGGAATGAATGCTTTGATTTACAATGACCCAAGACTCTTAAAACATAAATAAGAAAGTCAGAATTAAACTATGGCCTAGTGTAAATAGAGTGGTTGTTATCATAATATCAATAAATGCTACTAACAAGTGGCTGTGTTGTGTTTTATTTGGACCCCGTGATCCTGACACCAGCTCCATGACACAAGGACAGTCAGCTCCATGTACAGAAAAGGAAGCTAAACCTTGACAGCACACAGATTTGTCTGATATCAAACAGAGAGTAGAATCCTGGTCCTATCTGTGAAATGGGACAATAATAATATCAAAATGATCATTGAAATACTTAAATAAAATCATATCCGTAGGTTTTCAAGGGCCATATGAATGTTATCTATCTATGATTTTTGTTAATAATTCTTCTCCAAAAGTTGAATTCACAAAAGAATCCCAGGATTTTAATGATGGGCACATTCTTGCTACAGAAAATAGCTATCACTTCTTAAATGCTTTTTATAGCCAAAGTGCAAGCTCTATGGGCTTAATTCCATGATCTTTCATCAGAGTCCTTAATTTAAAAAATGAGTATGAGGGGAGCTCAGAAATCTTTTAATTTTCCATCAATTATGCATGCATATAAATGTGCATACAAGCAAATATTGCAGGACCAAAATAATATTTTATCTCTATTTTTCTAAAGAATGTCAAGAATGATAAATTTGAATATTTGTGGTAAACACTCAGTGAAATGTCAGAAACATTACTTCCGCAAGACATTGTCTCATTGTCAGCTCTTTGTAATCAGTTTAATTTTTATTGAGGAAAAGCAACAATCACAAATCAGCCTTCTTGTGTCCTTTGAATTCTTATGGCTGCAAATGAGGCTTCCAGCCGCTTCAGTTTCATTTTGCAAAGGCACCATGTTGAATCATTAATTACCTAAGAAGGTACTGCATTCTCATCTCCTTCTGGTAGAAAAATATATAAATCAGATCGGAACCTGGGGCTATGAAGTCATTTTTTCTTAAAATGCCATCTGCCAGGTTCCACTTCAGAACATCCAGAAATCATTAAAGGTGAGGGAAGGAGGGAGGAGGGAGGCTAGTGAAGCATCAGAGTGTCAGGGTGTCTTGTCATAGCAGTCTTTGTTGTCACACCTCCGCCAGCCTTCACCAGCCCCTCACCCCCACCCTGATTACTGACACAGCCTCCTAACTCTGTGCCTGTCATCTGTCCTATCCAACCATCAATCTGGGCAGTTAGAGCAATCACTCTCTAATGCCCATTTCACCATGCTTCTCCCCTGCTCATAATCTCTCAAAGGCTTGCTGTCCCTGGGATGTTAGAGGTCCTGTATGACCAGCAAGGCCATTCACACACAACCTCCACATGCCCTACAGTCTCAACTCTCAACCCTGCCCATCTGATTAACCATACTTCTGCTATGTTTAATTATTAAAGTCACCTTAACTCTGGTCTTAATGTTTTGTTGACCTCTATCTGAGGCAGAGTTCAGGACTCAGTTCATGTTTTACTTTTTTGAAGCTCCCCATAACCTTCCTTCAACCACCAACAGCCATTACTCATCCACCTCAGCCAGCAAACTGATTACGGTGCCCAACAGAAGGGCTTCAACAGCCTTCAATACTGACCACATGCTCTTATAAATGTCCTTTGCCTTTTCTCCATCTTCTACTAGATTGTGAGATGCTTAAGGGTAAAGATCCTGTTGTATTTGCCAGTATAAGTATGGCACCAACATTATAGATATGTTTGTCAGGGAAAGAAAAAGGCATCTGTGAAGATACCTGAAATGAAAGAAAGAGGAGAAGAAAGAGAGGAAGGAGCAATAAAAAATTGTGGTGTGGAGAGAGATGTGCGGTGAGCTGCATGACCAATTATTTAAATATATGGACACATGTTTCTATATCTGTAAGATTACAGAATCCCTAGGTCTTATTTTAATTTGAAAATTCTGATTCTATGGCTCAGTATCAGCAGTCACAGAGTGATTTTAGCAGTAAAAAAAGGTAGGATTTCAGGTGAAGTTGAACGTGCCTATCCTACCCTGGGAGCTCAGAAACTGCCTCAACATGAAGCCTTCATTTAGATCTATCCAGGTACAAAAACCTTCCTAAAAATCTGCGAGTTGATGCTGACATCTTGGATATTCCACACTTCTCACCATTATGAAACAACCCAACCATTTCCAGGCCTTTTCAACACTCCAAATGTCTGCGTGAGACCACACCTGGAGAAGACTAGAGCCCCCTGAGAGCTTGGCACTATACCATATTGATCCATTCAACAAAGACTTATTAAGAACTTATTTTATAACTACCACTATACTAGGCATGAGTGATATAACTAAGAAAGAAACCTAATTCCTTCCCTCCTGAAGCATTAGTTTAGTGTTAAAGACCGATACTAACCAACTCTACCTATCTTGATGATTTTTGTAACATGCCAGAAAACAGCTCAAAAAGGATAATCAAAAGAAATACAGTTAACTCTTGAACAACATGAGTTTGAACTCTGTGGATCCACTTATATGCAGATTTTTGACAAATACAATATATATGATAAATGCACTTTCTCTTCTTTATGGCTTTCTTAATAACATTTTATTTCCTCCAGCTTTTTAATGTAAAAATTTGTATATAATACATATATAAACTGTTTTTTTAAGTTTTATTTTAATTTATTTTATTTTTTTCAGTGTTCCAAAATTCATTGTTTATGCATCACACCCAGTGCTCCATGCAATATGTGCCCTCCATAATACCCACCACCAAACTAAGTGTTAATCCACTGTTTATATTATCATAAGGTTTCCAGTCAACAGAAGGCTGTTAGTAGTTAGGTTTTGCGGGAGTCAAAGTTATACATGGATTTTTTAAATCACAGGGATCGGTGTCCCTATCCCTTGCATTGTTAAAGTGTCAATTATACATTTGGTATGTAACTGAAGACTCGGTCAGTGGGTCTGGTTCAGGGATAGATTGATCCAGCTATTTAAATGATAATCAGAAAAAGACACACACACACACACACACACACACACATTTTCCTTTCTCTTTCCCTTTCTCTTTACTCTAGCTCTGGCCTCTACATCTTTCCTGATTCATGTCCATAGGAAAGAGGAAGCTGCTTCTCCAATCACTTTTTATGGCCCAGAATTGAGTTTCACTTGGCTACACTATTCTGATTTGAGAGTGAGAAAGATCTTTGAACCCATCACCACGAGCAGAGGGCTAAACTTTAACGATCGTTTTGTTCTATGTCATGCAATCCTGTCCCGGAGCCTGGGATGAAGTCAGCTTCACCTAAACCTCCTAGCTCCTCAAAAGCTAAATTCAAATTATCCTGAACCAGGAAGATTTGTGCAGCAAAACTCAAAAATATTCTCCACTATAATTTAGAGTTAATAGGGGCACCTGGGTGGCTCATTGGGTTAAAGCCTCTGCCTTTGGCTCAAGTCATGATCTCAGCGTCCTGGGATCAAGCCCCACATCAGGCTCTCTGCTCAATGAGGAGCCTGCTTCCTCCTCTCTGGGCCTGCCTCTCTGCCTACTTGTGATCTGTCTGACAAATAAATAAATAAAGTATTTTTTAAAAAATTAGATGTTAATAAGTTATATGAAAGAAACAAATTAGTGAAGAATAGAAAGAAAAAAAAAAGGAAAAAATACTAACTCTGAAAGCATGGCCTGGGAAAAGCTCCATAAAGAAATTATCTCCCAACCAGAGGGAGTATTTCAAAGGACAAGAAGGAAACAGCCAGATGGAAATTCATGGGAACAATATCCCAGGCAAAGGAAGTGCACAAATGCCCAAAGTCTCAGAGGTGCTGGCCGTTTCTGGACATGGTGAAACCAGTGCGTCTACACAGTGGTGACAAAAACAAGGACTCTCGGGAGGTTGGGCTTGTGCCACACAGAGCATTTTGATTGTAATCTAATATTATAGGAAGTCACTCATAGATTTATTCCTCTTATTCCCCAGTGTTGCCAAGCCAATTTTCAGCATATCTTTGTGTTTTATTTATTCAATAAGTTGAAAATGCCTGGGAGCAGGCATGCTTCTAACCTTCCAAGAGTCTTTATAGTCTTTTCACCAAATGAAGAATGGGAGAGACAAGACAACATCATGGAGAAATAAAAAGAGGTGTTATCATATTTGGATATCTGCCAGACACCAGAAACTGTGCTAGGCATATTATGTCTATTTCCACTAATTCTTATAACCAATATGCAAATGAATGTCATTTTTCAGAAAGAGGATCTCAAATATCTGAAGGCTAAGAAACTGTCTTCAAGTCTTATCCAGAGATTACATAGTACAAAAGGAGTCTTGAATTTAGGCCTGGCTGAATAATAACTAAGCAGTCATTTACATAGAGCTTCGGCTCATTCTCACAACAATCTCCAGTCAGTAGTACCTTCTCTTTAATAGTAGAAGTGATGCGGACTCAAATAAATAAATATATTTTCAAGGTCACAGAGCAAGCCCATGGCACAGCAAGATATCAAAATCAGGGTGATCTGGGTTACAAACCGGTGTTCTCTTTGTCCTGCCATAGTGTTCTAAGATCCTTGAACACAAATTACTTTGCTGATTCAGAAAATACATGGGTGCATTTCCAGCTGAAGAGTTAATGGAGGCTTCTTATTTGAGCAGTAACTTGCAGGTGAGGCATTGAAGGAGCCTGTGAAATCTCAGAGAGGGTCCCTCTAACCGTGAGGAACTCAAACAGTTTCTAAGTCCCCTATCTCCCTAGTGGGTCCTGAAGGACAGAAATTAAACATATACCTCCAACAGGCTAGTCTTCCCAGATGGTCTCATGATGGCTGGCCCTGGCAAGTCTCCTCTCCCTCCCTCTGGGCCATCAGGGAAAAGTGGCTTCCAGGGAACAGAGGAAAGTAGGAATCTAATGATTCTGGCCTCTCCACCTAAATGCTACATAAGATCTCATAGTTTACAACTCTGCTCTGTGTACCTACAGTCTGGTTTTCCTCCTGCCAGAGATACCAATGGGGTGATAAAGCTGGTGTAAGTCTCATTTGTGCAGATTAGTCCTTCAGGATACGTGTTTTGGTCCCGCTTCTCCACAGCATATCCTAATTAACTTGCTTTGAGCGTCTAAAATGGGGCTGAGTGCCCTGGTGACCAAAAATAAATCCTGCCTAGTTTCTCATGTCTCTTAGTCATGGGGAAGAGGGAGCACCAAGAATTACAATTCTTGTATTATTCTTGATTATTTATTTTTTATTTTATTTTTTGGAGGCAAAGTACATTATATGCATCAGCAATACTCAAAGGAATCTCAAGAGAGCTCTGAAACCAGTCTACTCCCTGTGTTTTCACCTCCACTGAAACCTCAGGGGACACAATGTCTTCTGTTGAGTTTGCTGAGACTGTAAATGAAATAAAAAAACCTTAAGGATTTATTTCCTTGAACTCAGAAAGTACCTGTTACAAGAACAAATATTAACGCGCTGAGTCTTGCGCAAAAGGCAGCTGGAACAGGAGAAAGACGGATCTGGTGCCTGGCACATAGTCACCTTCTTTCCTTGGCTGCCCCTCCAGTGCTCAAGGGCAGAACTTGCAACTTCTCAGCTTGGCTGCAAGCCCTTCTGTCCTTGGATCCTGGTCTGTATTTGCAGTGTCACTTGTTACCACTTTACCCACAAAGGTGCTTCACCAGGCTCCACATCAAAGACCACAGCTACTACTCAGACTACTTTATTCTACCTTTTTAAAAAAATGAGTTCTTTGATGATCCAGCTCAAATAGCACCCACTATGAAAACAGTGCCCTGAACATCTATTGGCAAAATTGAAAGGTCTTTGCTTTTCGATCTGAAATTAGGCTGTTAATATGACACTTACCAAATTATAGCCCGGATAGGTATATATGTGTTCCTCTTTGTCATCTCCATACCCCAAACATAGAACACAGCACCCTGCCTTGCATGTGGTAAGTACATAATTCAATGAAGATACTCATGATAATAAGGTAAGATCATGGATTTAATAGAAGGTCAGGTGGCATAAAAAGGGAATCGTCAAAAATACATCTGTCTAAACCCCTGCAGATATGTTTGAGAAATCTTCCAAGAAAGCCATATCAGTCCTTTTTTTCTATCTATTCCATGGTTGGAGGTCAATTTCTCAAAAATACTCACACAATGACAACAGCAAAATACAGAGAAGAATAAAAATTGAACCAGGTGGCTTGATTATTGAAAACATTTTTATCACAAATATAGCATATGTTCATTACAGTAAATCTAGAAAATGCAGAAAAGAGAAAAAATTACATTAATTGCTCCATAGAGAGATAACTGCTATTACTAATGCATTGTAAACTCGCGTTATTTTTGTTGGTATGTAGTATCTAAATTCTATCCTCTAACCTTCCTTCCTGACCCTTCTTTCTCCCCCCTCCTTTTCTTCTATCCCCTTTCCTCCCTTTGTACATATTAATAGAGTCATTTCTCCAAGATTTAAAATGATAGCTAGTATATAGAGTGTGCCACCTTTTGTGTAAGAACCAGGAGGAGAAGGATATACACCCATAAAGGACCTGGGAGGCAAAGAAATGAAAGTGGTTACCAGCTGGAGAGAGCTGAGGGAAACCAAAAAGTTGAGAACAAAAATGGAAGAAAGGAGTCTTCCTTTCCACTAGCATTGCATAGTGCTTTGCTTTTGCATTATTAAATAAAAATAGTAATTGTGGCAGGTCACACCTGCTCTTTTGTCATGGGCTACCACCACTCTCCACCCACAGGTAGCCTGTTTCCTATGTCCTCTATGTGCTTTTGAATCTAGAAGGAGCCTGTGACGTTTGCCCCATAGAATGTGGTGGAAGTGATGCTGTATTCACTTGGGATGCCATCAACTGGCCTAGAAGCTTCCACTTCTCATCTCTAGAAAGCTAATGGCTATTGAATAAGTGCAGCTACCTATAGAACTCCGTGCCTTAAGAAGCCCAAGCCTAATGCAGATGCCAAGAAGCATCAGGGACTCTGACACATTGTAAACAAGGCTCCAGTGGCCACACCTTCACCTATGCTCTCACTAGACCTTCTTAGCGGACCGCAGGGGAGACTTGCCCAGTCAACCCACAGAAACCTGTGAATCACAATAATGCACTTTATTTTAAGAAATTACATTTGGCATGGGAGGGAGCGGATGAAGTAAGAGATAATCTTAGCAGAAATAATAAAAATAATAAATTTAGGTCAACAAATATTTACCATGTGTCTGCTGGGCAGCCACAACGGTTAAGAACCTCAAGATCAGGGGTAGGCTACCTATATTCATAACCTGCTTCTGACTGTACTATCTGTGTGACTTTGGACAAAATCCTTACCTTTCTGTGTTTCCACCATTTTATGTAAAATGGGGACAATAACACCAACCTCAAAAGGGTGTTATGAGGATTTAATAACATTTAGAATAGCACCTGGCATATAGTAAGTGCTCATTAAGCATGAGCTATCATTATTATGTGCAATTAATTGCAAAAAATTGTCAATTTATTTCTAATATTAAACTATTTCTTAAGTATATAATGGGTATTATTCTTGAAAATATTGCAATTGTTTTCCTTTTTAATTTGTGTGTGTGCATGTATAAATTTGAACCCTGTGTTCATAAGTGGAATTGGATCAGAATTTTGTTTCTGGACTGCCTTTTCCAAGTTCACAAGGTTATGTTTATCCCACAAGCCCTTTAGGTCTGGAATAATTTAGACAACACATGACTTACCTATTCCTTAAAAGTTGGAAATCCACTATAAAAACACCTGGGGATATGGACTTTGAATTTATTTCTTTGAAAACATGTAATGAGTTTGTAATCTATTCTAACTGCTTCGGGAGGAAATAGAAGGTGTTTATATAGGCAGTGACATGCTTGAATCATCTGAATGGCATTGTCCCATGTAATACTGTGGAGAAGTGAAGTGGAAACATGAAACTTTTTGCCGTTATAGATATAGTCCCATTTTACTTCCTGCTTA
The DNA here is from genome assembly GCF_009829155.1 of Mustela erminea. Lineage (NCBI taxonomy): Eukaryota > Metazoa > Chordata > Mammalia > Carnivora > Mustelidae > Mustela > Mustela erminea. Next base: position 107,848,333 of record NC_045615.1, read on the forward strand.
AATTAAAAATTATTTTTCCTTTCCCTTTTCACTGCGAATGTCACAAGGCCAAATGCAAGTATTCCAGTTAGGAGCCTCATAACATTAATTTCATGGGTGAGATTTTCTGATTTGAACATTAATTATTCAGCCTTATTTTATTATTTCTTTCATTTCTCATCTGATCCTACATATCATTTATTTTCTCTTTTGTCATATTTCTATTATTTTCCTTGAGCAATGGAAGTATATTTGAACCACCTTCTGAAATCCTGATGTATTTACTTTTCTTATAGAATCCAGTTCTACCCAGTATCTCTATTACTTTTTTCTTCAATTCTAAAATCATGTCTCTCTGCATTATAAAATACTTTTATTTTAAATCACTCCCATTTATAACCACCTTTCTTTCTTTTTTTTTTTTTTACAGATTTGATATCGTCTCAAGTTTTGGTGAAAATATGAATGAACATATATTGAATATATGTCCTAAATTTTTGCTTTTTTTTTAAATCCAATTTCTTACCCCCCTCTTTTTTTAGTTCTTTTATTCTCTCTTTTCATACCCATAAATTCCAGAAGATCAATTTATTTAATATAGGGAGTTGACAGTGCTTCTGTCAAAGACAGCACATATCTGTCTACATGATGTTCTGGTTTTGGCATTTGAAGTTGGAGATGAGGGAAACACACTGGTTGGCAGTTTTGAGATGTGAATTTGTGACCTACACTTGCTGGTCACTTTTTTTCTTTGAGCTCCAGGTTATTTCTCTTCTAGCTCAA